>NC_087282.1:4746666-5078333 GCF_015220805.1 Pogoniulus pusillus | reverse complement strand
CTGAGTGATGGGGGAAGAGAAAAACCTGTTCAAACACAGCCAGTGGATTCCAGGCAGAAAACTCAGCGTCACGTTCCTGGAGCTGAGAGGGGACACCACGGGCAGGGGGAAGAGAAATAAATAGACATTTCCCCAGGACGTGACACAGCTTCCAGAAAGCATCAGCTGCTGGTGGGGAGGTCTGTGCTGAAAGGCTGCGGTGCTTCAGGGCTGGGGGCTGTGGAGAGCCAGGCAGGTAGCAAAGGAGTGCTCAGGTACCACAGAGATGCTCCCGGCACAGCATGTGATTGGCATTGGAATGGGCTGCCCAGGGAGGTGGTGGAGTTGCTGTGCCTGGAGGTGTTGAAGCCAAGCCTGGCTGGGGCACTTAGTGCCATGGTCTGGTTGACTGGACAGGGCTGGGTGCTAGGTTGGACTGGCTGAGCTTGGAGCTCTCTTCCAACCTGGTTGGTTCTATGATTCTAAGGAAGAAAAGGAGAAGAAGGAGAAGGAAAAGGAGAAGGAGAAGGAGAAGGAGAAGGAGAAGGAGAAGGAGAAGGAGAAGGAGAAGGAGAAGGAGAAGGAGGAGGGAGAGGAAGAAGGATAGGCAGAGCAAGCCCCCTCTAGGCCTTGGACTCATGAGGAACCATGCTCTCCAAATGGGAATGGCACCTGAGAGCTGGTCCAGCGCAGACTGTTGTGCAAGAGGATGCCATGAAGCTGAAGATCAGCCTGCCTTGCAAAAAATGGGTTCAATGGATATAAACTTCCTACCAGCAATCAACACATCACACTTCCAAGGGACACTTCTCCTGCAGAGCACATCTCCACTGCCTTTATCACCCCTGGCCCCTGCACTGAGCATGAGAGCCACATGGAGGCTGGGAGACAAGCCCAGAGCAAAGCCCTGTGAACCTGAAGCTGTTATGTTCTAAAACTTCCAGGCTGGAAGCTTCTTTTTGCCTTGAGGTGACTTTACTTGTCCTCAGCCTCGGAGCCAGCTGACAGTGAGAACTGTGGTGTCTGGGAGAGGGCTGCAGAGAGAAGCTCTCAGTAGAAGGAAGCGGTTGCAGCAATAGCTCCTATTAAGGCACTAATGAGACAGAGCAGAGCTGGCCTGTCTCCTGCAGAAGGTTGGACTGCATAATGTAATGGTCCCTTTGGCCTTCTGATTTGTGAAACTCTTTCATTCTGGTAGATAGTTGGCTCTGGCCTTAAATCATCCCCTGCAATCCAACAGCAAAAAGGAAAAAAAAAGAAGCTGGGAAAAACAAAGACTTTTGGCCCAGCCCCAAGAAGCTGTTGGAGTCGTTTCTGATAGCATCACTGGGCCAAGCCCTGCAGCTCTCCTCACCCCGCTTGCTCTTGGTGCAGTTTGGATTCCAGGCTGGCTCCCCGGAGAGCTGGGGGCTCTGCCTCTGCCTACACAGCCAGCATGAGCCGGGATGAGAAGAGAGGAATTCAACAAGCAGCCCCCTGGTGATGTAAGTTGCGATGGTGTGGATGGAGGGGCTGAATCTGGCCCCGTTTCCCTGACAGTTGGACTAACAGAGCCCAAGCCTTTGGGCCAGGGGCCAGAGCTGAGCATTGGCTTAAGATGCTCAACTCTTGCCTGCGTCTTCCCTGTGCTGCTTGGCCTTCCACAGCCCCGGCAGGGGCAGGCAGGGCAGTGTGTGCACAGGCTGGAAGGGATGGAGGGCTCGGGAGCAGGCTCTTGATCTGTCTTTTCTGCTCTCAGGGCTCCTCGTTTGGATGCCAAGACAAACAAATTCATCACATTCAAAGGCATCTGCCCACAACAGCGCTGAAGGCAGAGGGACATAAAAGAGAGGAGCTGAGATCAGGGGTCAGGATTCCTGTTAGGCACAACAGCTCTGCTCGGTGCTCTCATTTCACTTTACTGCCTCTTCTGCTGCTGTGCAGGCCACAACAATTACTGATTGTGTAGCCTTTCTTTGGCCTGTTTTTTTTTTCCCCAGTTGGAATCTGTGATAGGATGACAGAATTCCCTGGCACAGCTCGCCAGGGGGGGGCTGGCTGATGTGGGTACCCCTGGGGAGTGCTCGTGCATGGTCACTGAGTCAGCACCACCACGCTGAGGATGGATCATCCTTCTTCCTCCAGCACCTTCCCTCCAATTGCTTCCCAAATTGCTTTTCATGGGGGTCAAGCTGGCCAGCACAAGAAGACAGTCACTCCTGTGACAAGTACTTAAAAAGAGACTGCATTGAGCAATGTGGAATGGGAGTAAGGACACAAGTCACAGAGACAGGGTCTTCTCTGTGAGAAGCTATTTTTAACCCCCAAGTAAGACTGAATGGAGACAATGCTAAGTGTCTTTTTCCTCTGGGAAGACAAAAAAACCATAACAGCCTCCTCAAAACCAGTCAGGACCTCTGTACTTGGCACTGGTGAAGCCACAACTCAAATACTGGTTGCACTTTTTTTTTGACCTCCCTCTACGTGAAGGAAATTGAGATGCTGGAGGGTGTCCAGAGAAGGGCAATGAAACTGTTGGAGGGTCTAGAGCACAAGGCTTGTGAGGAGTAGCTGAGGGGGCTGGGGGTGTTCAGTCTGGAGAAGGGAAGGCTGAGGGCAGACCTCATTGCTCTCTACAACTCCCTGAAAGGAGGTTGGAGCCAGGGGAGGGTTGGTCTTTGTTCCCAAGTGACATCCTTGACTTGGTACTCAAGTATTGTGTTTGGTTTTGGGCACCACAATACAAGAGAGATGGGTAGAGGTGCTGGGGCAGGTCCAGAGGAGGGTTATGGGTTGGATTTGGTGATCCTGAGGGTCTTTTACAACCTGGATGTTTCTGTGATGAGAGGAAACATCCTCAGAGGAGGTTTAGGTTGGACATGAGGTACAATTTCTTCCCCCCAAAGGATTGTCAATCCCTGAAACAGGCTGCCCAGAGCAGTGGTAGAGCCCCCATTCCTGGAGGAGTTCCAAAGCAGTGTAGATATGGTGCTGATGGGCATGGTTTAGTGTTACAGAATTACAGGCTCACAGAATTGTCAGGTTTGGAAGGAACCTGAAGGATCATCCAGTTCCAACCCCCCCTGCCATGGGCTTGGACACTTTCCACTACTACATCAGGTTGCCCAGAGCCATATCCAGCCTGATCCGTGTTGACTTGGCAGTGCTGGGTTAACTTAGAATCATAGAATCAGTGAATGAGTCAGGGTTGGAAGGGACCACAAGGATCATCTAGTTCCAACCCCCCTGCCATAGGCAGGGACACCCTACCCTAGATCAGGCTGGCCAGAGCCTCATCCAGCCTGGCCTTAAACACTTCCCTGGGCAACCCAATCCAGGCTCTCACCACTCTCATGCTCAACAACTTCCTTCTCACCTCCAGTCTGACTCTCCCCACCTCCAGCTTTGCTCCATTTCCACCCAGTCCTGTCCTTCCCTGATATCCTGAAAAGACTTTTTTGTAAGCCCCCTTCAGATCCTGAAAGGCCACAAGAAGGTTACCTGGGAGCCTCCTCTTCTGCAGACTGAACTTGGTGATCTTCAAGGTCTCTTCCAACCAAAACAATTCTGTGATTCCAAGTGACTGTTCCATACTAACACAGAATCATAGAATCATAGAATCAACCAGGTTGGAAGAGACCTCCAAGATCATCCAGCCCAACCTAGCACCCAGTCCTGTCCAGTCAACCAGACCATGGCACTAAGTGCCTCAGCCAGGCTTGGCTTCAACACCTCCAGGGATGGTGACTCCACCACCTCCCTGGGCAGCCCATTCCAATGCCAATCACTCTCTCTGGCAGCAACTTCCTCCTAACATCCAGCCTAGACCTCCCCTGGCACAACTTGAGACTGTGTCCCCTTGTTCTATTGCTGCTTGCATGGGAGAAGAGGCCAACATCTCTGCACAGGGTCCTGGTTTGCTGCTGATTAAGGAGGAAAGCAGCTCTCAGTGACTCCTTGCAGCTAAGGGAACCCTCCTCAGAGCTGTCCCAATTGCTCAGGCTTGTCCCAGTTTGCCCTGATCCTGGCTGGGGGGGGGGGGGGGGGGGGGGGGGGGGGGCAGGGAAGACAGCCTTGAGGTGCTGGCAGGGTCTCAGAAGGGGGTGCTCAGGCTTGTCACTGCCAGGCAAGCAGCAGTGGCAGTGGAGAGAAATTCAGTAAGCCAACTCTCAGCCTTAGAAAAGCTCCAAGTCTGCAAGAGCTGTTCCAAGAGGGGCTGGGGGAAATGCCTGAAATCAGCTAGGTCATTCCTCATCACTCCGAGAGGCCAAAAGCACCTAATTGGGAACTGATCTCAGCTGTTTTGTTTGCCAAGACTCAACCCCCCCCCAAAAAAAAGCTCCATCTGAATTAAAAAAAAAAGGAATTTCCTTCCCCTGATGGTTTGGATTGTTTCTTAATGTTAGTTTAATGTAGGTCTGTTTGGTGTTTATTTGGTGGTGGGAAACAAAGCTGTGGGGCAGCTCCGATGCTAGATGGAGCTGGGCATCCGCGGGAGATGCTACCAGGGAGCCAGGTGCCCATCAGCAGAGGCAAGATGCTTGTGATTTCCATCCAGTGGACCCAGTGGTCTCACACACTGAATAGCCAGGAGGAAGAAAGGGAAAAAAAATACCCCTCTCAGCTGCTGAGCTGCTCACACAGTGTTGGCTTTGGCTTTCTGCTGCTCCTCATGCGAGGCTGGCCAGCCAAGGCACGTGCCCTCCTGCTTGGATGCTGGGATAATGAAGAAGGAGCAGCGAGGAACTGGCCTTCTCCTCCTCCTCCTCCTAAATTTTTTTAGGCAAATTATTACTCATGCAAAAATCTGACAGAGTTTTGGGGCTTGTGAATGTCTTAATAAATCCCCAGTGGCTGTCTCGCTGCTCACAAAAGAGCGAGTAACAGGAGCCCATAAATCAAGGCAAAACAAACTCAGCACTTTGGGTCAGGAAAATATTGAGAAATCCGTGGGTTTTGCTCTAATCCTCCCATGGCAGAGGCCCTGGAAATGCACTTTTTTGTTGTTTTGGGTTTCCCCCCCCCCCTGCATCCTTCTGGCTTCCACACTAACTTCCTACTCCAGCAGACGTCTTGCCAGGCTCAGCAGTGTGTGCGGGCGCTCGAAGTCCAGCGCAGCGCCGCAACAGGGAGCAGGGAAGCTCCGTGGGGATGTGATGAGCCTGGCACTCAGCCCAGCACCATAGGCTGGATCTTCTGGGCTTACGCCTACTCCTCACTGCCACAAAGAGACCCACAGACCACTTCAGACCTCTACAGAGCTTGGAAAGGGTAAATGTTTGTCTGTGGTGCTGCTCCCTGCTTGCTGGAGGACTTGAGCATCTCCTCTACGGAGAGCCCTGGGGCTGTTTAGTCTGGAGAAGAGAAGATTGAGAGGGGATCTGATCAATGTGCACAAATATCTGAGGGGTGGGTGTCAAGTGGCTGGGGCCAAGCTCTCTTTGATGGTCAGCAGCAATAAGACAAGGAACAACAACTACAAACTGGAACAGAGAAGGTTTCACCTCAACATGAGGAGAAACTTCTCTACAGTGAGGGTGACAGAGCCCTGGAGCAGGCTGCCCAGGGAGGTTGTGGAGTCTCCTTCTCTGGAGACTTACAAAACCTATCTGGATGCATTCCAGTGCAGACTACCCTGGGTGATCCTGCCTTGGCAGGGAGGTTGGACTTGATGATCTCTGTAGGTCTCTTCTAACTTCTAAAGTTCTGTGATTCTGGGACTTTGGATCTCTGAGCATCCCACCAGGACATCACCCTGCTGCTCCAGGGAACCAGGCTCTGAATCTGCACACCCCCACACCCCCACCCCCACCCCCCCAGCAATGGGGTCTTTTCTCTTCTGTTGCACCTTTGTTTTGCAGAGACACAGGATTTGAGGGTTTGAGTTGTTTGGGTTTTTCTTTTGCACCAGCAATTAATCCAAATGCTGAACTCACTGGGGTTTGAGGTGGTTGCAATCCTGTGGTGGCTCATCTGGCCAATGCAAGCTGTCCTTGGCAAGTGTTAGAGGCAGCACATGGCAGAGGATGCCCTTCCCCACAGAAGCAGTGAGGAGTCAGCCCTGATGTGTGGTCCTGACTTGTCAGCAAACCAACCCCAGACCTCCTACCTGCCAGCAACATCTGCTGGCCAGAGGAGCCTGCGTCCTGGTGGTTCTGTGAAGGGATGGTGCCAGCCAGGCAGGCGGGACAGTGGCTGAGAACAATAGCAAGGGAGGGATGGGACAGAAGAGAGGACAGCCCAAAACGGAGAAGGAGAGACAGGAAAGGGGCAGAAACCCCGGTGCTCTGGGTTTTGTGCTTGCAAAGCTAGGTTGCTGAGGGGTGCTAAGCAATGAGAGGATGAAGAAACAGAATGGTGGAGGTGGAGATGCAGAGCACAGGGAAGTGCCTCCAGCAGACCTGCTCTTACCCTGCTGACACCCTGCAGGGTGTGGATAAAGGGGAGGGACACAGCTGACCACCTTCCTCCTGGGATGGACATAGCAGAGCACAGGGAAGTGCCTCCAGCAGACCTGCTCTTACCCCTGCTGACACCCTGCAGGGTGTGGATAAAGGGGAGGGACACAGCTGACCACTTTCCTCCTGGGATGGACATAGCCCTATGTGTACCAGGCTCTGCCTGTCCAGGCAAGAGGAAACAGCTGCACCAGAGGAGTTTTAAACTGGACACGAGGAACAATTTCTTCCCCAAGCCCTGGAACAGGCTGCCCAGTGGTAGACTCCCCACCCCTGGAGGGATTTCAAAGCTGTGTAGATTGTGATGTCAAGGGACGTGGTTTAGTGGTGATCTGGCAGTGCTGAGTGGATGATCTAAAAGGTCTCTTCCAACCAAAATGATTCTGTGATTCTATTATTCCAGCAGCTCTGGAGCAGATACACTCAGCAGAAGAGCCTCAGGGCTTTGCAGTGTGTGTGATGGGACTGAAACATCATCACCAGCTTTCTGCTTAGGAAAGGCTTGAAGATGCAGGATCCAGAATGCTGGGGAGCACGCTGACCAGCTCCCCATCACCCCTTCCCCCCACCCCAGTCTCCCTCCCCAAGCCGTTTGGCCTCTCATCATGCACTAATCCATTGGTGACTTCAGCTGTAATTGGCTGCAGTCTGGCATCAATAAACTGAAACATTTATTGCACAGTTTAAATCTAATACAGATTATGGCAGCCCAGCCAGATTCTAATGCCTGAGGTGGGCAGCAGCTCTGTGAACTTCTGCCTCACAGGCTCTTTCCCAGCACTGAAGCTCCATCCCAGCTTTTGGTCTGACTGGTCCTGACTTGCTGTCTTCCACCTTCTCTATCATCTATGCAACGTCCCCTCAGTTGTGCCTGTCGGTTCTGGACCCTCTCCATACTCATCCTGCACCCCAAATCTCTCTCCCCATCTTCAGTCAACTAGGGTCCATCTGTGGAAGGAGAGAGAAGTTCTAGCCCCTCTCCATCCATATCCTACATTCCTTGGGATGGCCAAGCCTCCCTGCCCACACCCCCAGCTCCTTCAGCCTCTCCTCACAGGGCTGTGCTCCAGCCCCCTGGCCTGGGATGGCAAAACTTCCCTGCCCACACCCCCAGGGCCTTCAGCCTCTTCTCCCAGGGCTGTGTTCCAGGCCCCTCACCAGCCTTGCTGCCCTTCTCTGGACACCTTCCAGCACCTCAACATCTTTCTTTCAGTTGGGGTCCATCCGTGAAAGGAGGGAGATGCTCTGGCCCCTCTCCATCCTCATCCTGTACCCCAGGATGGCAAAGCCTCCCTCCCCAGCCCCAGTCAGTTGGGGTTCATCTGTGGAAGGAGATTTCCTTCATCCCTGTGACATCCAAACCCTGCTGTGGAGCAGCAGGTCAGAGGTCACTTCTTATCACAGCATCTGCAGTGAAATTACTGGGTCGTTCCCCACATCTGCACCAGAGCCAGGAAATCTGATTTGCAATAATAGAATGTTCCTTTAAGTAACATTTGCTTAAGAGACATTATTGAAGTTTAAAGAAGGGGCCAGGGTTCAGGGGAGCTTTAATTTGAGATTTCACAATTATTTTCCCCGACTACTGTTGTTTAACCCTTGTGAGGCTGGAACCAACCCAGCTCTGTGTAGCTGCTGGTCCCCATCACAGCTTGGCTGCTCCTCTTCTTTCTGTCCCGATGTTGGGTTAAAGTGACCCTGCCTGGCATGACCTGTGCAGCCTTGTCAGCTTTGGGAAGATCTTGAGTGCTGTGCCCAGTTCTGGGCCCTTCAAATCAAGAGAGATGTTGAGATGCTGGAAGGTGTCCAGAGATGGGCAGCAATGCTGGGGAGGGGCCTGGAGCACAAACTCTGTGAGGAGAGGCTGAGGGAGCTGGGGGTGTGCAGCCTGCAGAAGAGGAGGCTCAGGGCAGAGCTCATTGCTGTCTGCAACTCCCTGAAGGGAGACTGTAGCCAGGTGGGGTTGGGCTCTGCTGCCAGGCAAGCAGCAACAGAAAAAGGGGACAGTCTCAAGTTGTGCCAGGGCAGGTCTAGGCTGGATGTTAGGAGGAAGTTGTTGGTAGAGAGAGTGATTGGCATTGGAATGGGCTGCCCAGGGAGGTGGTGGAGTCATCATACCTGGAGGATGTTCAACAAAAGCCTGGTTGGGGCACTTAGTGCCATGGTCTGGTTGACTGGACAGGGCTGGGTGCTAGGTTGGACTGGCTGAGCTTGGAGGTCTCTTCCAACCTGCTTGATTCTATGTTTCTATGATTCTATAAACTAGATGTGTTAGTCCCTTCTGGGAAGAGGCACCCAGGTCATCTCAGATCTGAGTCCCTCTCTGCCCAGTGCTTTTTTAGGGGCAGAGAGGTAAATCACACGCACAGCCTCCTTGCTAATGAACCCAATGAGATATAAATGGCAAATGCCTCATTTTCTTCTGACTTAAGAATGCACTGAAGAGGCAATGACATTGTGAGCAAAAAAAGAACCACCTGAAAAGGGACAAAAAAAGGACCTGCCAGCCTCTGCCAGGAGCCAGTCACCTAGCAGAACCCACTCACCCTGCACAGCCTGCACTGAGAGGTTGTCTGGGGAACTGGGTGGTTTTTTTTCCCTCCTGGGAAGAGGCACTCAGGTCCTCTCAGATGTGGATCTCTCTCTGCCCCGTGGTTTTAGGGTCAGAGAGGTAAATCACACACACAGAGCCTCCTGCTAATGAACCCAGTGAGACAGAAATGGCAAATGCCTCGTTTGCTTCCGACTTAAATTGGAGAGGCAACGAGATTGCAACAAAAAGGGTCTGAAAAAGGGGTAAAGAAAGGACTTGCCAGCCTCTGCCAGGGGCAAATCACCTAGCAGAACCCCCTCACCCTGCACAGCCTGCACTAGGAGGCCGTCTGGGGCACACACACACAGCCCTGCCATGGATGGCAGCCGGGATGAAAGCCAAGGGAGAACTGTCGGGCTCCTCCTGGACACCCACTTACTCTGCCACTGCTGCAGCCCTTTGGGGGCTGCCCTGATCTGATTAGGCTCCCCGAGACTGTCTGCCACACGCTGGCATGCCAGCAATCGCTTAACAGGGACCGGCTGGAGCGTGGAGGGAAGGAATGGAAGCAGGGCGGGGGGACGGGACGGGACGGGACCGAGCTCCGGTCCTCCCCCGGCCCCGGCACGGTATTACTATCAGCAATATCAACCGTTTCGCCTCAAATTGAAGTCAGGTTCAATCTCTCAAACGCTGATTCCGCATGGTTCCAGATGGAAAGCGGTTCCTCAGCTCCGTGCCCAACCAAACCGACGGAGAAACCTTTCAGACCTGCCCCTGCGCCAGGGAGGGGAGGGAGAGACGGAGGAGCCCCCGCCGAAGCCGAGGGCTTTGAAGTCGTAATTTGGCTGGACTAATGCAAAGCATGACCCACTCTGCCGGGGTATAAATAGCAGAGTCGTGAGCTGCGGAGTGGTAAATAGGCTGTAATGATAGTCCCCAAAGCAGAAACACGTGTGGGCGTGCGCAGGGGGGGCGCACGGCCGCGCACACACACACACACACACACACACACAGACGGTGCGCCGAGGAGCCCCAGCAGCCCTCACCCCCAGCCTGCAGCATCCTGCCCCTGCTGCCAGAGCCACCGAAACACACAATTCACCACGCTGGAAACGACCTCTAGGATCATCCAGTCCAACCTGGCACCTAACCCTTCTCATTAGCTAACCCATGGCACCGAGTGCCTCATCCAGCCTCCTCTTAAACACCTCTAGGGATGGGGACTCCACCACCTCCCCGGGCAGCCCATTCCAATGTCAATCACTCTTTGTCTGAAGACAACTAGATCAAGATGCCCAGAGCCCTGTTGAGCCTCATCTTGAATATCTCCAGTCATGGGGGCTCCACCACCTCCCTGGGCAGCCCATTCCAATGCCAATCACTCTCTCTGACAACAACTTCCTCCTAACATCCAGCCCAGACCTGCCCTGCCACAACTTCACACTGGGTCCCCTTGTTCTGTTGCTGGTTGCCTGGCAGCAGAGCCCAACCCCACCTGGCTACAGCCTCCCTTCAGGTAGTTGCAGACAGCAATGAGCTCTGCCCTGAGCCTCCTCTTCTGCAGGCTGCACACCCCCAGCTCCCTCAGCCTCTCCTCACAGGGCTGTGCTCCAGGCCCCTCCCCAGCCTTGCTGCCCTTCTCTGGACACCTTCCAGCATCTCAACATCTCTCTTGATTTGAGGGGCCCAGAACTGGGCACAGCACTCAAGGTGTGGCCTGAGCAGTGCTGAGCACAGGGACAGAAGAACCTCCCTTGTCCTGCTGGCCACACTACTGTGATACAGCCCAGGATGCCATTGGCCTTCTTGGCCACCTGGGCACACTGCTGGCTCATGTTCAGCTGCTATCAACCAGTATCCCCAGGTCCTTCTCTGCCTGGCTGCTCTCCAGCCACTTTGTCCTCAGCCTGTAGCACTGCATGGGGTTGTTGTGGCCAAAGTGCAGAACCTGACACTTGGCCTTGTTAAAACTCATGGTGTTGGACTGTGCCCATCTATCCAGCCTGTCCAGGTCCCTCTGCAGAGCCCTCCTACCCTCTAACAGTTCCACACTTGCTCCCAACTTGGTGTCATCTGCAGTGATGACACTGATGGTGGACTCAATGTGTGCTGACCACAGACCAGCATCTCACACATGTCCCTTGTGAGCTGGACAGCAATGTGCTGGCAACTAAATCGAGCTGCCCAACAGCAGGAGAGGAGCTTTAGCCTCCCAACTAAGGGTGGGTTGCATTGAATGTTCTTTAGTCTCTGTCCAGACATATATGTAATGGCAACATCTGAGTGAGCAGCTGGAGGGACCACAGGGACACTGCCACTGTGGGTTGCATTGGGCATCCTTAGGAAGTTGTAGCCAGGCAGGGGTTGGTCTCTTCTCTCTTCTGAGCAAGAGGACACAGTCTCAAGCTGCACGAGGGCAGGTTTGGGATGGATGTTAGGAAGAAGTTCTTGGCAGAAAGAGTGATCAGCATTGGAATGGGCAGCCCGGGGAGGTGGTGCACTATCCCTGAGGGTGTTGTAAAGGAGGCTGGATGAGGCACTCAGTGCTATGGGTTAGTTAATTAGAAGGGTTAGGGGATAGGTTGGACTCGATGATCTCAGAGGTCTTTTCCAACCTGGCTAATTCTGTGATCTATCTGACATGGCCATGGAGCAAGTAGGTTTTGGCAGGGTGCACCCAAGACAGTGAGGGTGCACCCAAGATGGTGAGGATGCACCCACAGTGAGCTGGTAGGCATGCTGGGATGAGTGGAGGAGCAATGGCTACAATTTGGAACATAGAAGCTTTCACCTCAACATGAGGAGAAACAGAGCCCTGGAGCAGGCTGCCCAGAGGGGTTGTGGAGTCTCCTTCTCTGGAGACTTACAACCTCCCCCCCCGAATGAATTCCTGTGTGGCCTGCCCTAGGTGATGCTGCTTTGGCAGGGGGGATGGACTCAATGATCTCTGGAGGTCCCTTCCAACCTCTAAGGTTCTGTGATTCTGTGAAGTTCTGAGGGCTGCCTACCAAGGGGCAGCAGCTCAAGGAGCCCATTCCCTGCAGGACACCTCGGTGCCAGATCCACCCCACCACTCCATCCTGACCCATGTTGTCAGCTCATGCACTCATAGCCATGGCATGCAAAAAGGCATCTCTGCAGGGGAGCCTGCACTCCTCCACCCAGCTGTGGATGCCCTCATGGTGTTCATGGGGTTGCCAGAGCTGAGCTCTAAAAGGAAGGAGAGAACTTTGCTTACGGAAGTGCTGAACTCAAATCACACTCTGCAGCTTTACGCAGCCCAAACTGTGCCAGATCCCACGAAACTGGATATGCCCTTATCTCCCACAGCCTCTCATCCCTCCATCCATCCAGCCCAATCCCCAAAGTTCAGATCTGGTTCCAAACACCTCCCAAATCAGATGTATTTATGTGCAGAGCTGGGGATTTTCTCCACCCCTATTCCTACTCCTGCACACTCATTGCCATCCAGCCCAGCATCCTCATGGAGAGCTTTAGCGTGCCCCGCTCAGGGGCCTCAGCCACAAATTCCCATCCAACAACCCCACAACAGCAGACAAAACATCAGTGTCCCTGGTATCTCCCTCTGGAATCTGGCACTTTGCTCCTCCTTTTGTCTGCTCTCTTCCATGTCACTCCCTGCTCCTCTGCCTTTCTGCAGTGTTTCTAACCTCGCCCTTTGGTGCCCCACGGTCTTCACCTTTGCATTTAAACCTCACCAGAGCTGAGCCACCCTCGTGCTGTGCTGTTGTTTGGGTTGGTGCTTTTGACTTTTGTCTCTTGCCCTTTTGCTTTGATTTAGCGTTTGCCTTTCTCTCCTCAGGTTAATCGGTGGATTAACTGCAGCTCTCCTCCCTTTCTGCTAAATCCTTATCCTTCATCACCAAGCTGGGAAACAAAACAGACCAGGTACTTTTCCGTGGAGGCAGCCAAATATTTGCTCTGCTATCAGCTGGCCTCTCCCACACCTTTCTCTGGGCCTTTCTGACCCCACTTGTCTGCAAAAGCTTCCACCTCCCCATCTGCCTCATCCTCTGCCCCAGACCTGCTAGGTCCTCTGATTCCCAGCTGCCCCCATTCTCTGTCCCTCACCTCCTGGGGACACAGGCAGGGTGTGAAAAAATCAGAACTGGGCCCCAAATTCCTAGATCTCACCCAGGTGCCACCTCATTTTGCCCTGCATGTCACTCTGTGCCCCTGCCCACTCCCTCCCTGTGCTGGCTTTTCCTTCTGGGTCTGCTTGTGGATTCCCTCTCCCTGAGATCATCCCGATCAAGACTGCTGATGCTCCCCTCCCACAGACACGCATCCTTAGCCTCTGCTCCCAGGGAGCCACCATTGTCCTGTTAACTCTTCTCTTCTCCCCACTGGGGTCTCTTGATTCTTGGGGCAACTCAACACTCCTCTCAGGGCTTGAGTTGTTGGGCTCTGCCCCGTGAATGACCCTGACAAATACCCAACATCTCAGGCCAAGGCATGCCGTCAGAGCAATCCATCCTCCCAGCTCAGAAAAGGGAAGGGAGCAGCTGATAGCTCTGATGAGCCTTCAGTTTTAAGCCCCTTCATATTTTCTGCTTTAATCAGCAGCTCCCAGTGCTGACTGAGGGCGAGATAAACTCTGTCAACCCTTCTGCAGGTGGGCAACTGAAACAAGATCCTCTGAATAAAAAATGGAGCTGCTGTGAAAAGGTGCCTGGATCCCAGGAAGCATCACTGCCTTTAACAGCAGTGCTAAACGGAGGGGGCAAATGCTCCTGGCTCAGCTCAGCCTTGATGTGCTTTCAGCATCTGAACAACCCTGATGATGCTCAAGAGCTGGTCCTAGCTGCCAGAGAAGCAGGGCTTGGCACCATCATAGCAGGATGGATGGAGTTTGTAGTGGAAAGGAGGGGAGGGCCATGCAAGCACTCCTTTGTATTCCATCACCGACTGGAAGGCTCCTGTGCTCCTGATGTGGCTTTGGAACTGTGTTCTCTGGCTGTCCTCTGCAACCTCATAGCTTCTGTTCTCTGCTGGCCACCTCTCTTGGGCAGTAAAGAAAATGACAAGATGCTTGAAAGGTTTCAGTCGCTTTTACCTTCTCACATCTGGGTCTCTAATCACTCTGTTTGCTGGCCCTTTGTGACTAGCTGACTCAACTTCTCCTCAGACTTTGGCTAAGGTAGCCCAAGGTGCCTCCTCACTGGTCTCTCATCACTCTGGGTCTCTCCTCACTCTGTCTGCTGACCCTTTGTGACTAGTTGACTCAACTTCTCCTCCGACTTTGGCTAGGGTAGCTCATGCCAAGGCCATGTGTGCTTGGAACACATCACTAGGGCAAAGTGAGAGCTCCACATAGGCAGGAGATGCGGCCAGAAAGAGCTGAAGAGTCACTGTGATGAAGAACCAATCTGCTGAGGAGAATGGAGCACCTCTATGATGAGGAAAGGCTGAAAGACCTGAGGCTGTTTTAGCCCACAGAAGAGCAGCCTGAGAGGGGATCTGACCAAAGCTCAGCAACAGCTCAAGAGCAGGGCTTGAAAGAATGGGGGCAGATTCTTCTCAGCAGTCAGGACAAAAGGCTCAGGGGTGATCTTATTACTGTCTACAACTACCTGAAGGGACATTGTAGCCAGGTGGGGGGTGGCCTCTTCTCCTAGGTAACCAGCAATAGAACAAGGGGACACAGTCTCAAGTTGTGCCAGGGTAGGTCTAGGCTGGATGTGAGGAGGAAGTTGTTGGTAGAGAGAGTGATTGGCAATGGAATGGGCTGCCCAGGGAGGTGGTGGAGTCCCCGTGGCTGGAGGATGTTCAGAAAGCCTGGTTGGGGCACTTAGTGCCATGGTCTGGTTGATTGGATAGGGCTGGGTGCTAGGTTGGACTGGGTGAGCTCGGAAGTCTCTTCCAACCTGGTTGATTCTATGATTCTATGATTCTATGACAAGGGGATTCCATCTAACCATGAGAGAAACCTTCTGTGAGGGTGCCAGAGCCTTGGACCACCCTGCCCAGAGAGGTATTGGATACATTCCAAACCCACCTGGCCATTGCAGCCCTGGTTAACCCGCTATGGGTGACCCTGCTTTAGCAGAAGCCTTGGCCTAGGTGATCTCCAGACATCCCTTCCAGCCTCTACCCTGCTGGAATCCTATCAGCTGAGCTGAGCTGAAGAGTGAGGTCCTCATGTGCAAAGCGATTCCAGCAGCTCACAGCTCTGCCCCAACTTTTTCAGCTGAACCGCTCCTGCCAAATCAGTGTTTCCAGAGCTGCAGCTCCCTGATAAAACCTAATACCATAGCCCATAAATTGTCTGAAACAAACAGCAGCTGCAGATCAAGGTATATCCATCAAGAGCTTCCTCTTCTTTCCTTGTACCAACGCTTGAGGACTCCGAGATGCTGTTTGCCAATAGCCTGTCAGCGGAGCCTGCATTTAAAATCAATTTGGTAATTACAACTCCCGACTCGGAGCCACAAATCAAGGAAGAAACTTCAGCCCTTCAGGATGTTTTGGCCCATTAGGGAGCTGGTAATTAGGCACCCCAGCCGGGCATTCATTTAAGCCCCCCGGTGGAAGAGGGACGGTGTGAATTTGAGACAGGAAACGGACCGGGAGGGATTTCAAAGGGTAGGAGCTGCGCTGTCAGCCTGTTTACAGCCACCTAAGCTAACGTGGTTAAAATCTGCGAGCAAACACTTGCTGAACCCGGCATTGCCAGGGCCGTGGTTTATTTTTCCTTGGGAGAGAGGCTGCTTGTCTGTCGGCAAGGAATGAAGAGGAGGAGGGGGGGGGAAATCTCTGTAACCTCTGTTTACATAGGAGCTGTGCGGTGTTTGCGCTGCGCTGCTCCAGGTCACTCGGATGCTGGTGTGATGTGTATGCGTCCAGAGGTGGATGTGGGCACACGGACAGGCAGGGAGGGGGCTGATAGAACCAGCTCAGGGAGCCTGTCTTTGGTTCCACAAATGAACTGGACTGTGAAACAACACGGTGAGGTCCTCTGCTCCTCAGCACAGCCTTTCCCAGTGCGCTGTTCCCTGGCAGCATGCTTTGGTGCACAGAGTCTGTGCCAGCTCCTCAGCAGCTCCTGCTTCTGAGGAGGTCAGGCAGGCTGTACCTGGCCAAACATCCACTTTAGAGTCATAGAATGTCAGGGCCTAGAAGGGACTTCAAAAGATCATCTGGTCCAGCCCCACTGCCAAAGCAGGATCACCTAGAGCACTATCACCTCGAGCAGATCACACTGGAACACAACCAAATGGTTCTTGAGTATCTCCACAACACAATCACAGAATCTCAGGGGCTGGAAGGGACCTCGAAAGATCATCTGGTCCAGTCCCTCTGCCAGAGCAGGATCATTTAGAGCAGTTCACACTGGAACACAACCAAATGGTTCTTGAGTATCTCCAGAGAGGGAGACTCCACAACCTCCCTAGACAGCCTGTTCCAGTCTTCTGTCATCCTCACAGGGAAAAAAGTTCTTCCTCAGGTTCACATGGACCCTTCTATGCCTCAACTTCCACCCATTGCCCCAACACACACTCTTACTGCCTGTGTTGTAAGAGGCTCCCCCTTCGACTGCTCCAGCCAGCCTCATCCCTGCAGCATCAGGTCATGCTGCTCCTGGAGAAAAGGATGAGGTTCAGTAGCTGCAAATGTTATTAATGGTCATAAAATGATCTGGCTCTTCAGACTATCCTGTTACACTGCCTGTCTCCAGGATCTCCTGCAGGCTGGTCCCACAGCCCCACTTGTCTGGGCTCTCTGATGTATCAGGTCTCTGTCAGGAGAGCTGCAAAGAGAGCTAAGCCCAAGGGGCCAGCAGAAGGATAAGGCTGGATTTGGGGTAGTGGGGAAGGAGAATCCTTGAGTCCTCCCTGCACAGCCTTGTCTGCCTGCTCACAGCCCAGTCTGCCTGTTCCCAGCCCAAGTAGGGCTGCAGATCTCTATCCCTATCACAAAACCACTGCCCTGCCGAGAGCTGGGAGCTGAGTAAGTGGCCCCAGAAGCCTATGGAAGCATCAGAAAGCCTGACAAGTAATGGGCATCGCAGGAGGTCAGAAGTGCTGTTCTTCCCTGCCCCTCCCTGGCAGACATTCCTTTATCCCTCTGCATTGGTGGTGCTGAAGCGCAGCCAGCTCCAACCACTGCAACAGCCTGACTGGGGGGAAAGAAAAACCCCAACCACCCAGAGCAATTGGATGAATTAAGAAAAATAAAGTGGGATTTTCTCGTTCTGGATTTAAATCTTCCTGGTTTAAACTCATGGGTTTGTAATCCAGGACTTTGGGGGTCCTTGTCCCAGCGTCTCCAGGGCTGCCCTCCCCTTGGCAGCTCCGCCAGCCTCCAAGGGGGATGCTGGGCAGCCGTCCCCGGCACGAAACCCTCATCCTGTAAATAATGAAGTAATGAAGTAAGGATGTGTCTCGTAGCAGTCCATTAACTGGATGCATCCAGGCTGCTGGAGGAGCTTTGATGACTTGGGCTCTCGGCAGGCACAGGCAAGAGGCTGACGAAACATAAACGGAGCAGCAGAGGGGCAGCGCTGGGTGACTTGCCTGCCAGGAGCCCTACGAGGAGAGGCTGAGGGAGCTGGGATTGGTTAGCCTGGAGAAGAGGAGGCTCAGGGGTGACCTTATTGCTGTCTGCAACTACCTGAGGGGAGGTTGTGGCCAGGGGGAGGTTGCTCTCTTCTCTCAGGTGGCCAGCACCAGAACAAGAGGACACAGCCTCAGGCTGTGCCAGGGGAGATTTAGGCTGGAGGTGAGGAGAAAGTTCTTCACTGAGAGAGTCATTGGACACTGGAATGGGCTGCCCGGGGAGGTGGTGGAGTCGCTGTCCCTGGAGCTGTTCAAGGCAAGATTGGACGTGGCACTTGGTGCCATGGTCTGGCCTTGAGCTCTGTGCTAAAGGGTTGGACTTGATGATCTGTGAAGTCTCTTCCAACCCTGATGACACTGTGTGATACTGTGAGCTCAGCAGGGCCAAGCTGCACCACAAAACCCACCCTCCAACTTGGGCACAGGGAGACAGGAGCAGGGAGGGGATGGGTTTGGGTGCTGTGGTTATAGTAGGTGTGACCTTGTGCCATGGGATGTGGCCCAAGTGCCAGCCTGGATGCCCAGCTGGTGCCAGGCAAAGAGGAATCTGTGGGGTTGGCTGATTGTGGTCACAGAATTGAAGCAGTGTCCCTGAAATCAGCCTGAGGGAGAGCAGAGAAGGAAAGTTGTCTAAGATGAGAGTGGCATTCCCAAGGTCAGGGCCTTTAGGTGTGGGGGAGATGAGGTTTTGCAGGTTTCCCTGTGATGGGAGTTCCTCCACACCAGGGAACTTTTGCCCCACTATCCAGCCTGTTTTCCCTTCCTTTGGCATCACCCCAGCCTTGCAGTGTGCCCTGGCTCCTGCTTGGTGCTTGCACCCTCCACAGACCATCCTCTTATCTCCTCTCCCCTCACAGCTGGGGCTTGCCAAGTTCAACAGATTTAGCTCTTCACAGAATCATAGAATCAAGCAGGTTGGAAGAGACCTCCAAGCTCATCCAGTCCAACCTAGCACCCAGCCCTGTCCAAACAACTCCAATCCACTACTTTGTAATGGATCCATGCTTCCTATTCTCTTCCTGGGACGAAGCAAGGCCACTCTGGTGAGGATTGATCCCAGGGCCAGTCATGGAGTGTGTGTGAGTGGTCAGAGTTGGGGCCACCAAACTCAGCCAAGACCTTCCTGATCAGCATTCCTCAGCATCACAGCTTCCCACCCTGCCACAGAGGCCCATGCCACAGAGAGAGGCAGCTGCTACCACTGCTGCCCCGAGCAAAAGTCACGCCACAGGTTCCCTTCAGTTAAATGTCACTTGGAAAATACCAGGGACCTCACAGGAGCAGCACACAGCTATTTTCTATCAGGGACATGTCAGCACTTGGCATTTCCTGTGACTTTCCCCACATCCCTCCCAGACAAACCCCAAACTACATATAAATATATATTGGAGAGGGAGATGTTGCTCTGCCCAGCCTGGTGCTGCACGGCAAAGTCTGCATTTGCTTTACAGGCAGCCAGGGGAAGCTGCAGGCAGAAGCATCAAGGAGGCAAGCAAGGGAAGGGGAGTAAAATTTTGCTCTCTTTCCCCTTTCTGTCTGCCATCAGCCTGCTGCCCGAAAAGGCACAGAGGTTTCAGCCTGAGGAGAAAGCTGGGGAGGCAGCACTAGGGATGCAGGGGGCTGATAGGGGGACAAGAATGCAGGAATGGAGATGCAAAGACAGAGTTGGGGGATGTGGTTGGTTATGAGGATGTAGAGATGGGGATGGGGTTGCAGAGAATAAGGTTAGGGATGCAGGAGATGGGGATGAATGGGGACTGGCTCATTTCTCCAGCACCAGGTTGAGCTGCCTAGGGGAAGGGTGGGGAGGGTATGTGGTGGGGGTGGGCGACAGCAGAGGGGGAAAAAAAAAGCTATTAAAATGTTCAATCTGAAGTTCCTGACATACCATCAGGCTTACAGACCACATGCAGAACAAAGGTTTGCATTTGCAAATCAATAAAAATAAACGTGGAGTGAAGAGGCAGGAATATTTTAACATAAATCTGCATAAACTCTCACTCCAGAAATGCCTGCAAAGTGCTGGCTGCCAGCTCCATCCCCTGCCTGATGCTGCCTGCATCTTGTGCCCAGTGCTGAGCCACTGGCAGGGTGACTCTTCCCAACTCCAGACCCCTGCCAAGGGTATGGAGATGAAGAGAGCAATTATGGTTCCTACTCCAGCCTCCCAAACCTCATTTTCATGCCCAGTGATGCTTCAGCCATAAATGGGGCAACATAGAGAAGGTTGCTCTTAGGGGGGGGTCATCATCTGAACTCTTATCATTTCTTCACAGCACAAAGTACCACCCTGGAAGTGTTCAAGGCCAGGCTGGGCAGGGCTTTGAGTAAGTTCTAGTGGTGAGTATCCTTGTCCATGGCAGGAGCCTTGGGCTAGATGGTATCAAGGGTCTTCTCTAACCCAAACCATTCTATGATTCTATGATGAATGGCAGAAATGACCCAGGGAGAAGGCTCTGTCCTCTTCCAGAAGCACTGCCAAGATGGGTAGCTTCCTCCTCTGATGCTTTCTGAACACCAGCAACTAATGCATCCAGTTCTGGAGCTCCCATTACAAGAGGGATGTGGAGATGCTGGAGTGTGTCCCAAGAAGGGCCAGGAGGATGCTCAGAGGGCTGAAGCTGCTCTGCTATGAGGAGAGACTGAAAGAGTTGGGGCTGTGCAGGCTGGAGAAGAGGAGGCTCTCAGGTGACCTTCTTGTGGCCTTCCAACATCTGAAGGGGGCTACAAAAAAGCTGGGAGGGACTTTTTAGGTTGTCAGGATGTGACAGGACTGGGGGGAATGGAGCAAAGCTGGAGGTGGGGAGATTCAGGCTGGACGTGAGGAGGAAGTTGTTGAGCATGAGAGTGGTGAGAGGCTGGAATGGGTTGCCCAGGGAGGTGGTTGAGGCCCCATGGCTGGAGGTGTTTGAGGCCAGGCTGGCTGAGGCTGTGTGCAGCCTGCTCTAGGGTAGGGTGTCCCTGGGCATGGCAGGGGGGTTGGAACTGGCTGCTCCTTGTGGTCCCTTCCAACCCTGACTGATTCTATGATTCCAAGTGGAATCTTTGCTGGGTTTCTGAACACCCCTCATCAGCCAGCCCTGCTGTAGAGGTATGAGAAGACTCAGTGGGAGGTTTGCAGCAGGGTGGGCTGGGGCACAGCTCACCCCTTCCAGCACCCCACGGCGCTGGGACACCCGCTCTGGCCTCAGCTCCAACAAGAGAGACACAAACCCCCTGGAAAAAGCACTGAGTGAGAATGCTGAACCTTTTAATCAGGCTGCTCCTTCTCTGGTCCTCTGCTTCTTTCACTACAAATGGCCCAAAAGGGAATTGAAACATTTTGTTTCATTTTGAGCAAAGCATTTTGTTTGATCTGAAGAGAACATGGGGTTGGGGAAAGGGGGAGAGGGAGAGTGGGTCATTTCAGCAGCCAGGAAACAGTTCATTTTAACTCAAATAAAACTTAATTCTGTTATTGTTGTAGCAGTGTTTGCTGTCTTGGGGCCTGGGGAGGCAGCAGGAGAGCTGGCAAGGGAGGAAATGCCCGGGTGAAGCAGCCCAGGAGGAGCTGAGGACCTGAATGCCACAGCTCAATTGCCTGACCCAAGCTGGACACACAGCTCCTAACCCAGCTGACATCTCTGTTGAGTTTTGGGGGGTCTCCCAGGCTCGGTGGCACATGTCCTCTGGTGACAGAAGCAGCCAAACAAGATCCTGCAGTGCTGGGTGATGCATCTTGATGTGAGAAAAGCAGTGGATGTAGTCTACTTGGACTTAGAATCATAGAATCAACCAGGTTGGAAGCGACCTCCAAGATCATCCAGTCCAACCTAGCACCCAGCCTTACCCAGTCAACCAGACCATGGCATCCAGTCTTTGCTTGAACACCCCCAAGGATGGTGACTCCACCACCTCCCTGGGCAGCCCATTCCAACGAGGTGGTGGAGTCACCATCCCTGGGGGTGTTTGAAAAGCAGCCGCAGCAAAGCAGCTTCCAACCTCTGGGCTGTGAGAGGGGAGCTGGGCAAGGGACCCCCTCCATGGCCAGGCAGCAGATTAGCTCCCTGTGTGTCCCTGAGTGAGGAGCTGGATGGTGACACAAGGAAGCAGGGAAACTTGAGTATGTGTGATCTTAGAATCATAGAATCAGTCAGGATTGGAAGGGACCACAAGGAGCAGCCAGTTCCAACCCCCCTGCCATGGCCAAGGACACCCTACCCTAGAGCAGGCTGCACACAGCCTCAGCCAGCCTGGCCTCAAACACCTCCAGCCATGGGGCCTCAACCACCTCCCTGGGCAACCCATTCCAGCCTCTCACCACCCTCCTGCTCAACAACTTCCTCCTCACAGCCAGGCTGACTCTCTCCACCTCCAGCTTTGCTCCATTCCCCCCAGTCCTGGCACTCCCTGAGAGTCTAAAAAGTCTCTCCCCAGCCTTTTTGTAGCCCCTTTCAGATACTGAAAGGCCACAGCAAAGTCCTGACCAAGTTGGCAGCCCATGGCTCTGACAGGGGCACTCTGTGCTGGGTTAAGAACTGGCTGGAGGGCCAGGCCCAGGGAGTGGTGGTGAATGGTGCTGTCACTAGTGCTGTGCCCCAGGGATCAGTGCTGGGCCCAGTCCTGTTTAATGTCTTCACTGATTATCTGGAGGAAAAGATTGAGTCCTCCATCAGTAAATTTGCAGCTGACACCAAGTTGAGAGCAAGTGTGGATCTGTTAGAGGGTAGGAGGGCTTGGCAGAGGGACCTGGACAGCCTGTACAGATGGGCACAGTCAAATGCCAGGAGTTTTAACAAGGCCCAGGTTCTGCAGTTTGGCCACTGTAAAGGCTGGGCCCAGAGTGGCTGAGAGCAGCCAGGCAGAGAGGGACCTGGGGGTGCTGGTAGAGAGTAGCTGAAGATGAGGCAGCAGTGCCCAGGTGGGCAGCAGAGCCAATGGCATCCTGGCCTGGATCACAGTAGTGTGGCCAGCAGGACAAGGGAGGTTCTTCTGCCCCTGTGCTCAGCACTGCTCAGGCCACCCCTGGAGTGCTGTGTCCAGTTCTGGGCTCCTCAATTCAAGAGAGATGTTGAGGTGCTGGAAGGTGTTGAGAGAAGGGCAGCAAGGCTGGGGAGGGGCCTGGAGCACAGCCCTGTGAGGAGAGGCTGAGGGAGCTGGGGGTGTGCAGCCTGCAGCAGAGGAGGCTCAGGGCAGAGCTCATTGCTGCCTGCAGCTACCTGAATGGAGGCTGTAGCCAGGTGGGGTTGGGCTCTTCTGCCAGGCAAGCAGCAACAGAAGAAGAGGACACAGTGTGAAGTTGTGCCAGGGGAGGTTTAGGCTGGATTTTAGGAAGAAGTTTTTCCCAGAGAGAGTGATTGGCATTGGAATGGGCTGCCCAGGGAGGTGGTGGAGTCACCATCTCTGGAGGTATTTAAGAGGAGGCTGGCTGGGGCACTTTGTGCCATGGGTTAGTTAATGAGGAGGGTTAGGTGCTAGGTTGGACTGGATGATCTCAGAGGTCTTTTCCAACCTGGCTGATTCTGTGGCTCTGTGATCCTCCCCTCGGTGATGCTGCACACAGCAGCGGTGCTCTCCCGCCAGGCTGAAGCTGCCTTTGCCAAACTCACCAAGAGGTTCAGGACAGCCAAAGCCACACTTCTCAGTGAGCTCAGCAGCTCCCTCTCTTCCAGGAGGTCCCCCAACATCGTGGATCCTTACTGCTGACTTCTCCACGTCCCTAGAACAGGGTGGCCAGCTGGCATCAGGAGCTGCATGGGTGCAGCTGCAGCAGTCCCTCCGCCGAGCAGGCAGGCTCGGGGCCAGGCGCCTGTGACTAATTGGTAGCAAAGCACTTATCAGCCAAACTTTAGCCTCTCTTCCGGTTCATGAATTGCTCATGAGCTATTTGTGAATTTTTTGACTTTAATTGTTATCCTCAATTATTCATCAAATCATTCCAAGAGCTGCTTCTTGGGCCAGACTGCATTTCAAACGAGCTGTTGCCGCGCGTCCTGCTGCCAGAGGACTCGCAGCCAAGCAGCCGCAGGGAGCGAAGGCAAAAAGGGACACGAAAGCAAACGGCAGGAAACACCAAGGGGACTTTTCACCTTGGCCTGCTCTGTGTTTAAGCAATGCTTCTCCTGCAAGCAGCCTGTGGTTGACCTGCCCAGCACCTCCCAAGAGCTGCTCCATGCCAAACTCACTGCTGCAGTGATTTTCCTCTCATTTCCCTCCCCAGGTCACCTACAGAGTTTGGTAAACTGTTGATAAACTCCAGTGCTGCTGGTTTCCAGCACAGGCTCCCACTGCTTGGCTGCAGCTCACTCCAGGAGTCAGCATTCCCAGACAGAAAGGAAAATCACTTCTCTGTCCAAAATCTCCTCCTGGACACAAGCACACACATCCAAACCCTCCCTAAACTGCTTCTGGTCCCACACTATCCTCTCCAGCTCCAGCATCACCTTTTAAGCTGGAGGAAATGGGGGCACTGGGCCACAGGGCACAGGTCAAATCACTTCTGAGCAGAGCAGCCAGAAGAGGCTCTATGCAGAGGGCAATCCAAGAGCCAACTGGAGCTTTTCCCAGTCCTGGCCACGTCCCTGGCACAGGGAACATGTCCAGCCCAGAAGGATCATAGGATAATGGAATGGTCTGAGTGGAGAGGACCTTTGAAGATCATTTAGTTCAACCCTCCTGCATTCAGGGACATCTTCAACTAGAGCATGTGGCTCAGAGCCCCAAACAGCTGACAACAGTTCCAGGCATGGGGCATTTACCACCTCTCTGGACAAGCTGGAGGAGTGTCTCAACACCCTCAGTGGAAAAAAAATCATCCTCATATCTAGTCTAAATCTCCCCCTTCTAGTTCAAACCATCACCCCTTGCTCTGCCACAATGGACCCTGCTAAAAAGCCTGTCCCCAGCTTTCTCACAGGCCCTTTTAAGTACTGAAAGGCCACCAGAAGGTCTCCCTGGAACCTTCTCTTCTCCAGGCTGAACAACCTCAACTCTCTCAGCCTGTCCTCACAGCAGAGGAATTCCAACTCTCGGATCATTGCTGTGGCCTCCTCTGGCCATGCTCCAACAGGTCTATGTCTCATCAGTGCTCCCACAATTTTTCATGGCCAGTGGTTTAACTGCTTGCTGCTACCCACAGGAACATCACCTACTGTCTCCTCTGTGTGCCAGGGCACCTTCCCCTGCCATATCCCCCCCAAAACTCCCAGTGGCATTAACAAAGGCAGCAGAGATACCACTGAGGTTGGGCTGCCACTCTACTGCATGGCTGGAAGCATCAGAGATGGGGAAGGTGCAGGGCTGGATTCTTCCTCCACTGCTGTGTTACTGAGTCATCAGATGGACCCAAATCATCAGCTGATGTTTATTTCTCCTGTGTGCTTGGGCATCAGCATCATGTCCTGCCCCAAGGGTGCTGCCCAGTGTGGGGCAACCAGCAAAGAAGACAAACACATTGCTGTGCCTCTGCTTGTCAGCCTGTTTGAAGGCTGTGCCTGACTGCCAGAGGAGCAACACAGTGATGGCTTTAGCTGCCACCTTCTTATTGCAGGTCCTTGAGACACCTCAGCCACCACAGCCTCAACCTGGCCACCTCTTTACACCGACATCCCAGTGCCTCCCAGTTCAAATGTCTCAGGCAAGCTTTTAGGCCTTGTTTTGCACATGAGATGATCACAGAAATCTCTTCTGCATGGGGCAGATCCCTGACATCCCTCTGCCCTCCCAAAGCTGAGCTGGGTGCCCAGACTGACAGCCCAGGCACGTCCCAAACCCACGGGTGCTGGCGCACGCTCAAGCGCAGCCCGTGGCTGTAACCAGCACAAGGTGGGACTCAGGGAGGAGGCCAAGAACTGACCCTGGCTGCTCCTCAGATAATATATCTCTGAAAGCCAGCTCAGGTTTCCTGGCTTCAGCACTGCTATTGAGAATTTATGGTTTGAGAAAGTTCTTGGAGCCCAGATCCCTCGACCTGTCACCTTTTCAACCTTGTGTTTATCAAGACAAGAGTTCCTCTTCCTCCTACCCTTTGTTTCCAGCTCTTGCAGCCCCAGAGGCTCAGTCCTGCCCAAGTGCTGCCCAAGCTGGTGCTTACAGCCAAAGAGTATGAAGGTGCAATCAATCCTCCCAGTCCTCTCCTTGCCTCTGCTCCTCTCCTTTTGTCCCCATTCTCTTATTTCTGGGGTGCTGATGCTCTGCTCTTTGCCAGCTCTGCCTGTTCCCTCAGCTTTGCTCCCTTCATCCCTGCACAGATGGGCATCAACCACTGCAAGTTGCCACGGCGACCAGAAAATCGTGGTGAGCCTGGGGATGGGAGCTGGACCAGCATTCCACAGCACTGGGCTCAGATTGCATCACTGATCCACCCCTCCATGACACTCTTAGGCCGTTGGCTTTCATCCTAGGTCTGGGAATGGTGAGAAAGAAGGACAGGCTGAGGCAGGGCTTTCCCCCTGGCCCCCATTGTGTTATTATCCTCATGGAATTGTTTTGGTTGGAAGGGATTTTTGAGCTCATCAGGTCCAAATGTCAACCCAGCACTGCAGATCATCATTAAACCACATCCCTCAGCACCACATTTACACAACTCTTAAACCCCTCCAGGGATGGGGACTCCACCATTGCCCTGGGCAGCCTGTTCCAGGGGTTGGGAACCCTTTGGGGGAAGAAAACTGGGAGGAAAAAACTCCTCTATGCAGGTTTATTTCCACAGAGTTTCCCCATCCTATGGGCTTTTGGTCACCTGTGGAGTAAAAGACAATTTAGTAGTATCAGCAGGAGACCTTCCAGGCTTGTATATAGCAGGAAACAGAGGAGGGCAGCAAGGTCCCTGCCGGGAGAGGAGGTGGTTTCTGGTCTTGGAGGAGGACTGCAGGGGAAGTCCAGCCCTGAGCAAACTCAAGGGCTTGGCAAGAGCCTGGGTGAGGGGGTGGGAGACACTCCAGTGTCAGAGATTCATGAAGAAGGCTTATAAAATTGCTGGAAGTAATGAAAGCAGAGAAGAACGACCAGGAGAACAGAGCAGCTTATTCCAGGAGGAGCAAGATGGCTGCAGAGGAAGGAGAGAGGAGGAAATATGAGAGAGCTCAATAAAACTGTGGACAACTGAGACGAGGTGAATAAGAAACAATTATTCTCATTTTCTCAGAACACAAAACCCCCAGGACATCCCATAAAGCAGATTTCAAAGGAAGTCTTTCATCAGAGGGAGCCCAGATGTGCTGGGGAGCACCCGGGTACACAGGATGCTGCTGAGGACAAAGCCACCGCCCGGGCGGCCAGGGGGAAGAGATGGAGGCATGTGAAGGGCCTGGGGATTGCCAGGAGCTGGAAGGGTGGGCAGATGTGATGGCTTGGGTGTTACCCACCCCCCCCCTACACTTAAGAAAATCACCCAGACTAGACTCAGCCCCTCTGGAAATGGAATGAAGCTTTGTATTTACAGCTTAGCACGAGGGACAGGCAGGTATTCATAATCTATACAGCTACAGACAGGCACAGACAAGTGAAAAAGTGATACAGAAACACAACAGCCCTCCCAGAAACCAGAGTCCCCAGGAGGGGCTCTCAACCACCCTTCCACCTTCTTCCCATCCTATACCAGAGGGACCTGGCCAGGCTGGATGGGTGGGCAGAGGCCAATGGGAAGAGATTGAACAAGGTCAAGGGCAG
This sequence comes from Pogoniulus pusillus, assembly GCF_015220805.1. Taxonomy (NCBI): domain Eukaryota; kingdom Metazoa; phylum Chordata; class Aves; order Piciformes; family Lybiidae; genus Pogoniulus; species Pogoniulus pusillus. The sequence continues at coordinate 5,051,154 of NC_087282.1, read as the reverse complement.
GGTTTAGCACTTTGGCCACAACAACCCCAAGCAGCACTACAGGATGGGGACAGAGTGGCTGAGAGCAGCCAGGCAGAGAGGGACCTGGGGGTGCTGGTAGATAGCAGCTGAAGATGAGGCAGCAGTGTGCCCAGGTGGGAAGGAGAGCCAACGTTCTCTCTGCTTGTTTCATGCAGTTCAAACTGAGCTATTTCTCATGATTGATGATGAGAGACCAAGAGAGCCAATGGCATCCTGGGCTGGCTCAGGAGCAGTGTGGGCAGCAGGACAAGGGAGATTCTTCTGCCCCTGTGCTCAGCACTGCTCAGGCCACACCTTGAGTGCTGTGTCCAGTTCTGGGCTCCTCAATTCAAGAGAGATGTTGAGGTGCTGGAAGATGTCCAGAGAAGGCTGGGGAGAGGCCTGGAGCCTCTTCACAGTGTCCCTTCAGGTAGCTGTAGACAACAATGAGGTCTGCCTTGTATTGTGGTGCCAAAAACTGAACACAATGCTCAAGGTGTAGCCTCACCAAAGCTAAGTCCAAGGGGACAATCCCCTCCCTACTCCTGCTGGCCACAGGGCTTTTAATCCAAGCCAGGATGCCATTGGCCTTCTTGGCCACCTGGGCCACCTAGGATATTTCCTAGATGCTTGGCTGGGAATGACAAAGTGCAACAGAGCAGAGGGCCTGAAGCTTCACAGAGAAGGCAAAGGCAAGAAGCCCCAGGGGGACAGGTCTGTGAAGGGGAAGCCACATCTGCCATAGGTGTTTATCCTGCAGCTGGTCTCACAGCAGCTTTCACAGAGGAGGCACCAGGCAGCTCTCATCAGTTATTAAAAGCTGATAAAATTCCACTCCAGTTAATTCTGCTGCCAGAAAGCTCCAGATCAATGCACAAAAGCTCTCCCTCCTGACTTGCCTCTGCCTGCCTATTTGTTTCCTCCTAACGTGCACCCCAGTGACAAAACAATGGAAATTGGGATCTGCATGTGGAGAAGAGGCTTGTTCATAGAGGATGATGACTTCCTTCCTCCTCACCCCCTCATGCCTGGCTCCCTTCAAATTGTCCTCAGTGGGGGATCTTCCAGCTTAGCTCTCTTGCCTTTGAGTCCTGGCTCTGCCAGTATACAGAAGACATGGGCAATGTCTATGATGCTGTATGAGTGAGAGCCTTCTGCTGGGAGTCATTTCATAGAATCATGGAATTGTGGTTTGAATCATAGGATCAGCCAGGTTGGAAGAGAGCTCCAAGCTCATCCAGCCCAACCCAGCACCCAGCCCTATCCAGTCAACCAGACCATGGCACTAAGTGCCCCAGCCAGGCTTGGCTTCAACACCTCCAGCCATGGCCACTCCACCACCTCCCTGGGCAGCCCATTCCAATGCCAATCACTCTCTCTGGGAAAAACTTCTTCCTAACATCCATCCTAGACCTGCCCTGGCACAACTTCACACTGTGTCCCCTTGTTCTGTTGCTGCTTGCCTGGCAGAAGAGACCAACCCCACCTGGCTACAACCTCCCTTCAGGTAGTCATAGCCAGCAATGAGCTCTGCCCTGAGCCTCCTCTGCTGCAGGCTGCACACCCCCAGCTCCCTCAGCCTCTCCTCACAGGCCTGTGCTCCAGGCTCTCCCCAGCCTTGCTGCCCTTCTCTGGACACCTTCCAGCACCTCAACATCTCTCTTGAATTCAGGAGCCCAGAACTGGACACAGTAATCAAGATGTGTCCTGAGCAGTGCTGAGCACAGGGGGAGAAGAACCTCCCTTGTCCTGCTGCCCACACTGCTCCTGAGCCAGCCCAGGATGCCATTGGCTCTGCTGCCCACCTGGGCACTGCTGCCTCATCTTCAGCTATTATCTACCAGCACCCCCAGGTCCCTCTCTGCCTGGCTCCTCTCAGCCACTCTGTCCCCAGCCTGTAGTGCTGCTTGGGGTTGTTGTGGCCAAAGTGCAGAACCCTGCACTTGGCCTTGTTCAATCTCATCCCATTGGCCTCTGCCCACTCCTCCAGCCTGTCCAGGTCCCTCTGCAGGGCTCCCCTATCCTCCAACATATCCACACCTGATCCTAGCTCCATGCCAACAAAAGAAGCAAACCTTGGTCCTTCTGCACACTTCCCACCTAGCCCAGTCTGGGAACTCCTGGATCATGGAATCACTGTATGGTTTGGGTTGGAAGTGACAGGTAAAAGTCACCTAGTGCAATCCCTCTTGCAGCCTGCAGGGACATCTGCAACTAGAGCAGCTTGCTCAAAACTCCAAGCAACCTCACCTAGAGTCATGCCAGGGTTGGAGCACCTGAGATGTCTCTGGGCAATCTGGGACAGTGTCTCAGTACCCTCAGTGGAAAAAAGATCTTCCTCATATCTAGCTTAAACCTCCCTCTTTCATTTAAAACCATTAACCCTTGTCCTGTCACAGCAGACCCCACTAAAAAGTCTGTCCCCATCTTTCTTACAGGCCCCTTTAAATAGGGCCACCAGAAGGTCTCCCTGGAGCTTTCTCTTCTCCAGGCTGGACAACCCCAACTCTCTCAGCCTGTCCTGACAGCAGAGGGGTTCCAGCCCTTTGATCACTTCCATGGTCTTCTCTGGACTCACTCCAATAGGTTCAGGGATTCTCTTGCAACATTCCCCTCCCCAGGAGGATGCCCAGCACTGATGACAGGAGGAGCAAAGAGAGTCCTTCAGTACAGAAAGGGCTTGGGAAGGCACTAAGTGGTGAAATTAGAGATGGATCCATCAGAGACCAGGTTTAGAAAGAAGTAGAAAGGAAGAAAATTCCTTCAACCTCCTTCTCCAGCCATTTGGCTGTGGGAGCAGCTGCCCCTCAGTGCTGGGGGAGCCAGGCAGCAGCATCCCTTCCCTGGCACATCTCGCCTGCTCCAGTCACTCATTTTAGCATTATCCACTGACAAGGACTGCACAGCACCAGCAGAACAGATTGCTGTCACCATTTCAGAGCTGAAAAGGGGGGAGAAGTGTGTGAAGAGTGTTTTGGGAAAGAGAAAGCAGTAAAAAAACCCTCTGGATACAACCAAAAAAAGCCTTCTCCTGAGCCAGGGCTCTGCACATGGGCTGGAGATGCTGGCACGCAGAGTAGGGTGGGGAACAGATGGGTGCTGAGCAGAGGTGATTGGCAGATGGGTGCCTGCACAGAGCCACCCATCAAACACTCAGCACCAGCCTGGCTAGGAGCAGGAGCCAAAACTTTGCAGCTCTGGGCATGAAGGAGGTGCACCTCCAGGCACAGAACTGGCTTGCAGCCCACAGGGATCAACGGCAGGGTGTGGGTGCTGAGGGGACACAACACCTTAGTGCTCCTGGGGCACTGAGGACAAGGACTATGCAATGCCAGGGCAGTAAGTAGCACAAGCCATCCTCTGGGAGCTTCCATTCCAACTCTGGTTCCTTCATTACTCATGTATCTCTTCTGTGTGATGGGCAGGAAAATGATGCAAGGGCAGGAAGAGGATGCAGGGGCAGGAAGAGGATGCAGAGGCAAGAAGATGATGCAGAGGCAGAAACCTCAAGCAAAGCTTTGGATAAGAATGGAAAAAAGGCCTTGAGTGACCTGTTCTAGTGGGAGGTGTCACTGCCTATGGCAGGGGGTTGAAACTGGATGATCTTTGAGGTCCCTTCCAACCTAAACCATTCTATGATTCTATAGACACTTCATTGCTGTATACAACTACCTGAAGGGAGGCTGTAGCCAGGTGGGGTTGGTCTTTTCTCCCAGGCAACCAGCAACAGTACAAGGGGACACAGCCTCAAGTTGTGCCAGGGGAGGTCTAGGCTGGATGTTAGAAGGAAGTTGTTGGTAGAGAGAGTGATTGGCATTGGAAAGGGCTGCCCAGGGAGGTGGTGGAGTCCCCACCCCTGGAGGTGTTCAAGAAAGGATTGGATGAGGCACTTAGTGCCATGGTCTGGGTGCTAGGTTGGGCTGGATGAGCTTGGAGGTCTCTTCCAACCTGCTTGACTCTATGATTCTAAGGCAAAGGGAACTCAGAGCAAGCCATGACAGGGTGAGCACTGCCAGGGCTGCTGCAGAATGCTGTGTCCCTGGTCAAGGTCCCTGGTTAAGGCAGGGGTGAAATCTGCTCAGCACAGTCCCAGACAGCTCATCCCTGTGTTTCTTACATCTCTTTATCTCAGGAAAACAAAGACTAGCACCCCCACCTCCCCTACTCTGCCTTGTTTGTACATGACAGCACAGATAACTTCGCTCCTGGTTTTGGTGTTGGGTTTTTTTTTTTCCCTCTCTAAAATCTGGGCCATTTATTTGAAACAAACTCAGTGATTTAACATGAGGGGAAAAAAACAAAACAACCTAACCACCCAACCCTTATGGTGTTGCATTTCAAAACATTTGGGTTATTTGAACGTTTCTCTCACTTCCAGTGGTGTGAGACCTGCTGGAATTTAACTCTCGCCTCACAAAGGCTTTCATTTCTCTCCTCACGTCGCAGCAGCACCTCTGAGCACATTGGGTATCAGGGATGTAAAACCTGTCAAGGTCTGTCTAACACTCTCCCAGCCCAAAAACTCCTCCAGGAGGCTGCTGGTCATAGAATCATAGAACCACAGAATGTCAGGGGCTGGAAGGGACCTCGAAGGATCATCTGGTTCAGTCCCCCTGAGTAGATCACACTGGGACACAGCCAAATGGTTCTCAAATGTCTCCACAGCACAATCATAGCATCTCAGGGGCTGGAAGGGACCTCGAAGGATCATCTGGTCCAGTCTCCCTGAGTAGATCACACTGGGACACAGCCAAATGGTTCTCAAATGTCTCCACAACACAGTCATAGCATCTCAGGGGCTGGAAGGGACCTGGAAAGATCATCTGGTCCAGCCCCCCTGCCAGAGCAGGATCACCCAGAGCAGATCACAGTGGAACACATCCAAACGGTTCTTGAGTATCTCCAGAGAGGGAGGCTCCACAAATCTCCTGGGCAGCCTGTTCCAGTCTTCTGTCACCCTCCCAGGGGAAAAAATTCTTCCTCAGGTTCACATGGAGCCTCCTATGCCTCAACTTCCACCCATTGCCTCTTGCCCTGGTATCGAGTGAGCAGAATCCCAACATGCCAGGGGCTGGAAGAGACCTCTGGAGATGATCTTGCCCAACCCTTCTGCCAAAGCAGGGTTACCCACAGCAGGCTGCCCAGGATCACAATGTCCAGGTGGGTTTGGAATCTCTCCAGGGAAGAGTACTCCACAACCTCTCTGGACAATCTGGTGCAGAAAAGAAGCCTTCCATTGTGTTCAAATGGAACCACCTGGGTTGCAGTTTGTGCCTGTTGCCCCTTGTCCCACTGCTGGGCACCACTGAAATGAGTCTGGCCCCATCCTTTTGCACCTTACCCTTTAGCTACTGATGAGCATTGAGCAGATCCCCTCTGAAGCCTGCTCTTCTCCAGGCTAAACAGCCCCAGGGCTCTCAGCCTTTTCTCTTCACAGAGATGCTCCAGGCCCCTCAGCATCTTTGTAGCCTCTCTTTCTCCAGCAGTTGCCTCTCTCTCTCTCCAGCAGTTCCCTGTCCCTCTTGATCTGGGAAGCTCAGATCTGAGACCAGTACTCCAGCTATGGCCTCACTAGAGGAGAGTAGAGTGGAAGGAGAACCTCCCTTAACTTGCTGGCCACACTCTTCTCAATGCACCCCAGAAGATCTTTTGCCTTCTTGGCCATCAGGGCACATTTTGGGCTCATGGGCAGCTTGTTGCTCCCCAGTACTCTCGGATCCTTCTCCACAGAGCTATTTTCCAGCGGGTTTATCTCCTCTGATACTTTCCCTCAGAGGTGGCTTAATGCATCCAGATTTGGGATTAAGGGAGGGACAGAAAGGTCAGCCTGGATCAATGGTGATTAGCTGAAAAGGACCTAAAGAGCCTATTGTTTGTTCTGCATTAACGATCGAGCTGCCGAGCCAAGATTCCCTGGAACCACTTGAGAACAGAAAGGACAAACACATGGCACTGGAGATGAAAGCCCTGAAGCCCTACACCTGTGTGCAGACAGAGATGCTGTGCCAGCCCCTAGGCGAGCCCATCACTGGTTCCATTTGTCACTGGGAAAAGAGGAAAGAGAGATCCAAGGAGGATTGAGTGCAGAAAGGAAAAATGGGAATGCCATCCAAGAGGAACATGCTCCTAGAGGGAAGGCAGTGATGGAAGCAGAGGTGCTGACATTTCCTCTGGAGGGAAACAGAAACACATCACAGAGGTTCTTTTTAGCATGGAGCATCTGAGGAACATCTTGAATCCACCTTCCTCGGGATCATAGAATCAAGCAGGTTGGAAGAGACCTCTAAGCTCATCCAGTCCAACCTAGCACCCAGCCCTGCCCAATCAACCAGACCATGGCACTAAGTGCCCCAGCCAGGCTTGGCTTCAACACCTCCAGGCATGGCGACTCCACCACCTCCCTGGGCAGCCCATTCCAATGCCAATCACTCTCTCTGACAACAACTTCCTCCTAACATCCAGGCTAGATCTCCCCTGGCACAACTTGAGACTGTGTCCCCTTCTTCTGTTGCTACTTGCCTGGCAGAAGAGACCAACCCCACCTGGCTACAGCCTCCCTTCAGGGAGTTGTAGCCAGCAATGAGGTCTGCCTCGTCCTTCTGCAGGCTGCACACCCCCAGCTCCCTCAGCCTCTCCTCACAGGTGGATCACTGGATGATCTTTGAGGTCTCTACCAACCTGGTTGATGGTTCTATGATTCGATGATGATCATAGAATCATAGAATCAACCAGGTTGGAAGAGACCTCCAAGCTCAGCCAGCCCAACCTAGCACCCAGCCCTATCCAGTCAACCAGACCATGGCACTAAGTGCCCCAGCCAGGCTTTGCTTCAACACCTCCAGCCACACAGACTCCACCACCTCCCTGGGCAGCCCATTCCAATGCCAATCACTCTCTCTGCCAACAGCTTCCTCTTAACATCCAGCCTATACTTCCCCCAGCACAACTTGAGAGTGTGATGATGCTGATGCTGGGACAATTCCCAGCCACCACCATTCTTCCTGGAGCTGCACTGACTTGAGATGCAAAGCCTGCCCCGAGCATGGGGAAGCCTTCTCCCAAACACCTCACTTGCATTTCAGCTCAGCGCCTGAGCTTCGCTCCCTTGCATCCTCCCACCTCTCTTCCCAGATTTCCCATAAAAGCTTCATTTAGATTGAAAATGATATTTTCAGCGAGTTAATTGAGTACTAATTGCTGATTAGAAACATATTTACCGAGCTCTAACAACTGTGTAACGAGTGATGTCTTACTACACCCTTACTCCCTGGGATTCAGATCGGCCTTAAGAGGCACTTGGGTGATGCGCAGTGAGGGAGCTGTGGAGCAGCCCTCCCGAGTGGGAGAAGACAGCTCGTTATGTTAATGAGATGCCAGCTGATTATTAAAAACACATTGGTACAGGTTTGGGCTGTGGTGTAGCTGATAGGGATCTCCTGCCTTCAGTAGCTGTGAAACCCCAATCAATATGTTTCTCATCAGCAGCCTGCATCTCGTGCACACAAATAATATCCTTGGTGTGCAGAAGAGAGCTTCAGTTCCCAGAAGTTAATCAGAAGTTCCTGCTTATCCCTCTTGCTCCCCTCCTCACTGCAGTGTAACACTGGGATGGGGCCTTGCTGCTGGCCTCACCACCCACATCTGGGCTCCAGGACTCCCACGGAGACCTGTGGCCACATCCAGTGTCTTCCAAGGCAGAGGTCACTGCTTAGGCTCCCTGGGTTCTGCATTCAACAAACCTCCCATGGTATTATTTTTAGGCCTGGGAGCCAAAGGGATCTTAAGGCAGCTGAAGGATGTCTACCTCTCCTGAATTTTAAGAGATGGAAACGTAGAATCAGTCAGGGTTGGAAGGGACCACAAGGATCAGCCAGTTCCAACCCCCCTGCCATGGGCAGGGACACCTCACACTAGATCAGGTTGTCAGAGCTTCATCCAGCCTGGCCTTAAACACCTCCAGGGGTGAGTCTTCCACCACCTCCCTGGACAACCATTTCCAGGCTCTCACCACCTTCATGCTGAAGAACTTCTTCCTAACACCCAGTCTGAATCTACCCATTTCCAGCTTTGTTCCATTCCCCCCAGTCCTATCACCACTTGACATCCTATAAAGTCTCTGCCAAAGGTTTTTCATGGAATCACAGAATGCTCTGGGTTGGAAGTGACCTCCAAAGGTCATCCAGTCCAACCCCCTCTGCAGTCAGCAGGGGCATCCTCAACTAGATCAGGTTGCCCAGAGCCCTGTCAAGCCTCACCTTGAATATCTCCAGGTTCATGGTGCAGAAGGTAGGGATGTGCCTAGCACCTTGGTGAGGCAAAAATGAGATGATGACTGTGCCAGGTGCTAGGGAGGCAGCCTGGGCCTGGGCCATAGCTGAGCTTCATGGAGATGTAGCAGCATCACCCTTGGCTGCAGCTTTCCTGGTGAGGATTGCACCACCATTTCCACCCTGGGCCTGCCCTTCTGCCTGTCCCACAATGTAGGCAATGCTCCTGTTCCATCTCCCCACCCCATTTTAGCTGCCTTTCTGTTTGTGCTGCAGCTGGTAGGTGCCTGGGCACTTCTCATCTGCACAGACACAGAGAGTGGAGGAGCAGATCCCAGGAGATGCTGAGTCTGCTACCTTCCTTGGTCTGGAAGGCAACATCCTTCACTAGTATTTCCACTATGACCTTCCCCAGGCTCAGCCTCTACTCACTCCTTCCACTACACTTTCATTCACAGGACAAACTGATGCTCAGTGTCCCCCCTCACCTTCCCACCCCCCCTGCTGATGCACTAACCCAGGCTGGCACAACAAAGGCATTTTTGTCAGCTGCTTTTGTGGCTCTTTGCTGGACCCTTTCCATTTCTCTGTGGCTTCTTCTGAACACAGGCAGCAGAACTGTAGGCACCACACAGGACTGAGCCTGTCAAACACCATGTTCAAACGGTCAATGTTCCCCTCCACAGCAGCCCCCCCATGCCACTCCCTCCTGCTTGGATCCTCTTCCACCTCCTCCTTGTTGTTCTCCATTGCCCACTTTCTGCTCCCACCCAAGAGGTTCAACATACAATGGAGGAGCAGGAACAGGTGGGCACTTCCAAAAGGCCTCCCACCTCCTCCTCAGCACCTTGGGCACATCCTGCCATGCTGCTCAGATACTCAGGGGTTGCATGGGCACGGCCACCTTCGCAACCCAGCACTCATTACAACCCCCAAATCTCATTACAAAAGGCAATCAGGTCTGTTTAGCAGCATCTGTTTCCATGAAGCTATGCTGGCTGACACTAATTCCTCCTCAATTCAATCCTGTGCCATTATTTCCCCCCTGTCTCCTGCTCTTTGGATGGGCAGAGGATGCAGCAGTCACCCTGGACCCCGATCCTCAGTGATGGGAAGGGGCTCCCCTCTCACAGCAACATAACTCTTGTGGCCAAGCTGCTCAAAAACATTCATTTTCCAGGATGTGTGACAAACCTCAGTGGCAGCCACTGACCTGAGGTGTGCCTTGGCAGCCCTGCTTCCAGCAGACCATCATCCCACTACTCCAAGGGAGGATGGAGATGCTGACTGAGCACTTCTGCCCTCTCCATGGCTGCTGCTGGCTGGTAATGAGCCTCTCTCGCTGCCACAGCTCTCTCTAACACAGTTAACTACTACTCCGTGCCCACAGCCCAGCCAGCCACAGGCTTCTTGATGCCTTTACCTCCCCTCACCAATTTTCTACACTTCAAAGTCTCCCATCCATCTCTGTTACTATTCCCCATCTTTTCTGCCAGCCCTTTCCTGCTCCTGGGGCTTTTGTGCTCAGCTCCCATCTTCATTTAAAACAGAGAACAAAAATCAATGCACGATTGACCAAAAAATGATTGACTCAAGAAACAGTAACTTTGGGGCTGATTTGTAAATCCTGATTAAGGAATTTCCTGTTCTCATTCTCACTTTTCAGCCTGTTGTTTTGTTTTTTTTCTTCCCCTCCACAGCTATTCCCAGCAGCTTTGGGGACATCAACCTTTCCAGAGCAGTGGATATTGGTCTCTGTAAGCAATACACTTTGGTTAGGTTCACTGATGGTCATTTAGGTAACATCTCTGCCAGGATTTAATGCTCAAAGACCCTGAATGGCCATCTGAGAATATCTCTTCCCTAGGCAAAAGCTTCTGCTTGTGCAGAAACAGGAGGGCTTGCAGGGACAGGGGACAAGGGGAAGGACACATGGATGCAGCTGCAAGGCCAAGCTGTGAGCTGGCTTCTGAAGGAGTCAGTGTCAGTTCATCTGCTCCATGCAATTAGCTAATGAGGACCCCAGGGGCAAACAGTTTCTCCTCTTGCTTCCCATGTAGATGTGGTGCTGAGGGGCATGGTTTAGTACCACGATAGAGTTAGCTAATGGTTAGACTCAATGATCTTAAAGGTCTTTTCCAACCAAAACGCTTCTGTGATTCGATAATTCCCAGCCACCTCCTGCCTGGGCAGCTCCCACAGTGGCCCCAGCAAGAAACAACGCCAGAGGAGCTGGCAGCAGCATGATACAATGGGCAGACAGAAGAGCTGCAGCTGAAGATGAAATCAGGTAGAAAAAGAGACAAAAAAAAGACTTTAGTGGGGAAAAACAAAACCCAGAGGCATGAGGGCCAAGCAGCGGGGATGATGCAGGGTGCTCAGCCCTCACCTTGTGAATGCCAGAGAGGGGCAGGGAGGGAATTGCTTTATTATTGTTGTTTCTTTTCCCTCTCTCTTTCAGCTTTCTTCCTTTAATCTCTGATCGAGAAACAAGCTGATTTTAATTAAACCCCCTCCAATTAACGCTGCTGTGGCGTTTTCATTTCCTGGGCTGCTGTAATTTGCAAGCCCAGGTTATGGAGGTTTTGTGTCCCCTCTTGTTTAATCAACAACAAGAAGCAGGACACAGCAGGAAGATAAGTGGGTGCTGTCTGAGGGGCAGAGCATGGGGGTGGCCATGCCTGGGAGAAGTGATTGGCATTGGAATGGGCTGCCCAGGGAGGTGGTGGAGTCACCATCCCTGGAGGTGTTGAAGCAAAGCCTGGCTGGGGCACTTAGTGCCATGGTCTGTTTGACTGGATAGGGCTGGGTGCTAGGTTGGGCTAGCTGAGCTTGGAGGTCTCTTCCAACCTGCTTGATTCTATGATTCTATGTCAGTGTGCAGGCAGGAGAAGAGCTGAATCCTCCTTTTCCCTGAGATGCTTGGAGCAGGCTGAGCTGCGTGGGCAGCCCAGCAAAGACCTAGAGCTGTGAGCAGCCAGGAGCGATGCGGCACCCTAAGATGCCCCCTCTGCCAGCACTGTGCTCCTGCACACACTGAAGGGCACCCTCCACATCTCACACACACACATCCATGCAGCTGGAAGAGCACAACAGCCCCAGGAAATAAAACTGGAAAACAAACCAAACCAAACCAAAACTGGAAAGGGAGGAAAAAAACCTGATTGTGAAAAGCCTTTATTATCCTCAATCCCATCTATTGTTAATGTGAGCGTGAGCAGGGAGTGTTAGGAGAATTCATGTGTGATAAATATTTATACCCTGTGTTTTTGGGCTGTTATCTGCAAAGTGGAGCTGTTTGATCTGGTGTAGTGCTTTTTTTAGGTCATTTACATTCCCTTTCCTAGCAGCCCTTGTCCGATAGCAGCTATCACATAATTATGTTGCTTTTGCTTATCCCTAATCCTGTCAAACCACCTACTTATCTCTAATTTCCTGTCCATTACCCTTATTGTTCGAGCTGAGATCTCTAATGCAGGACAGGGATGGGGCTTTGGAGGCTCTGCGGGGTGCAGAGCATCTCAATGTTGTCAGCTGCACTCATGCGGTGATGGGTCCTTATTGTTCAGAGCCTGGACTTGCCCCAGGGCCCTGCAGGACCCCCTCAACACAAGCTGAGGGGCTACTGGCGTGGAGCTGACACTTGCCATGATGCACAGCTGGGGTCTTCTGCAATCCAGGCCATTCTCACACCTTGAGGGCTGCAGGGAAGTGATATGAGTAGAGGTACCAATGTCTGGTTAGGAGAGGGATGATCCTCTTGCTGGGTGATGCCACTCAACAGGGAGAGCAGCTCCTAGGAGAGTATCTTTCCAGGGCTTAACAGCAGGCAGGAACACCCTGCACAGCTGTCTCAGGGATGTCCAAGGCTGTCTCTCCCTTGGAAGAAAGAGCTTGCACTTAGAGCCATCAGAATTACTGGCACTGATCGTGTCCCAGTGTCTCCAAGGCAACCTGGCATTCGGATGAGTGAGGCAGGAGCCAGGGCATGCTGAGGGTGTCACCTCGCACAGCTCACTCCTTGCCCAGAGCCTCCTGCCAGCAGCGTTTTGGAGGGGACTCCTCAACATGGTGGCCACTCAGGTTTGGCTGTGCTCCTCAGCAGCACCTCTGAATACATCAGGATGTGGGTCTGATAAATATTAAACACTGTGTCTCCCAGGGCATCAATCCTGTGCCCTTCATCTCCCAGGAAAAGGGAGACTGCTTGGAAGCACGCTTCCCATATTTATTGCTCCAGGAAGAGCTTCTCAGATGGGCCAGCATCCAGATGGGGCTGCATCACTCTTTGCTGGAGGCCCAGCAGAGCTCCTCTCTGACATCAGGACGCTGTCCTCCTTAAGTGCAGTGAGGCAGAAGTAGTTGGGATGATAAAGTTCAGGCTGCACAACCCAGGTTTCCAAGTCACTGCATCCTTGTGCGGAGCGCCAGAAGGTGCAACGCTCTCAGACAAACTCAGCAGCTCCCCTGGATGTGACCTGGACTCAGCTCTGCTCCATCAGCTCCATACTGCTGGGAACAAGTTGTTCATTGCTCCAGCAGTGGCTGCTGCTGCTGCTGCCACGTCGTTAGTATTTGGAGCACATCCTCCCCCCCATTAGTGCTGGCAGGCAGGACACAGCCATTTGTCTCTGCCATCCTCTGATGCTCTTTGCCATCGCTTCCCTCTGCTCTGTGAGGGATGCCTGGTCCCACCTGCCAGAGCTCCGTCCTGAAGCCATTGGTGGGAGGTGTGGGCAGCACACCAGCTGCCATGGGTGGCTGCAGAGGTCGAGAGAAGGAGCTGTTCCAGAGGGAGTGAGGCAAATTCACAGAGCTCAGGGCCCTCAGCAGCTCATCCAGGCACAGTTCACAGGCGAGATGGTCCTCAGCTTGCTGGAGCAGGCTGCAAGCACATCTGTCTCTGCACAGTGTTCATCTGCTTCTTTCCATGAGCATCCACTGCTGGCCACCCCACAGTGGGACAGAAGGACACATCCTCCAAGAGATACCCTGTTCTTCCTGCACAGTGCAGACAGGGCTTGGGCTGGGCAAAAGGGCACTGAAACATCCAGCTGCTGCTTCTGCTCCTAACACAGAACACCAGGAAACCAAATCTGAGCACCGGAGGTGCAGAGCTGTCTGAAATCCAAGGCTGAGGTTTTGCATTTCGAGTCTGCAGGATCAAGGTCACCCCTGGCCCAGGAGGACCTCTTGGTGCTAGGAGAGGTGATGATGCCCTTCAGGAGGGGCCATGGAGGGCCAGGACAGCTGTAGATGTGAAAATGGAGGAGGGATATCCACATGGGCTGGCTGGTGGATCCTAGAAGGACCTTTCAGTGCTGGGAGAGGTGACAATGCCCCTCAAGAGAGGCCAGAGAGGGCCAGGACAGCTGTAGATGGGAAAATGGAGGAGGGATATCCACATGGGCTGGCTGATGGATCCTAGAAGGACCTCTCAGTACTGGGAGAGGTGACAATGCCCTTCAGGAGGGGTCATGGAGGGCCAGGACAGCTGTAGATGAGAAAATGGAGGAGGGATATCCACCAGAGCTGGCTGACCCCAGCTCTGGATGTCTGGCATCAGGTGCCCAACCTGCTAGAGCCCAAATGCAGCCTTTCAGAGCATGGATGCAGCACCAGGGATGAAGCACCTCCTTGGTCTGTAGCCCTGTATGACAGGATACCCTTCCAGCTCCTGCCAGTGCCTCTTAATAAGGTGTGGCTGATTTCTCAAACACAAGCTACTCACAGTGCCCTTCTGGCAGGGCAACACCAACTCCATACCCCCTGTGAAGGGTGGCAGAGGTTCCTGCCCTCCAGTTCAGCCAGGTGGGGGCTGTGAGCCAGTGCCACCGATGATGGGCTTCACTCACACTGGAGTCTGACTCCAAATGAAGTGTGCTGTTGAGAATCTCACCCTGCCACGGATGCCTCTGCCTGACTGCAGATAACTGGCTCCGGAGAGCACAGATCACCTCCACCAAAGGAACCGTAGGTGGCATGCAAGGCCGGGACACAGGACGGCTCTCACAGCCCTGCCGTCTGCATTTCAATTCTGGCTTGGCTCTGAGCACCAACAGAGCTCGGGTTTAAGAGAGGCTGCTGCTGCCTGCTCTCTGCCTGCTTCCCCTGCTGCTCCCCTCGGGGAGGGGACCTGGCTGTAGGCAGCAATCCCTGATCCACAGCATCAGAAGTGAAATGTTTCCTCTGGTTTGGGGTCAGCTATGGGAGAGGATCACCTTAACCTTTTTCTCCCACTTGGACATGAGTTGTGCTGTTTTGCACATCTCCAGCTCTCTGAATCCTGCTGTCTTGCTGTAAAACAGAGATGGAAAACAGGGCCTGATCGTGATGCTTCTCTGCTTCCCTGGAAACTTCTGTGGATGGTGAGGTACCTGGTACAGATGGGGTAGAGGAGTTTGGAAGGCAGCAAGAAGCACAAACTGGCATACCTCAACCACAACACAGGTGCCTGGATGTGATCCTGGGCAACCCTGCTTTAGCACTGGGGTTGGACTACAGGATCTCCAGAGATCCCTTAGGGCTCCCACCACGCAGGGATTTGAGGATCCTTCAAGGCACAGCAACACCAACCTGGGCTTCAGCATCCGCTCAGGACCAAACGATCTCCTTCTGCCCCCAGCTGCAGGAGGACACAGGACGGATGGAGCCCAGAAACCTTTGCTCAGCTGCGCGGTGGAGGAGGAGGAGGCCAGGGAGGGCAGGGTGGGAACTCGACATGGTTGCATGGGCCACTTCAGAAGCTCTCAGGCAGCAGCAGCTCCGAGGCTGGCCGTGTTTTTCTGGGCTTCCAAGCGTGACTCATGCCGGCTCCCCTTGATGCTGGGCTTCTGACGCAGGCAGGGGCTGCGGCGAGCAGGGGCTCAGTAATTAGCAGGACCGGCTGGCCACCAGGGCAGAGATGACACCACACGTTGTCCCCAGCCCCAGCCTTCCACAGCTGAAGCCACAGCTTCAGCCGCAGGACTTGGATTACTGAACTGACATCGAGAGACAGCAGATCCCCGCATCCTCCAGCCCAGACACCCCTCCCCGAGGGAGGAACCGGGATATGAAAGGCTGCGTTTAGCTTTTCACTGCGAAAAAAAAGCCCTGTACGGAGGAGCTGGGGACTTGTCCCCGACACGGTGATTCTCCAAGGCAAAGTGGCAACTTCCCCTTCCCCTGCGTGAACACATCAGCGACCGGCAGCAGCCAAATCGCCGTGACCAGCCCTGCTGGGGACGCATCCCCTGCTGGGGATGCCTCCCGCTGAGGACAAGCCGCAGGCTGGGCTGCAGCCCGCAAAGCAGGACAGCACCGGGCTGTGCTGAGCAACTATTTTAGGCTCACTTTGAAAGCCCCAAATCCAGCTCAACTCCCTAGCAGGAGTAAAAACAGAAAACACAAGCCTGGATGAAAGTGCTGCGAGGCAGGGATGCAGCAAAGCCGCGGCTTTTTTTAATCCTTCCTTGTTTTTATTGCCCTCCTCCCGGGACTGGCAGGGATGGGGCACACCTTGTTATTAGCCAAGCCGCCGTTCCCATGCGGGCTGCCCAGCTGGAAATCTGATCTCCTGCAAGTCCCACGCCACAGCCAGCTCCCAATAACTGCCTGTAAGACACGGGTCAAGCTATAGGAACTGACACAGCAAAGCAAAGCCGGGCTCTGTTCAGCCCAGTAAGCAGGAGCAAATCTAATCTTAGTGAGAGAGAGAGACCACAGCAAGGGGACCTGCAGCATGAAGAATTTATGTCTGTGCCCATCAGGATCACTAGCTTAATACTCCCAAACTCTGCACCTCTAGCCTGCCTGAAATTGGGCTGACCTGCCTGCTTTTATCCCTCCTAACATCTGCTAAACGACTTCCAAGGTCCCTACCCGCATAAGCTGTAAGGCTCTGCCATAAAAACTAAGGCTGGGCTTGTCTCCCTAAAAGCTGGAGGCTGGAGCTGCTGGCCAGGCCCTGCCAGGTCTGGCCAGCAAAACAGCAGGAGGAGTTCAAAGGGAGCCCTGGATTGCTGCAGCACGGAGCACAGCCCCGTCCCGCTGGGTGAAACACCCTCAGGGCTGCCTTCAGCCTCCTCCCGCTGTGACCGAGACTTGGCAAGGCTGAAACCGAGCCCTTCCCTTTGCCCTTCCTAAAATCCTCTGCTTCCTGCCCAGGCTTTTTCCCAGCTATTTATAGAGAAGGGCTGACAAGGTGCCCCAGTTGAGTTTTCCCCTGGGAAACAGCTGCCTCCGTGCACACTTGCCAGAGCACATCAGCGAAGCTCTCCCAGCACCGATGTCCGCATGCCAGCCCCTGGCACTGCCAGCCCTAGCACTGCCAGCCTTGTGCTCCTCCCAGCCTTTGCACCTTCGAGGCTGGACCCGGCCCAAAACTCATGGCAGAGGGTTGGGCAAGGCTGAGCTTCTGGACTTTCAGTGGTGAAACACTGCTCCATGTGTCTGACCCTTGGCACTTTCCAAAGGCATGTAGGAATCGTCCTCGTCTCGCAGCAGGGACAGAAGTCACTCAGCACATGAGTTCAGCCATGTCCCTGCTCTCTGCCCAGCTGCTGATGTCTGGGAATGGTGCAGCCACTGCTCCCCTTCGGGGGGATGCTGCACTGCTCCCCTCCATTCTCATCCCTGGGAGCTGGCCAAAGTGGACTTTTCACCCTGAGCAGCAACTGCTCTTGATGCCTTTTTTTGTGCTGCTGCTGCCTCTGCCCATTGCCTGCCTCTCTCCAGCCATAGGCAGGGTTCCTGCAGCAGGGGCAGGACAGGTCACTTGTCTCATCCTGTCCTGACCTGTAAGTGTTGCCCTCAGGGATCCTTGGAGCATCTCCACAAAGCCAGGCAGCTTGTGCCAGGGATCTCTAAGAGGGATGAAGACCCCTCAGCTCAGCTCTCAGCTGCAGAAGGGAAGGTCTCCACATGTCAGAAGGTCTTTTCTCCCCAGGAGAGGCAAGGACAGTGTCTGGATGCAGATGGGGATTAAGAAGCGATTCACTGCCTGTTCTGTACCTGGTCTGAGAAACAGACACCGTTCCCCAGAGCTGTCAATCTGGTACCTTTCACCAGCACTAAAACTCAATTAGTTAAAACAACAACAACAACAACTGTGGCTCCAGACAGCTTGTGCCGACCACATTTGATCCCTTTTATTACTCAGCACTGCTCAAACCCCAGCCAGCAACATCCTTGCTGACTCCCACTACTTTCCCCGTTTTGTTCTACCAGGATTAAGTCAACCCTACAGTCTCCAGCTGTTTTGTGGTCGGGCCTGGCTACATCTTTATACTCAGGCTACATTATTAAGTGGATTGTGGCCAAATTGACAGAGCTGCTTCAGGGAGGACAAGGCCATTTAGGTCAATGATGGTCCTGCCAGCTGGAGAGACACTCGGGACTCATGATTTGCTAGCAAAGCTCTGGACTGTTGTCTTAGCCTCACTTGATGTCCCAGAGGGGGCTCCTGTGAAAGCTCTGACTCTAGCTGGAATGTTTGATTTCTTGGCAGAGAGATGGAACAATCTGTCTCGGGGTATTGCAGGAAGAGTCGGGGCTCGGCGCGCTCTGTCCACAGCATCACTTCATTGGCTGGTGCCTGAGCTGCTCTTTGGCCCTCTCTGAATGGACACCCTGTCCCCCAGCAGCTGGGCAGTAGTTCAACCTGAAGACAAGAGCTGCCTCCTTCATCCCACATGAACTCAGGCTTTCTGGATGGCCAATGGATGTGTCACAACCTGCAGTGATGCTGCGCTCTGAGCGCAGCTCTGCTGCTCGCCAGGCTGCCCAGAGGTGTGAGCCAGGAAGAGAGGAGGCTCAGGGGGGACCTCACTGCTGTCTACAGCTACCTGAAAGGAGGTTGTAGGCAGGTGAGGGTTGGTCTCTTCTCTCACTGCTGTCTACAGCTACCTGAAAGGAGGTTGTAGGCAGGTGGGGATTGGTCTCTTCTCTCACTGCTGTCTACAGCTACCTGAAAGGAGGTTGTAGCCAGGTAGGGGTTGATCTCTTCTCCCAGGCAACCAGCAACAGAAAGAGTCTGAAGCTGTGCCAGGGGAGGTCTAGGCTGGATGTTAGGAGGAAGTTGTTGTCAGAGAGAGTGATTGGCATTGGAATGGGCTGCCCAGGGAGGTGGAGGAGTCACCACCCCTGGAGGTGTTCAAGAAAGGAGTGGATGAGGCAGCAAGTGCCATGGTCTGGGTGCTAGGTTGGGCTGGATGAGCTTGGAGGTCTCTTCCAACCTGGTTGGTTCTCTGACTCTATGACACATGCTGCATTGCATCCTGATGAGCTAGGATGGGATGACGTGACAGGACAAGGGGCAATGGGTGGAAGCTGAGGCAGAGGAAGTTTCATTTGAACATGAGGAGGAATTTTTTCCCTGTGAGGGTGGCAGAACCCTGGAACAGGCTGCCAGGGGGGTTGTGGAGTCTCCCTCTCTGGAGATATTCAAAACCCACCTGGATGTGTTCCTGTGTGACCTGGTCTAGGTGATCCTGCTGTGGCAGGGGGGTTGGATTGGATGAGATTTCAAGGTCCCTTCCAGCCCCTGACATTCTGTGATCCTGTGGTTCTGTGGTGGGATGAGACATGATGTGATGTGATGTGATGCTCTCCCATCAGACACACCCTCATGTTGTGCCTACTCAGGAAGCATGGGCCTGGTGGGGGCTGCCTGGAACGTGGAGCCAAAAGGGATGACTCAGGAAGAGAGTTAACTAAACAAACCAGTGCTCAGTTTGCTCCCAGGTTCAAACACCCTTTGTGCTGTTAATGAAGAGCAGCAGAAGGGTCACAGAGGGATGAAAGCTTCATCCATCAGCTTGTTGGAAGCAAGACTGTCTGGGTGATTGATGAGACTCTCCTGGACACTGGGAGTTCATCTGGGGCTCACTTCTTCTCAGGAAGCAGCAGCACCTAGATGCAGCAGAGAGGAAGCAGCAGGTCACCATTTGCTGCTGGTATGTGCTTGGAGAAGGCTACCATGGCTCTGTGCTTTGGCTGGGTGGCAGCAGCTGGTCACTTCTGGCACCTTGAGGAATTCCCTGGGCTGGAAGAACTCCTTCTGACCAACTCTTGGCATGGCTGCTCCAGATCTCTAGTACCAGCATCTGATTTTGAAAGGGCTAAACCCAATGGGTGGAAACAGCTAATGCCTCATGCAGGCTGCTCCCCATGGCTTGGAGCAAGAACACCAAGCAAGAATACTGGGAATGAACTGCACAACAGCAATTCCTCATCCAGAGTCACGCCGCAGGAATCTCACACCCTACTTAAGTGCACCTTCCCTGTGTAGACACATCCTGATGTCTCCTGGCCCCTTCCTGAGCTGCTGCTTCTGGAGAGCAGCCAGGCAGAGAGGGACCTGGGGGTGCTGGGAGAGAGTAGCTGAAAATGATGCAGCAGTGTGCCCAGGTGGGCAGCAGAGCCAATGGCATCCTGGACTGTATCACAGTAGTGTGGGCAGCAGGACAAGGGAGGTTCTTCTGCCCCTGTGCTCAGCACTGCTCAGGCCACCCCTGGAGTGCTGTGTCCAGTTCTGGGCTCCTCAATTCAAGAGAGATGCTGAGGTGCTGGAAGGTGTTGAGAGAAGGGCAGCAAGGCTGGGGAGGGGCCTGGAGCACAGCCCTGTGAGGAGAGGCTGAGGGAGCTGGGGGTGTGCAGCCTGCAGAAGAGGAGGCTCAGGGCAGAGCTCATTGCTGTCTGCAGCTCCCTGAAGGGAGGCTGTAGCCAGGTGGGGTTGGGCTCTTCTGCCAGGCAAGCAGCAACAGAAGAAGGGGACACAGTGTGAAGTTGTGCCAGGGCAGGTCTAGGCTGGATGTTAGGAGGAAGTTGTTGTCAGAGAGAGTGATTGGCATTGGAATGGGCTGCCCAGGGAGGTGGTGGAGTCGCCATGGATGGAGGTGTTGAAGCCAAGCCTGGCTGAGGCACTTAGTGCCATGGTCTGGTTGATTGGCCAGGGCCGGGTGCTAGGTTGGACTGGCTGAGCTTGGAGGTCTCTTCCACCCTGCTTGATTCTATGATTCTAGGATTGTCCCCCAGTGGTGCTGGCAGGGCAGAGAGAGCAGGGACGAAAGGCTCTTCCCAGCAGTGGAGGGAGGCTGATGTGCACCTACTTT
Organism: Pogoniulus pusillus; assembly: GCF_015220805.1. Classification (NCBI taxonomy): domain Eukaryota; kingdom Metazoa; phylum Chordata; class Aves; order Piciformes; family Lybiidae; genus Pogoniulus; species Pogoniulus pusillus. Next base: position 5,030,792 of record NC_087282.1, on the reverse strand, counting down.
TGAAGCCCTGTGAGGCTGACCCTGCAGCAGTGCAGTACCACCACTTGCATGTGTTACTCATATTATTTTTCTCCCCCTGCCTTGCTCTTGTAGTTTTTCTAATTACTGGGAGCTTTGCAACTGTGAACATGTAATGTTCCAGCAACGAGGCTGTGATTCACCTAAAGCAGGGAGCAGACTTCCAGCCAAAAAGGGACTCAGAGATTTTAAGCCTGCAACCTGGAGAGCAGCCAGAAAAACTCACCAAGGTCATTCCTTTCCTTCTCTTCTTCCTTGTGTTCCTTTTCCTTCCCTCAGCCCGTCTGCTCTCTCCTCTCTTTCCTCCAGAGGAGGCTCAGGCAGCACTTTGTGTATTACTCAGCAGTATTCCCACTGTAAAATCCCACAGAAATCCATACCATGCCACAGGTCAGCAGGGGACCCCGAGAGAATCCTCCCTGACCAAGGCCACCAGCACAGCCAGGACTAACCAATCCTCCTTGGGACACACTGATCTTCTCATCTGGGGGCCACCAGCAAACCTGGGATACACCAAACCTCTTGGGAACACATCAGTCTTCCCAATCCTCCCTGGGATACACCAAACCTCCTTGGGAACACATCAGTCTTCCCCATCCTCCCTGGGATACACCAAACCTCCTTGGGAGCACATCCATCTTCCCAATCCTCCCTGGGATACACCAAACCTCCTTGGGAACACATCAGTCTTCCCCATCCTCCCTGGGATACACCAAACCTCCTTGGGAACACATCAGTCTTCCCCATCCTCCCTGGGATACACCAAACCTCCTTGGGAGCACATCCATCTTCCCAATCCTTCCTGGGATACACCAAACCTCCTTGGGAGCACATCAGTCTTCCCAATCCTCCCTGGGATACACCAACCTTCTCTGGGACACACTGATCTTTCCAATCCTCCCTGGAATACACCAACCTTCCCTGGGACACATCAATCTTCCCTGGGACGCACCCAGATCTTCCCATATGATTCAGGAATTTCATTTCCAAAGGGATTTATGCACTAAGTTGCTTAGAACTTACTCTAAAAGCTCTCTGTGTGTGCTCATGAATCCATGTGGGTCCATCCTGTCCATCCCACCCATTCCCAGCTCTCACCACCCAACTGCAGCAGCAGACACCTTCTGGACACCTTCCAGCACCTCAGCATCTCTCTTGAATTGAGGAGCCCAGAACTGGACACAGCACTCAAGGTGTGGCCTGAGCAGTGCTGAGTACAGGGGCAGAATATCCTCCCTTGTCCTGCTGCCCACACTGCTCCTGAGCCAGTAGATGTAGGTGCAGATGTGATGCTGAGGGACATGGTTCAGTGGTGACCTGGCAGTGCTGAGTTAATGGTTCAACTCAGTGATCTTAAAGGCTTCTTCAAACTGAAATGGTTCTGTGACTCTGATTTGAACCCTCCCTTTTGCACAGTGCCTACAGCTCCCTGTGCTGCTCAAGGTGACCTGGTGGTTCAGGTGGAGAAAATAAGAAGGTATCAGCCAGCAGAATCCTCATCTCAGTTCTCCAGTGACCAGAGATGGCACAGGCACCTGTCCCTACATTACAGGAGGCTGGAGGGGTGCTTGGTCACCCTGTGAGACCAATGCTTCTGAATAGTCTTCATGTAAAGAACAGGCCACCTGCATCTGCACCACACGCAGTAGCTTGGGAGTCCCAGCACATCTAGTCTGGAGGACGCTCGTGTGACTCAGAGACACCCACCCAGTGGTTTCATGCAGGCTGTGGGGGATGAGTGGTGGTGGTGGTGGAGTAGTTGGGATCAGGAGTGTGTGATTTTGTGTCTCCTTTTGGCTGCATTACCAGCTTACACCTCCCCGAGCAGCCAGCCCTCGCACAGCTCTGTCTCTGCTCTCCCCCATGCCTTCTCTTCCTTCCCACCTTCCCATCCCACTCTGCCTTCCTGTGCAAGCCACGAGCACCAAGACTCATTCCCTCCATTGCATCAACTCCTTTCCTGCTGCAGAACCCTCATGAGAAGTAATTTCTCTGAAGGAGCTGCAAATCCAAAAGGAGTTTGGACCAAAAGCCAACAGGGAATGGCTTGGTTCTCTCTTTGGAGAACCTGCAAAGATGCCCCAGGGCAGGTGGCCCTCAGCAGCATCCAGAACTATCCTGGTGCTCCCCAAAAGCTGGCTTGAGAGACTTTAAGCTGCTCTCTTTGTGTAGCTAGTAGCTGGAGGAAGTGGGATTCAGCTCTTCAGTGGAGGAGAGAGCACACAAGGCGCTGAAGACAACACCAGCACTGCCTCGTTTGGTGTGTCTGGAGAGGCACTTCATTCTAGGCAGGGTGATGGTGACTTGGCTGGACTCACAGGCACTAATCCCCCAGGAAAGCAAACCAGACCTCAAATGTTGGCTCTCCCTGTTGCTAGCACTTGCCTGTCTTCTCCTTGGTTGCACATAAATGATGCTCTCATGGTGATTTCCCAGCTTCCTCAGATCAAGTCATCCCCACTCCTCACAAGAGCTAGGGCTGAACAGGAGCCAGCAGTGTGTCCAGGTGGGCAGCAGAGCCAATGGCATCCTGGGCTGGCTCAGGAGCAGTGTGGCCAGCAGGACAAGGGAGGTTATTCTGCCCCTGTGCTCAGCACTGCTCAGGCCACACCTTGAGTGCTGTGTCCAGTTCTGGGCCCCTCAATTCAAGAGAGATGTTGAGGTGCTGGAAGGTGTCCAGAGAAGGGCAACGAGGCTGGGGAGAGCCTGGAGCACAGCCCTGTGAGGAGAGGCTGAGGGAGCTGGGGGTGTGCAGCCTGCAGCAGAGGAGGCTCAGGGCAGACCTCATTGCTGTCTGCAGCTGCCTGCAGGGAGGCTGTAGCCAGGTGGGGTTGGGCTCTGCTGCCAGGTAAGCAGCTACAGAAGAAGGAGACAGAGTCTCAAGTTGTGGCAGGGCAGGTCTAGGCTGGATGTTAGGAGGAAGTTGTTGTCAGAGAGAGTGATTGGCATTGGAATGGGCTGCCCAGGGAGGTGGTGGAGTCACCGTGCCTGGAGGTGTTGAAGCCAAGCCTGGCTGGGGCACTTAGTGCCATGGTCTGGTTGATTGGGTGCTAGGTTGGAGTGGATGAGCTTAGAGGTCTCTTCCAACCTGCTCGACTCTATGATTCTAGGATTCTCCTTAGCCTTGCACTGGCCCAGACACAGAGAAGCAGGATAGGCCAGAAAAAAGTCTGAACACCTCGGGGGGTGTGATTATTTTCCATCACTTAACACCACATCCCAAGCTAGGCAAGGGGAGGATGACAATCCCCAGACCTCCCCTCCTAAAGAACCTGGCCAACATCATCCCCGCTCCCGCGTCCTGCCGCGCCGAGGTGACAACTCTCCTGCAAATCCCTGCTTTTTCCAACACCTGCGTGTCCAGCCCAGCCCTGGGTGTCCCTGGGTGGTGTGAACACCGAGGGAGACTTTGGGACCTTCTCCCCTAACAGCCTTTAGCTCTGAATTCTTCACCTCTGAGATCACAGAGCAGGGCAGAGTTTTAAAGCGAGCGGCCAGATCGCTCCTTTCACAGAGCTGAACCAAACCCACTCCAAGCCTCCCCCCTCTGTGTGTGTGTGTGCAGATTAAGTCGTTAATGAATATTTTTTTGCTAAGCATCAGAAAGCTGGCTGGCTTCAGAGCTCAGCTCAGCCAAGATGTTGGAGGTTTGGCTGCAAAGATTCTACAGCAACCAGCAACAGAGCTGGAGGCCTCTGCTTGCTGGAAGGATGCACCGGAGAGTTCTGCAAGGCTCTTCTGGCTCTCTGGCTTATCCCTGTCTGGTTTCAGCCCCACGTGGCTGGCCTGTGGGAAGGATGGAAGTAAAAATGATCAGCTTCTTCCACTGCAAGGAGCACAGAGATCATCTTTGCTGCAGAGGGACTACTGAAAAGGTCTTGCAATGATAGGATGAGGAGGAATGGGTTTGAAGTGGCAGAGGGGAGATTGAAAGTGGAGGTTAGGAAGAAGTTGTTTGCAGTGAGGGTGGTGAGACACTGGCACAGGTTGCCCAGGGAGGTTGTGGAGCACAGAAGCACAGAAGGTGATCTCAACACCTTCAGTGTCAAAAATGCCTTCATTCTATCTAGTCTAAATCTTTCTCTTCTAGTTTAAACCCATCACTCCTCATCCTGTCACAACAGGCCCTGATAAAAGGTCTGTCCACATCTTTCTTGTAGTCTCCCCTGGAAGTCTTGAAAGGTCACAATAAGGTCTCCCCAGAGCCTTCTCTTCTTCAGGCTGAACAACCCCAGCTTAGTGCCATGGTCTAGTTGATTGGCTAGGGCTGAGAGATAGGAAGGACTGGATGAGCTTGGAGATCTCTTCCAAGCTGGTTGATTCTATGATTCATCCTGGCCTCATAGCAGAGTGTTTTTCAGTGGAGAGAAGAGGGGTGCCTCCTCCAGACAACTGAATGGAGGCTCTGACTAAGAGCACACATCAGCCAGCCCACCTATTTGTGTGGAGAAAGGAGGATTTTGGTCACAGCAGCCCTGGCAGATGATCCAAAGTGATGAGGAGCTGCGAAGAATCTGTGGTGCTCTGGGTACGCCTTCATGCCATGACCCAGCTCCACTCCCAGTGCCAGAGCAATGCGACTGCGGCACTGTGGCACTTCTCCAGCCTCATCCTACAACCTGCCCTTCCAGAGCAGTTAATTAACCCACTGCAGCCTCACACTAATGAGGCCAGAGAGGCTGGAGTCACTACTAGCTGACCACCAAGTGATCGCTGACTGCTCTGCAAAGAGCTGCTCCGAGGAAGCATGAGGGCTGCACCAGGATGCCAGGCACAGGCTTTGCTGTGGCTGCCTGCAGAGCTGGGGATTTGCATTCCATTTGTGTCTAATTTCTCAGTTAGCAAGCAGAGAGCAGCGAGGACTTTGGAGCTGTCTGCTGAAAGAGGTCTAAGAAGGCAGTGTGTGCTTTCAGCCTGGCTGCCCCCATGCAGAAGCAAGTTGAAGCTGTTTTGCAAAGAAGGCAGAAGGTGAGTTATGCAGTTCTGCAGATCACAGGGAACTGCAAACTGGTGCTGGAAAGCATGAGCCAGCAATGTGCCCTTGTGGCCAAGTAGGCCAGTGACACCTGGGGGTGTATCAGAAGGGATGTGGTTGGTAGGTTGAGAGAATCACAGAATCAGCCAGGTTGGAAGAGACCTCCAAGCTCATCCAGGCCAACCTAGCACCCAGCCCTAGACAACCAACCAGACCACAGCACTAAGTGCCCCAGCCAGGCTTGGCTTCAACATCTCCAGGGACAGTGACTCCACCAGCTCCCTGGGCAGCCCATTCCAATGCCAATCACTCTCTCTGACAACAGCTTCCTCCTAATCCCCCAGCACAACTTGAGGCTGTGTCCCCTTGTTCTGTTGCTGGTTGCCTGGCAGAAGAGACCAACCCCACCTGGCTACAGCCTCCCTTCAGGTAGTTGTAGACAGTATTGAGTACAAGGGAAGAATAACCTCCCTTGTCCTGCTGGCCACACTGTTCCTGAGCCAGCCCAGGATGCCATTGGCTCTCCTGCCCACCTGGGCACACTGCTGCCTCATCTTCAGCTGCTATCTACCAGCACCCCCAGCTCCCTCTCTGCCTGGCTGCTTTCAGCCACTCTGTCCCCATCCTGAAGTGCTGCTTGGGGTTGTTGTGGCCAAAGTATAAAACCTTGCACTTGGCCTTGTTCAGTCTCATCCCATTGGCCTCTGCCCCCACATCCAGCCTGGCAAGGCCCCTTCATGGATGCATTCCTGTGTGTCCTGCCCTAGGTGCTCCTACTCTGGCAGGGAGGTTGGACTGGATGATCTTTTGAGGTCTCTTCCAACCCTTAACGTTCTGTAGTTCTGCAGTTTGGAATGAGCAAGCAGGCAGGGGTGAGAGCTCTATGCAAGCACACCCTGGGAAAACCCATGAAACTTGGGGGGGAAAAATGGGTTCAGCAGGCTCTTAGCTAGCAGAGCTAACACTGGAAAAGCAAGGAGGTCTGCACATCCACTGGTAAAAAGAGGGAGGTCTGCAAAAGAAAGAGAGGAAAAACGCAGTTAAAGCTATCTCGATAGGACAGCAACCTTCCCTCGCCTCACATTTTCCAGGCATGGTGCTCAGGCAGCTTCACAGATGTTAATTAAGGCTCTGTGCCCTTCCCTGGGGATGCACTGAGGTATTACAAATAATGGTATTACCAGCAGCATGGCTGCAGACAAATTAATTACAGGTAATATTTTAAAGATGGAAAGCTGTCGGGTGACCTCCGCCAGCTGGGGAGATGGGCAGGAAGGGAGGCGCTGGAGGAGCCCCTGGGGATGGGTGAAGATGTCCTGCTTCAGCCAGGGAGCTGCAGCACCTGTGAGGGCTTATGCCTGTCTGGTTTCAGCCCCACGTGGCTGGCCTGTGGGAAGGATGGAAGTAAAAATGATCAGCTTCTTCCACTGCAAGGAGCACAGAGATCATCTTTGCTGCAGAGGGACTACTGAAAAGGTCTTGCAATGATAGGATGAGGAGGAATGGGTTTGAAGTGGCAGAGGGAAGGTTGAAAGTAGATGTTAGGAAGAAGTTGTTTGCAGTGAGGGTGGTGAGACACTGGCACAGGTTGCCCAGGGAGGCTGTGGAGCACAGAAGCACAGAAGGTGATCAAAGAACACCTCCCTGAAGGTGTTCAGCACCAGGCTGAGTGACACCTTGAGCAACCTGTTCTAGTGGGAGGTGTCCCTGCCTATGGTGGGTGGTGGAAACTGGCTGAGCTTTGAGGTCCCTTCCAACCTAAACCATTCTATGATTCTATGATGGTGAGCAAGTGCTCTGTGTGCTTGGTTGGTAGCACCAAGTATTGGTGCCAGCACTGAGCACTGCTCCAGTGTGTGACCAGTGACCACTGTGGGCAAGAGATCTGCTGGTTACTGCCAAGTGTTTGGGCCACTCTGAGTTTGTGCCTTGAGGTGGTAGCTGAGGGCAGGCAGAGTTTGTGCCTTCAGAGGTTGTGGTATTTTGCTACAGTGCATCCAGCTCTGGAGCCACTGTTACAAGAGGGATGTGGAGATGCTAGAGCGTGGTCAGAAAAGGGCCACGAGGATGCTCAGAGGGCTGCAGAGATGTGGTTGGTAGGTTGAGAGAATCATAGAATCATGGAATCAAGCAGGTTGGGAGAGACCTCCAAGCTCAGCCAGCCCAACCTAGCACCCAGCCCTGGCCAATCAACCAGACCATGGCACTAAGTGCCTCAGCCAGGCTTTCCTTCAACACCTCCAGGTGGAGGCAACTCCACCACCTCCCTGGGCAGCCTATTCCAGTGCCAATCACTCTCTCTGCCAACAACTTCCTCTTAACATCCAGCATAAGGTCTTCTTGATGTCTTTTCTTCTCCAGCTGAAAGACTCCAACTGTCTGAGCTTCTCCTCACACCAGAGAGATTCCAGCCCTTGGATCACTTCTGTGGCCTCCTCTAGCCCTGCTCCAACAGGTCCATGTCTCTCCTGTGCTGAGGCACCCAGAGATGGATCCAGCACTGAAAGTGGGGTCTCAGCAGACTGAAGCAGAACAATGGGAAGGTTTGTGAGCAGAAATAGCAGGCACAGGGAATCTCCCCTGCTCACTGCAGGGCTCCCCAGGCAGCCATTGCCACACTGCACCCCACATCAGCTGCGCAGAACTCTCACAAGCGAGTGCTACACAAACACTCCCTGCATGGCCTGGGGATAGACCCAGCAGCTTTGCTGGATGCCTCATGCCAATGTCTTACACAGCCTCTGCTTTCAAGCTTTCTCCAGGGGCAGGATGTGGCCCACAGGTAGAGCATGAATCAGCCCGGCAATGATCACATCCCCAGCTATTTCGGGAGGCCAACTGGTTGCATGTCACACTGTTCCTCGTATCCAAAACGAGCCAAGGAGGACAGCGTGGGGAGTAAAAGTACTGCCTGGAGCTGTGCTGCAGCTGAAGGTGGGATATGATCTGCTCCTGATTTCCTGTGATTCTCTGCTCCCGGCGAGGCCGCGTGGATCCCGGGACGACGCGGGAACAATGGCCGGAGCGCCCATCCCGTGCCAGCAACCAGCCCTATCAGATCTTGTGAGGAAAGAGGGGGCTGGCCAGGCTGCTGTGGCTCCCAGATACGGCTGAGCATTGTCTGGAGAGTTTATTTCCATCCAATTTTGGCAGCTGAGGTCCTTGGGATACTCGGGTGAGGCAAGTCCTGTTGTGTTAGACTTCCATTTTCCTTCCTCTTCTTCCTTTTAAACAAAGCCATTATCACTGCCCTGATCTGACTGCTGGGGAGGGCAAAGGGGGTGCTCATGCTGCCTGTGAAAGCTCTTCCCTTCCTAGCCCCTGGGTTTGTCACCTGAGGGCAGTGGCAGTGAGCTGAGAAGGCAGCTGCCAGGCCACTAGGCTGCATTCTTGGAGCGCTCTTGGAGAAGTCTCCATCTTCCTTCAGAAAGATCAACCACATAGAAAATTATCCCAGGCCAGCAAAGAAGAGATGGACAAGAGCAGAGTGGCTCTTCAGTGGGGCAGAGGAGGAGAGAAGCCATGGGTCTGCTCAGGGGTGACCTTATTGATGTCTACAACTACCTGAGGGGTGGTTGTGGCCAGGAGGAGGTTGCTCTCTTCTCTCAGGTGGCCAGCACCAGAACAAGAGGACACAGCCTCAAGCTACACCAGGGGAAATTTAGGCTGGAGGTGAGGAGAAAGTTCTTCCCTGAGAGAGTCATTGGACACTGGAATGGGCTGCCCGGGGAGGTGGTGGAGTCGCCGTCCCTGGAGCTGTTCAAGGCAGGATTGGACGTGGCACTTGGTGCCATGGTCTGGCCTTGAGCCCTGTGGTAAAGGGTTGGACTTGATGATCAATGAGGCCTCTTCCAACCTTGTTGATACTGTGATACTGTGATACTGTGAAATGGTCTGGCTGAGGGCACCTGGAGGACACTGCAGAGGGAAGTTCAAGCTGAGCACTGAGTCACCTCTGCAGCAGGCCAGCTCCTCCAGGAAGGAGCAGCAGAGCGTCGCTGGAGGTATTTGAGAAGAGTTCTGGCCAAGACCCAAGGCAAGAGTCTTTCCAGACCCCTAATCCAGCATCAGAAGAGGATGAGCTAAATACCACTCCGAGAAACGACGCTTCCAGGAATGTGCTCTCGCACAGGTAATTGGTGCAGGCAGCTCCTCTGCTGGCCCATACCCCTGCCTGCTCCTGGGAACCAGGATGCTCGTTCGCTGGAGCAGTCACCAGCACGGCGAGCACACACACACACCACACACACAATCAGAGAACACAGAGCAACCCAGTTTTTCCGTCTTCAGCTCCTCAGATGCTTTCATTCATCTGGAGCTGCTGTTTTGTTCATCACTCCTCTTCCAGTGTGTTCCCAGAGTGTGCTCAGCCCTTCCTAATTAAAGCAAGGGCGAGGAGAGGCAGCGATCTGTGTGCGGAGCAGACATGCAGAAGCATGGATGCTGTGAGTCAGGGAATGCTCCCTGCCAAGTCTTCCCAGATGCTTTTGTACTCACTCATTGTTTGGCTGCTTCACTTTGTGGTGTTTTTCCCAAGGAGTTAAACAGATGGATGGGAGCACTGGATGTGCCCATGAGCACACCGAGCCCAAGGAGATCCACTCCACACCTCAGTGTGAAAGCCCTGTGAAGGAGTGCAGAGCTGAGAGGGCTGTTGCTCTTCTAGCATGAAGTGTGGAGAGGGAACTGGGAGGCAAATGAGCAGTGAAGTGGGAGACTGGTGGTCTGTGTCTGATATAAGCCACAAAGTCCAGGAAAACCAAAGGTATGTCAGGGTTGGAACAAAGCCTGTTGCCTGTGGTGAGAAGCTGCAGCAGCTTGTGTCCTGGGAATTTGGGAGCATGGTAGGAGGAAACCAGTACTGCTGGCTAGAGAAAGGCTTTGAGCAGCAGTCTCTCTTACTCCCAAGCAACACCATCAGTGAGGCAGAGGATGGTCTTCAGCACCCCCCAATACTTCTGAACATGGTTCATCACAGCCTTAGTGCCCTTCTTCTTCAAGAGCATCTCTGGGTTGCTCTGACCTCACCCAATGGCAGTCTCTGCCCTGGCTGCAGCGACGTGGACTTGGTAGCATTGAGTTAATGGTGGGACTCCATGACCCTAAAGGTCTTTTCCAGTCTAAATGATTCTACAGTTCTGTGATTCCATGATTCTACGATGCTCGAGTCCCCATGTGAGCAGGAGCAGCCCCACAGCCTCAACCCCACACTCATGGTGCAGCTTGGCCTCCCCCACTGAAGCCTGCACACACTCAGAACCACAGAATCCATCTGGTTGGAAGAGACCTCCAAGATTATCCAACCCAACCTTTGATCCGGTACTGAAAGGTCAACACTAAACCATGTCCCTAAGCCTTGTTGCTGTGAGGTGTCCTGATGTCCCCTGGTCCTGGGAGGGGGCACCAAGGCTGTGGAGGTGCTAAAAGGGAGTCTTGTATACACCTTGGAGGTGTACCTTAGCCTGTGCCCACCTGTAAGCACAGCAGGTGGGAAAGGGTGTGCGTGATGAAGCCACCCAGCCACCTTGCTGTCTGCAACTCCCTGAAGGGAGGCTGTAGCCAGGTGGGGTTGGTCTCTTCTGCCAGGCAAGCAGCAACAGAAGAAGGGGACACAGTGTGAAGTTGTGGCAGAGGAGGTCTAGGCTGGATGTTAGGAGGAAGTTGTTGTCAGAGAGTGATTGGCATTGGAATGGGCTGCCCAGGGAGGTGGTGGAGTGGCTGTGCCTGGAGGTGTTGAAGCCAAGCCTAGCTGGGGCACTTAGTGCCATGGTCTGGTTGCTTGGCCAGGGCTGGGTGCTAGGTTGGCCTGGCTGAACTTGGAGGTCTCTTCCAACCTGCTTGATTCTATGATTCTGTGATTCTATGATTCTAGAGAGAGCAACTACAGATGAAGTGAAACGAGGGAGGACAGGCACACAGCATTCTGGAAGGCTAAAGAAAGGCTGTAGGAAGGTCTTTTTTGGGTACTTCATCTGCAAAAGGCATTGCAGTGCAACGTGAACCCCACGCACAGCACCCTCCGAGCAGCCAGCTCTGCCGGTGCTCAGCATGCAAATGCAGAGAGGAGGACGCAGGCAGATGCAGGAGGCATGACGGAGAGAAATGAAGAGTGAGCCTGGCTGTAGCAGAACAGACACCTCTGATGCCATCAGTGTCTGCTCTAATGCAAAGCATTTCTGCCTCACAAACACCTGATGGCTCCGGGCGGGCAGCAGCTTTGGAGGGCAGGGTGGTTCCGCCAGGTCCAGGAGGAGCAGCTGGCTGCAGGCAGGTCACATTTGTGGAGAGCTCTGTCAAACTCTTTTAACAGCCTGGAATAAAAAGCTCTCTTTTCTGGTGTTTCTTTTTCCTTTTCCTTCCAAACGAGGGATTCCTGCTGATATTAACACTCCCTTATCGCTGCTGTCGCTGCAGAAGCACAGGCACCTCATCATCCACAGCTTGCCAGGGAGAGGACAAACCGTCTTCCCACACTTCATTTCAGCCTGCTAACGCCTGCTAACGTTATCTGCCCATGCATGAAGCAGGTGGAGAGAGATGCCAGCGTGCAGGCCTGGCACTCAGCTCAGCCAGGCAGAGGCGGGTGTTCTGCTCCCCGGCGAGTGGGCGTGCGGAAAGCCCAGCAGCCAAGAGAAGGAACGTCCCCATCACTGTCACTGCCTTTCTACCCAGCCCACTTCTGGTTTCTCTCAGCCACCATGGGAAAAAGCTCCAGGCCACCCAGCATGCAAACGCAGCACATGAGGGCAGCTTAAAGGGATCTCATCCAAGCTGGATGGTTTCTGCAAGTAGGTATGAACTGAGCTTCTGGTTTGCTTTCAAGCTGCTTGGAAAAAGAAACAACAAGGGAAAAAAACAAACCATAAACCCAGGATCTGGCTCAAGCCCTTGCTCTGCTGCTCAGCTCAACCCTCAGCAGATACAGGCTGAAAGAGTTTGGTTTGCTCTTGCTTAGAAAGACACATCCAGCAGGCTCTCTCTCCCACTGGAGCCCCTGTTTTCATCTCAAGTAGCAAGGTGCAATGAGAAAAGCCTTTGTTCTGGTGCTGCGGTTTTGGTTCAAGCAGAGCCAGGAAGCAAGAGAACTCTCAGGGGAAAGGAGATCTTTCAAAGTTTTCCAACCTAATCTTCAAACCAAAGATCTGTGCAATACATTTGGATGAGCTGCCCGAATGGCTCAACACTTACAAACCTCTTGAGACTCATTGCCAGCTCTTCTGAAGCCTTGCCTGAACGCTCTGTGAGAGAAGTGGCACCGAGGACAAGCTTCTGTGTGAGGAACGTGGCACAGCTCCACCAACTCCATTTCAGCCACACCAGACGGCCCCTCCACAGTCATTAAAGCCTTCTAAATACCACAGAAATGCCAGAACAGGCATTCAACTGCAGCAAATAGAGCAGAGTTGGCCAAGTTCAGTGCAGTCCTGTGCCTGTGCTGCTCATTCGTGGATGTCACACTAATGTTAGGCTTCCAGAGCTTGGCCGAGAACTGGAGGGGATGGTTGGAAGCTGTTGGCCACAGTCACCAAAGAAAGACATGTTAAGGACTCTTGCCACAGCCTGACATAGGAATGAGGATTAAAAAAAAAAAACCCATAGCTGCCCAGTTTGACCCAGATCACATAGGACCAGGCTTGGACTTCATCAATGACCTGGATGAAGGGATGCTGTGGACCCTCAGCCAGTTTGCTGAGGGTGATACAGAACTAGCAGTGGCTGACAGCCCATCAGGCTGTGCTGCTGTTCAGTGAGATTTGGACAGGCTGGAAAGTTGAGTGGAGGGAGCCTCATGAAGTTCAACAAGGTGTAGAGTCCTACACCTGAGGATGAAAAACTCCTTGCACCAGTACAGTTGAGAGGCTGACCTGCTGGAGAGCAGCTCCAGGGAGAAGGACCTGGGAAAAGCTGGTGGACAACAAGCACAGAACATGAACCTGGGCAACCTGCTGTGGATGCTCTTGTTTCAGTAGGGGGAGGCTGGACTAGATAATCTCCAGAGGCTCCCTCCAACTGCCACCACGCTGGGATTCTGGGATTTTGTGCAGTTATCCATGAGGATGATTACACTGGTGAAGCAAGTGGGCAAGACCAAACTTCTCCAAGAATGAACCAAAAATGAGCCACACACAGAACTGGCTGCTCCCTTCCCAAATGCTGCAAGTGGCTTTAATGTGCCTGGGAGTTTGGGAAGCCCTGCACAGCGTGGTTCTGCTAGTAACACCTCTGTGCCAAGCTGTGTGGCCCAGAAGAGACAAGATTGTAAATGATCTCAAATGCCCTAGGACAACCCAGTTCCATCCTCTCTGAATTTCTTCTGCTAGGAGATGCTCAGCCTCTTGCTGCATAGATTATCCTGCATGACCTCAGCATCCAAACTTAGCTCCACAAGACTGCCAGAAATGCATCCCTCTGTTCAGAGGCTATCTCATGGCTGATATCTTTCACCTGCTTCTCACTCCTGCCCTGGCCTCAGCTCCTCTTCCCCAGTTCATGCACGCCAACAGCACTGGGAGCAGCAAGGCTCCCAGCTCAGCCAGGAAACTCTCTGCTGTTAGCTGTGAGCAGTAAATCATAGCCCTTGTCAGTTCCAAGTGAACAGAAATGCCCTTTAAAGCAAATAACCACCTTAAACTCCACACAATCTCTTGCATCATCTTAGCTCTCTCTATCTCAAAGCAGGAAGGATTTCAGTTTTCCTTCAGGAAGCTGGATCCCATGGGAGAACCACACACTGGGCATCACTGCAAGCCACAGGAGCCCTGGGCACAAGCTCTTTGCCCTGCAAGATGGAGTTGGGATTGTGTTTAGAAGCATCCTGAGCATACGCAGTGATGCACAGGAGCTGTGTGTTCAGAAGCACTCTGGGCACATGGAGTGATGCTCAGGAGCTGTGTGTTCAGAGATATCCTGGGCACATAGAGTGATGCACAGAGGCTGTGTGCTCAGAAGCACCCTGGGCACATGCAGTGATTCACAGGATCTGTGTGTTCATAAGCACCCTGGGCACATGCAGTGATGCACAGGAGCTCTGTGTTCAGAAGCACTCTGGGCACATGGAGTGATGCACAGGAGCTGTGTGTTCAGAAGCACTCTGGGCACGTGCAGTGATGCACAGGAGCTGTGGACATTATCCTTTGCACAAGTTCCTGCTGCCCTAGGAGCCTGTATTCTACTTGTGGACACTCCTCTTGTAACATGGATTCCTGATGCAAAGGAATCATAGAACCAAGCAGGTTGGAAGAGACCTCCAAGCTCAGCCAGTCCAACCTAGCACCCAGCCCTGGCCAAGCAACCAGACCATGGCACTAAGTGCCCCAGCCAGGCTTGGCTTCAACACCTCCAGGGACAGCAACTCCACCACCTCCCTGGGCAGCCCATTCCAGTGCCAATCACTCTCTCTGCCAACAACTTCCTCCTAATTAAACTAGGTTCAAACAACCCCTATCAAAACACCTAGGGCAAAACAAATGCCTTGGGAAGGGGCTGAGTGGGGCAGCAATCCTCCTGCCCTGGGAGGCTGAATGGAATGGGACCTGTGAGTCTGCACCTCCTTCCTAGGAATGAAAAAAAACCCTCAGGATAAAGAGAATGTCCAAGAATGTGGGATGCAGAAACAGAGCTCTTTCTAAACAGGATGCTTTTAAAGCCTTCCAGGAGGCATGTGCTGGTTCTTTAATCCCCATCAGTTCATTTATACCTAGTAACTTTTTACTGCTGCCCCATTACATCAGGCCCTACAGGGACAGGAGATGGTGGTGGGAGAAAACTCAGGAAGTTGGAAAGCTCAGGGAGATGGAGTGGGTGAGTTACACGAGGTCCTTTCTGTCATCAGCTCGACTCCAGTTTGACTTTGGGTAAAACACAAGAGATGCTTGAATACTTCCCCAAGCTTCTGAAACTCCTCAAGCCAACAAAACTGGCTGCAGGAGCTTAGTGGAGATCCTCACTTCCCTTCTGCTGTCAGTCAGGTGGGAAATAACCAACCCACTTAGTCTAGTCAGTGGTGAAAACAGGGTGAAAAGCTGAGAGGAGCCTTTCCTCAGCTGCCCAAAGGTTTGCCACAATGTTGGTTTGCAGCTGAGTATCCCTGGGGGTTCATCTTATCTGCTCCCCAGTGAGGCAGAGCTGTTTTCAAGGTCCAAGAGCTCTGCTTTGCAGCCTCTGCTCTTCTGCTCCAGGAATTCTGCGGGATAACCAAGCCAGAGTCATGCTCAGCCAAACCTCTGGCACAAGCAAAGTGCAAGGAGCATTGCAAATGTTACTTGCTAATGCTTCACACACACTAGGCTCAGGAAACAACTCCTCTGCAAAATGCAGTCAGGGCTGTTGACTAGCCCAGTGTGGAGTCCAACTCTCAGCTCAGTGACCCTGATGAGGTGAAGGACATCTCTACCTAGAGCACAGTGCACCAGGAGGAGAAGCAGGAGGAAAAGTCCCCTGTGAAAGGCAGTTCTTTTGCCTCCTTGTTTGAGTAATTGGTGGGATCAGGTCTGGTGGAGAGCACAAAAAGCCTCTAGCACTATTAATTTCAAAAGAAGATCTTTGGGAAGCCAGCAGCACATGTCCAAGAGGGGACTAGGAGAAGCCCAGGAAGTTCCATCTGAACATGAGGAAGAACTTTGTTTTCCTCTGAGTGTGTCAGAGCCCTGGCCCAGGCTGCTCAGAGAGGTTGTGGAGTCTCCTTCTGTGAAGAGATCCCAAACCCACGGGGCCATGATCCTGGGCAACTTGCTGTGGGTGACCCTGATTTAGCAGGGGGGGAGTTGACTGGATGATATCCAGAAGTCACTTCCAACCCCCCCCATGATTCTGGACAATCCCTCTCAGCCCACTGGAGTACCACATGCAGATTACCCCCTCCAAAAAGTGGGGGTCCATAATCTCACTTAATTCACATCAATGCTCAAACTCTGCTCACTCCAATTTCTGCCCTTCACAAGGAAGCTGTGGGTGAGCATCAGCACTGAGGCTCCATCCTGGAGACAGCATAAGTGGGGTACTAAGCTCCCAGGCTGCTGAGAAAGTAGAAACGGTCTTTGGACACAAAAACCATCATTTGGGTTGGAAAAGAGCTCTAAGAACATCAAGTCCAACCATTAACCCAGCACTGCCACTAAACCACGTCCCTCAGCACCACATCTCCATGGCTTTGAAACCCCTCCAGGGATAGGAACTTCCCTTGGGCAGCCTGTTCCAGAGCCTGACAATCCTTTGGGGGAAGAAATTGTTCCTAATGTCCAAATAGTAAAACAAACATTAATTGACTACAGAAAAATAAAGAAACAAAAGGAGGAATGTGTGAGAAAGAAAGAAAGAAAGAAAGAAAGAAGGATGGGATAAAGCTGGAGACGGAAGGAAAGACAAAGAGGAGAGGGGAAAAAGCACTAAACTAGAGGCAGAAATGAACAGAAAGGAAAATGTGAGAAGGGCTGAGCCTCTTCCAGGCAGTGACTCCCCCTCCCAAAGCTCAGCAGTGCAAAAGGGAGGAATGTGTAAGAGGGATGCACAGAAAGAAACAGAAGAAAGAAAGAAAGAAAGAAAGAAAGAAAGAAAGAAAGAAAGAAAGAAAGAAAGAAAGAAAGAAAGAAAGAAAGAAAGAGAAAGAGAGAGAAAGAAAGGAAGGAAGGAAGGATAAAGCTGGAGAGGGAAGGAAAGACAAAGAGGAGAGGGAAAAAAGCACTAAAATAGAGGCAGAAATGAACAGAAAGGAAAATGTGAGAAGGGCTGAGCCTCTTGCAGGCAGTGGCTTCCCCCCCCAAAGCTCAGCAGTGCAAAAGGGAGGAATGTGTAAGAGGGATGCACAGAAAGAAACAGAAGAAAGAAAGAAAGAAAGAAAGAAAGAAAGAAAGAAAGAAAGAAAGAAAGAAAGAAAGAAAGAAAGAAAGAAAGAAAGAAAG
Organism: Pogoniulus pusillus; assembly: GCF_015220805.1. NCBI lineage: Eukaryota > Metazoa > Chordata > Aves > Piciformes > Lybiidae > Pogoniulus > Pogoniulus pusillus. Next base: position 5,013,902 of record NC_087282.1, on the reverse strand, counting down.
AGAGAAAGAAAGAAAGAAAGAGAGAAAGAAAGAGAAAGAGAGAGAAAGAAAGAAAGAAAGAAAGAAAGAAAGAAAGAAAGAAAGAAAGAAAGAAAGAGAAAGAGAGAGAGAGAAAGAAAGAAAGAAAGAAAAAGAGAGAGAGAGAGAGAAAGAAAGAAAGAAAGAAAGAAAGAAAGAAAGAAAGAAAGAAAGAAAGAAAGAAAGAAAGAAAGAAAGAAAGAAAGAGAAAGAGAGAGAGAGAGAAAGAAAGAAAGAAAGAAAGAAAGAAAGAAAGAAAGAAAGAAAGAAAGAGAAAGAGAGAGAGAGAAAGAAAGAAAGAAAGAAAGAAAGAAAGAAAGAAAGAAAGAAAGAAAGAAAGAAAGAAAGAAAGAAAGAAAGAAAGAAAGAAAGAAAGAAAGAAAGAAAGAAAGGAAGAAAGGAAGGATAAAGATGGAGAGGGAAAGAAAGACAAGGAGGAGAGGGAAGAAATGATCAGAAATGAACAGAAAGGAATAATGTGAGAAGGGCTGAGCCTCTTCCAGGCAGTGGCTTTCCCCCCAAAGCTCAGCAGTGCAGAAGGGAGGAATGTGTAAGTGGGATGCACAAAGAAACAGAAGAAAGAAAGAAGGATGGGATAAAGCTGGAGAGGGAAAAAATGAACAGAAGAGAAAACGTGAGAAGGGCTGAGCCTCTTCCAGGCAGTGGCTTCCCCCTCAAAGCTCAGCAGTGCAAAAGGGAGGAATGTGTAAGTGGGATGCACAAAGAAACAGAAGAAAGAAAGAAGGATGGGAGAAAGCTGGAGAGGGAAGGAAAGACAAAGAGAAGAGGGGGAAAAAAGCACTAAACTAGAGGCAGAAATGAACAGACAGGAAAACGTGAGAAGGGCTGAGCCTCTTGCAGGCAGTGGCTTCCCCCCCAAAGCCCAGCAGTGGCGCTCAGCCTGCGTGCCCCTTGCAGAGCAGCAGGAATGCCTTTTCCCACTAGCACCATTTTGTTCTTGCTCTGGTTTTTCCTCGCTGGCTTTGTTCTTTCTCCTCACAAGTTCTTGCCGAGGGTAAGCAGTAATTCTTTCCAGGTGCTCCTGTGTCTCACCATCCTCCTGTTCTCCAGCAGCTCCTGCAAGGCTTTCTCCAGGCAGGCTCCCCTCCAGCAGCCCATGGGACTACACCCCCCAGAAGCAATGGAAATGGGAAGCTATTCCCAACCCCTAAAACTCAGACCTACAGATCACTTTGGGTTGCAGCACTTGGCTGAAGGAGGTGACTCAAGCCCTGGTGGGGTCCAACATGCTGCCAGACCAGGCTGGAGATCTTGGGAGATGAGACTTCAGCTCCTTGCTCCAGGTGAACACACTCATGGGAGCTTTGCAGCTTCTGGATAAAGCTCAGAAGAAGCAAGCAGAGGAGTGATGTCAGGCCAGGAAAGAACATAAATTTTAGTTAAAACCTCTCAGCAGAAGGTTTGTTATGTTTTTTTTTGTTTGAGGGGAGGGAAAGGTTGCCCAGGGTGTGAGCAGCAGTTCCAAGACACTCAGGAATGGGTTCCCACTCAAAAGAAGCCCACATCAAGTTGTGATAGGTGAGCCAGGGTATAAAATCCACGAAGCCAACAGGTAGGTGACACACAAACCCTCTTTCCACCCATCCAAAAGCACCCACTGATGGAGAGCACAGGTTGGAGAAGGCTGCCTGGAGCTCAGCAGAGCCTCCTACCATTAACATATCTGAACATTTGGAAAGGAAGCACAATAAAAAGACCACTTAAACAACTCATCGGCTGAACAGCTGACAGGGCCAGGCAAGAGGCCTGCCAGCAAGCTGGGGTCTGAATGTGTTTGCAATTCATCAGCCTCCTGCTTTGCTGTGAGCAAGGCCAGGATTCAAAGGTGAAATACCTGCATCTGCTCCCACCGTGTCTGCTGCTTAGTGCAAACGTTTCTGTTTCTGGGCACATAAAACAAGTCAGGGCGTGCTGCAGGGAAGCCTGTCAGTGCAATGGCAGGGTCACTTTATGATGTGTCAGCATGACTCCCAGGGCCTGGGTCCAGGGCTGGAGAAAAAGGGGGAGCAGAGCTGCCTCTGCAGAGCAGCTCTGACCTCTTGGCCGCTTGCTCGGTTTGCCTCACCGCCGGCCGGCCGCAGTGCAAAGCAGAGGCCACCTCTTCCTGCCCTCCTGGAAGGGGTTGTTTGCTGTGTGGGATAGAAAAGGATGAGCCTTGATGGCATGTGGTGGCTTAGACCCCATCTCCATGCATACCCCTCAAGCATGTGGGTACCCCCCCCACAGCAGCAGCCACCCCCAGCCTCAGATCATAGAATCAGAGGATCATAGAATCAGTTCAGGGTTGGAAGGGACCACAAGGAGCATCTAGTTCCAACAACCTCAATTCCCTCAGCTGCTCTTGACCCTTCAGCAGCTTTGTTACCTTTCTTTGGACATGCCCCAGCACCTCAATGTCCTTCTTGTATTCTTAGAATCACAGAATCAGACAGGATTGGAAGGGACCACAAGGAGCAGCCAGTTCCAACCCCCCCTCTCATGGGCAGGGACAGCCTACCCTAGAGCAGGCTGCACACAGCCTCAGCCAGCCTGACCTTAAACACCTCCAGGGATGGAAGCTCAACCACCTCCCTGGGCAACCCATTCCAGCCTCTCACCACTCTCATGCTCAACAACTTCCTTCTCACGTCCAGCCTGAACCCACCCACCTCCAGCTTTGCTCCATTCCCCCAGTCCTGTCACTCCCTGAGAGCCTAAAAAGTCCCTCTCAGCTTTTTTGTAGGCCCCCTTCAGATACTGGAAGGCCACAAGAAGGTCACCTGAGAGCCTCCTCCTCTCCAGACTGCACAGCCCCAAATTCCTCAGTGTCTCCTCACAGCAGAGCAGCTCCAGCCCTCTGCTCATCCTCATGGCCCTTCTCTGGACACCTTCCAGCACATCCACATCCCTCTTGTAACAGTGGCTCCAGACCTGGATGCAGTACTCCAGGTGAGGTCTCAGCAGCGCAGAGTAAAGCATCACTTCCCCTGCCCTGCTGCCCACATTTCTCTTGATGCAGCCTTGATGTACTGTGCTGGTCGTGTGGCACAGCCTCTGCACCTCTCCCCCAGCCTCCTGGCAGCCTGCCCAAGCCCTGGCTGAACACCATTAGCAGGCTGAAGCCATTTATTAATTCATTTTCTATCAACAGCACTGCACATTAGTAAGTTGTAATGGTGATGCTGATGCTGGGAACAATGGCAATAATTAGGGAGTCTGCTGTTGTTGTTTTAGCTGTTGTCTGGGCTGAAACCCCCCAAGCCCCAGGCTCCTTGGCAGGGGATGCAGGTGGTATCAGCACAGTTACCTGCAAGGAAGTCCCAGGCATTTGCTGGCTAAGTGCTCCCAGACAGGTTAACCCACCCAGCACTTAGCAGTCTTCTTGCTGCATCCCATGGGCTTGGATCTCCCTGCTTGCCCTTGTAATGGGAAGGCATCCCTGATGCTGGATGTTAGTGGATGTAGAGCCATGTGTGTGCCTGGCACTGGTTGCTCCAGGACAAGAGGCTTTCAAGGGCTTTTCCCTCTGGAAACACTTTCCCATCCATCTTGCATTGAAGAATTACATGGAAGAAATGGTTTTGAATCCCTGAGAGAACGAGGCCAAGCAGGGAGGGAGACTGGTGAACTGCCCTGTCCGGAGAGTAAGATGAAGGCAATAGAGGAAAGTGGTAGGAGCTGCTGGCAGGGGAGCACAACAAAACGAAGGCACAATTTTCCTGCCCTAACCTCTGATGGAAGCAAAGGAGAATGCACTGGCTGCAGGGGAATCATCAGGGAAACGTTCTGGGAATGGCATCCTCGGTGCTCTGTATGAGCCAGGGTCAGCAGCCACCTCTGATGTGCCAGGAACCCTGAGTCAAGGAAATGCCACCTGCACAGAGGGGAAGTCCTTGGCTGCCAATTAACTCTGCTTAACAAAGGCATCCCATCAGCGTGACAAGAGCAGAAGTCACTGGGAGTAGCACAGGACTGGCAGAGGTTGCATCCTGCCTGCATCCTAGCTCAGCACAAAGGCAACAGGGCTGAGTTATCCCTCCCAAATGGGAGGTGCAACGGAGCTGCTATCCCCTCACACCCTCAGCAGTTATTTGCTGCCTTCAGTTTGCCAGGGCTTCAAAAGGAGAGGTGAAAACAAGAGACAAGAGAAGGAGAAACACCCAGGACAACCCCAAGAAAATAAGGTTGCTGGCAGCAGAGCTTCCTTCTCCAGGCTGTTTTCCACTACCTCCCCCTCCTCCCAAATCATTGCTTCGGATTTGCTTCTCCCCCACCCTCCACTGCCCAATACCTAATTGAAAACGCAGCTCTGCAGCCCAGAGAGGTGTTATTTTGGGCACACAAAATAGAGATATCTCCTAGCAGCTGTCAATCCTGGTGACCTTAGCTTCTGTGCAGACTTCCCCCCCCCCCACCCCCTTCTTTCCTTTCCTTTCCTTTTTTTTCCCCATCTCCACTTTCTTTTTTCCTCCAGCCAAGCTACCGTTTCATTGCTCTCCACTGGGACTCTGACAAGAGCTGAGCTCCTCGCAGATGACACAGAATAATTGAGATGTCCTTCTGCTGACCTTCAGTCCCTGGCAGCTCTGCCTTCCCTTCTGCTGAGCAGGGCGAACGGCAGGCGAGTGGCACACGCATGCTCTGCACCCACCCACAGGGATGCAGGCACAGGTGGAATGAGGGATGCTCTTTCCCAAAGGGTCAAGAAACAAAGAGGGGAAGAAAAGCACTCCCCACCCCTCCCCAAACCATGCAGCAGTGCTCAGAGGGAACCCCACACCAGTGCCAGGCACACACACACACGGCTCTACGTCCACTAACAGACAGTATCATGGAAGCCTTCCCATCACAAGGGCAAGCAGGGAGACCCAAGCCCATGGAATGCAGCAAAAAGACCTCGATGGTGTGGAGGTGGGAAAGGGGTGGAGGCAGAGGGGTGGAGTGGAGCTGCCTGGAATGGTTTTGGTTGGAAGAGACCTTTAAAACCGGGACCAACCCTTGCCCAAACACTGCCAGGCTGCCACTAAACCATGTCCCTCAGCACATCCATAGGGATTTGAAACCTCTCCAGGGATAAGGACTATGCACTGGGTAGACCATTCCAGAACTTGACAACCCTTCTGGGGAAGAAACTGTTCCTTATGTCCAAGCTAAACCTTGAGGCCCTTTCCCCTTGTCCAACTGCTTGTCCCTTGGGAGAAAAGACTAACCCCTACCTCACTCCAACCTCCTTTCAGGGAGTTGTAGAGAGAAAGAAGATCTCCCCTGAGCCTCCATTTCTGCAGGGTGAGCAACCCCAAATCTCTCAGTCTCTCTTCAGTAGACCCACAGGGATGCTCCATCCCTGCAGAGGCACCTGCTGGCTCTCGCAAGTTTCCCAGTGGGTGGGAAGCAGATTGTACTTCCCAGCTCTCCCTGGCTTGGCTCTCAAAGGCTGGAGCCTCACACACTGTAGAGAAGGACACACAGCAATCCCTGCAGCAGGACTGGGGAGCTGCTGAGTGAGAGCTTAGTGCCTCCTCCCTAGGTAGGCTCCAACCCCTGGGGCGCTCCTGATGTCAAAAGCCACATGGGCCTAAGGAGGCAGCAATTATTTCTTCCACAGCCACTGGAGCTGTACTGGAAGCTCACAGAAACACGGGCAGCAGCCTGACATTTGCCTCACTTCCACAGGGGCTGCAGAAAAGGAGCTGAGATTGCAGGCAATAACCTCTCGGTGTGAGCCTGGGCCATTAGTGTTCCAGGGACCGAGCTGCTCTCTCAGGGAGGAAGGATAGAAGCCCTGGTTTAGATTATGGAAACATTTAGAAGAGACTGTGCTATAAGCAAAGAGGGTTGTTGGTTGTTGTTATCTCTGTGCCTAGAGATAAGGCAGGAGTAGGGAGAGGGCTTCAAAACAAATGCAAGGAGAGGCAGAGCCCCTCAGGAAGAAGTTTACGGCAGGAATAAACACAGCGGGCAAGGGTTGGAGGCATGGAGATAAGGCAGGACGGGAAGCAGGCTGGTTTAGGGGGGCAAGCAACAGGCTTGGAGCTCCACATAATGGTTGGGGGGTCTGGCATCACCTTGGCAAGCTGGAGACAGGCTCTACCCTGGGGTTTTTGCTGAAGAGAGGGAAGGGAGGTGATTTTCCCCCTTTACTCTGCTCTCCTTAGACCCCACCTGGAGTACTGTGTGCAGTTCTGGAGCACCCAGCACAAGAAGGACATGGAACTGTTGGAGTCAGTCCAGAGGAGGCTATGAAGATGCTCAGAGGGATGGATAAGAGGCTTATGAGAGGCTGGAGCATCTCTGCTATGAGGACAGGCTATGAGAATTGGAGCTCTGCAGCCTGGAGAAGAGAAGGCTTCCAGGAGACCTTGGAGTAGCTTTCCAGTATCTGAAGTGGGCTACAGGAGGACTGGAGGAGGACTACTGACAAGGGCTTGTAATGACAGGACAAGGAGGAATGGGTTTAAACTGGCAGAGGGGAGATGCAAGCTGGGTGTTAGGAAGAAGTTGTTTGCAGTGAGGGTGGTGAGACACTGGCACAGGTTGCCCAGGAAGGTTGTGGAGCACAGAAGCACCCAATGTGATCTTTGATCACATTGGGTGCTTCTGTGCTCCACAACCTCCCTGGAGATGTTTAAGGCCAGGCTGGATGAGGCCTTGAGCAACCTGTTCTAGTGTGGCAGAGTTGGCAGGGGGTTGGAACTGGCTGAGCTTTGAGGTCCCTTCCAACCTAAACCATTCTACAACTCTATGATTCGCTTCCATCATCCCTCCCAGGGCACAGCCTTGCTGCCTCTTTAAATCTCAGCTCACACTGAGGTTTCTCACTGTTCCTTCTCAACACAAACAAATTCATTTCAGAAAACAGTATGACTAAAGGTTTTGACTTTTCCAGAGCTGTGGGTTTTGGGCTTTTTTTTTTGGTGTTGGTTTTTTTTTCCCTCTCTTAACTTTTTTTTCCCCCCAGTCTGCTCTATTCATCCCAGTTGGCACCAATTCCCCACCAGCTCTGACTGTCCCCACAGCAGTATTTCTGCTAAATAAACTATTGTCCACCCTTTTCTCCCCAGTGTGAGCTATGCCAACTTCCATTGTGCTGACAATTGATTCCAGGTGGGGTTGTTGCTTTCCCTCAGCCTATGAAAACATCTCTACACAACAGATCTTGGTGACTGGGGTGAAGAAACCACCTCTCTGAAACATGCTGGATGGCTGGAGGCAAGAGTGCTCCCAGGAGTGCAGAAAAGTAGGAGAGGTAGATGGGAACCTTCCTAAACTAATTAGCTCCAAAAGCTGGGAGAGGTCACAGGCTGACAGGATATTAGGGGTTGGAAGGCACCCAAAGAGATCATCCAGTCCAACCAGGACCATACAGTCTAGCTCAGGTCACACAGAAATACATCCAGACAGGCCTTGGAAGGCTCCAGAGAAGGAGACTCCACAACCTCTCTGGGCAGCCTGTGCCAGTGCTCTGGGACCCTGACAGTCAAGAAGTTCCCCCTTGCATTGAGCTGGAACCTCCTGTGCTGCAGCTTCCATCCATTGCTCCTTGTCCTATCCCAGGGAGCAGTGAGCAGAGCCTGTCCCCCCTCCTGACCCTCAGCCCTCAGTTATAAACATTGATTAGATCCCCTCTCAGTCTTCTCTTCTCCAGACTAAGCAGCCCCAGGTCCCTCAGCCTCTCATCAGCCAGGGCTCCAGTCCACTCATCATCCTCACAGCCCTCTGCTGGTCCCTCTCCAGCAGATCCCTGCCCCTCTTAAACTGGAGAGCCCAAAACTGAAGGCAGTACTCAGCAGGGCAGAGTAGAAGGGAAGGAGATGAACAAGTGCTGCTCACTGCTGATGGAATTGTACTCTTTGAGCTGCAGAATGAATCACATTCTGTGATTCTGTCACCCACAGCCTCCCTGGGCAACCTGTGCCAGTGTCTCACCACCCTCACTGCAAACAACTTCTCCCTAACATCCAGCTTAAATCTCCCCTCTGCCAGTTCAAACCCATTCCTCCTCCTCCTGGCATTAGCAGACCTTCTCAATAGTCCCTCCCCAGCCTTCCTGTAGCCCTCTTCAGGCCCTGGAAGGCCACTCCAAGGTCTCCTGGAAGCCTTTTCTTCTCCAGGCTGCACAGCCCCAACTCTCAGCCTGTCCTCACAGCAGAGCTGCTGCATCCCTCTGAGCATCTTCATGGCCTCCTCTGGATTGGCTCCAACACTTCCATGTCCTGCTTGTGTTGGGGGCTCCAGAACTGCACACAGGACTCCAGGTGGGGTCTGACAAGATCAGCCATCACCAAAAGCATGAGCTGCCCTGGGAGGAGAAGAGATGCTGCATCCACTTGCTGAGAGGGACCTGCAGGCTGCTGGCATCCATGCAAGGGAGAGAGACAACAAAATGGTCACATTTCACTCTTATTTTTGTTGGGGGGGGGGAGGGAAATAACAGCTCCAGAGAGTGAAGACTCTAAGGAGGTCCTCTCTCAGGCCATTTCAGCTGGACAACCCTGACCCTACCACCCAGCACCAGGAGGCATTAGGAGATCTGCTGTAACCCCAACCTTATCCCAACAAGCACCTCCATGCCTGGCTGGCAGGAGGGGAAAACAGGAACACCTTCTCTATCCACCCCCCCCCCATGCTGTGCCTTTATCAGCACTTAATTAAAACTTGACAAGAAGATTAACACACAGAGGGCAGCTTTAATTAACTTAATATCACATTCCATTTCCCAATTCGTCGCAGCCTTCCAGACACCTGCAGATCTTCACACAAAACCCAGCAGAAAAACACAAAGGGAGTACTAGAAGGAGGGGGGAAGAAGCAAGGGAGATGCCTTGGCCAGCAGCAGAACCTTCCTCATTCTGCTGTTGCTCTGCCCTGAGCACATTTGCTTCAGATCATAGAAATCATAGAATCACAGAGTCATAGTCACAGAGTCAGAGAATCACAGAGTCATAGAGTCATGGAATCACAGATCACAGAGTCACAGAATCACAGGGTTATAGAATCACAGAATCACAGAGTCATAGAGTCACAGAGTCAGAGAATCACAGAGTCATAGAGTCATGGAATCACAGATCACAGAGTCACAGAATCACAGGGTTATAGAATCACAGAATCACAGAGTCATAGAGTCACAGAGTCAGAGAATCACAGAGTCATAGAGTCATGGAATCACAGATCACAGAGTCACAGAATCACAGGGTTACAGAATCACAGAGTCATAGAGTCACAGAGTCAGAGAATCACAGAGTCATAGAGTCATGGAATCACAGATCACAGAGTCACAGAATCACAGGGTTATAGAATCACAGAATCACAGAGTCATAGTCACAGAGTCAGAGAATCACAGAGTCATAGAGTCATGGGATCACAGATCACAGAGTCACAGAATCACAGGGTTATAGAATCACAGAATCACAGAGTCATAGAGTCACAGAGTCAGAGAATCACAGAGTCATAGAGCCATGGAATCACAGATCACAGAGTCACAGAATCACAGGGTTACAGAATCACAGAGTCATAGAGTCACAGAGTCAGAGAATCACAGAGTCATAGATTCATGGAATCACAGATCACAGAGTCACAGAATCACAGGGTTATAGAATCACAGAATCACAGAATCATAGAATCAAGCAGGTTGGAAGAGACCTCCAAGCCAGAAGCTCTCCCCTCAGCCTCCTTTTCTCCAGGCTGAGATGAATCCACTGCACAAACTACCACTCTGAACCTTCAACTACTTCTGTCAGAAACAGCTTTCCACACACCCAAATAAAAAGTGTTATTGTTAACTTTCTCCTTCCACTGTTTGTCCTGTGTCACCTCCTGCCTCTCCCCCCACTGATTTCCTGACAACCTTGGCAGGAACAATGCACTGATGGAGTAGTTTTTTCCTCTAGAGGTTTACAGCTCATGTACCAAGGAGGGCTGAGGAACAAGGTGCCCTTCTCCAGTTCTGGGCACAGCTCTGAACCTTTCACAGCCAGCCTGGGCAGGCCTTGTCCTTTCAGGGAGTAGAACATGGATTTTTTTTTTAGCTTTCCTTTTGTTGTTCTGGAATAGATCCATCAATAGAATAGGCCAAGGTAATCCAGCTGCAATGGGAACAACCTCTCAGCCATGCTCTGCAGCCCATGAGCCCTCCAAAAGCAGGTATCTCCAGGACATGATTTCTTTTCTTGTTGGTTTTTTTTTTTTTGTGGTTCAGGTACTTTTATTTTCTGGCTGTCATTTTATTTCCTGATGCTCTGAATTCAGTCAGATACAGTTTAATAAATTGCTGGAGTCCAATTTTCCAGAGAGAGTTTTGTTTGAGTGTGAGTGGGGAAGGAGGAGGAGAGGTCATAGAATCATAGAACCATAGGATCAAGCAGGTTAGAAGAGACCTCCAAGCTCAGCCAGCCCAACCTAGCACCCAGCCCTGCCCAATCAACCAGACCATGGCACTAAGTGCCCCAGCCAGGCTTGGCTTCAACACCTCCAGGCACAGAGACTCCACCACCTCCCTGGGCAGCCCATTCCAATGCCAATCACTCTCTCTGACAACAACTTCCTCCTAACAGCCAGCCTAGACCTGCCCTGGCACAACTTGAGGCTGTGTCCCCTTGTTCTATTGCTGGCTGCTTGGCAGAAGAGCCCAACCCCACCTGGCTGCAGCCTCCCTTCAGGGAGTTGTAGCCAGCAATGAGCTCTGCCCTGAGCCTCCTCTTCTGCAGGCTGCACACCCCCAGCTCCCGCAGCCTCTCCTCACAGGGCTGTGCTCCAGGCCCCTCCCCAGCCTTGCTGCCCTCTCTGGACACCTTCCAGCACCTCAACATCTCTCTTGAATTGAGGGGCCCAGAACCAGATGCAGTTATGGAATGGTTCATGTTGGAAGGGACCTTTAGAGGTCATCTTATCCATCTTTACTGCAGTCAGCAGGGACATCTTCAATTAGATGAGGCTGCTCAGAGTTCTGTCCAACCTGACCTGGAGTGGTTCCAGGGATGGGTCATCTACCAGCTAGCTCTCTGGACAACTTGTGTTAGTGTTTCACCACACAACATCAAAAATCTCTTCCTTCTATATATTCTTCCCAGCACTCTCAGAAAGTGAGCTTTTCCTGCTCTTTTTGATTCATCAAATCAAATCCAAACTCGGATGGGTGCCATGAGACACAGAAAACAACAGAGAAAGTTCTTATCATGAAACATATCCATCTGTCTTATCACTGCAGCAAGAAGAAAGGCAGGGGTGATGCCTCCTGCAGCAAGTCCCCGAGGACTGAGAGGCTCTCAGGACACAGAATCACAGAAACATCCAGGTTGGCAAAGCCCCTCAAGATCACCAAGTCCAACCTAGAACTCTTCAAGAGTCACCCTAAAACATATCCTTAAATACCACATCCAAATCACCCTTGAACACATCCAGGGTGGGTGACTCCACCACCTCCCTGGGCAGCTCATTCCAGTCCCTGACCACTCTCTCCATGAAAAACTTTTTCCTAATGTCCAATCTAAGCCTCCCCAGCCTCAGCTTGAGGCCATTCTCCCTTGTTCTGTCTCCAACTGCCTGTGAGAAGAGCCTAGCACCCAAACCCAGCACCTTCCTGATCTGCTTCCTTTGCAAGCAGATCAGAAGCCTCCCAGCAGAGCCTCTAGTGTCTGATGCCAACTCACAGAGACCATAAACATGAGCAAGGACTCAACATGGTTGCTTTCCTCTATCTCCTCAGTAAATCTTTAGTGCTACATAGCAGAGGGAGCTGAAACCTGGACACTATTTCCCAGTGAAGCTTTGGGTCCTTGGATAAACATTTTTCATCATTCAGGCCCTGGAAAGTGCAGAGCCCTCTTCAGTTGCTCAGACCAACAGCCAAATGTGAGGCTTGCCCTTGCCAACAGCACTGCCAGTCACAGCCTCATGGAGCCACAGGCTGCTTTGGGTGGCAAAGAACATTCAAAGGTCATCTAATCCAATCCCCTGCAGTGAGCAGGGACATCTTCAACTAGATCAGGCTGCTGGGAGCCCCAAACAACCTGACCTGCAATGTTTCCAGGGTATGAGTGCTTATTTGTGGCCAAGGTGTCCCCTGGACTGGGTCTAGCTCAGCTTTTATCAGCAAACACAAACCCTGCTGCTTCCTGAGAGGGCATCACAGTGGCCTGAGCTTATAAACCCCCCCACTGATTCCTTCCTGCATTGCATGACTGCTCTGGAGAAGGGGTGTAGGAGGAGGACAGGGATGGATGGAACTCTTCATATGGCAGCCAACACCTTCAACCCCTCTGGAGCAGGGATCAAGGGAGTTGCAGCACTGGTCCCAGCAGGTTTCCTTCCTGGCCATCAGTGAGGGGAAGTCAGGCAGCAGCAACCACCCTCCCCTTGACCTGCCTGCTGAGATTCCTGATGGAGAGGAGCAGAAATCATCACCTGATGTTGGGTTTCAGGACACAAACAGTTGCTTTTCACATAGCCTCCACTTGAATGCCTATCAGCATGAAGCTGTGACTGACACCACCTTTATCAGCCCTACCTCATGCCCCATATCCTTTCATTTTCCAAGAGGGCATCTTTGAGAATCTCCCACTCCCAGCCAGAGGGCCATGGGAGATGGACAAGCATTTTAAATGCTTAATGGACAGAAACAGGCCATCCTGAGTGGGGGTCTCAACCTCTCACAGCATTACTAAGGCAAAAAGAGACACAGAGCCTCCTCCCCCACCTTGTGCCAATATGGTGTAGGGTTTAAAGGAGGCTCCCTGTAGAGAGGAGCTTCAAAGCTTCACCAGCCCCTCCCACCGAGTGTCCTCCTGGTTCAGTTCCACCCTCCACATTTAAGTGCCTTTCATCCTTCCTCTTCTTCGTCCTCATCGTTATTAGGTTCCCTTCCCCCACTCCCGCCCACTCCCACCCTTGCTGGAGACTGCCTTTGGTCAGGAGCCCAATGGGAACCAGCTGTCAGGCGTAGCTGGGATATCCTGGAGAAAACAGCTTGAACATGCCTCCCTCCCAGCTCTCCCCCCTCCATGGCAGAGAAAAAAACTCCCACCACGAAATAGCCCTGCAGATGGAAAAGGCATCCAGCAGGCCACCCTCCTGCTGACCTGCGTGGGTCCACTCACTGGCTTGGTACCAGGAGGTCCTGGATCCTGCCTCTCTTTGGAACCATGAACCCATCCTGTTTGTCCTCCTCCTGCCAGCAGGACCCTGCTGACCCACACAGCAAGAGCCCAGGGCCCTTGAGCCAGAGCATTTTGCATGAATCCTCTTTTGACTCCTCCAGTGCACCTCGCTCCAGCATCGTCCTTCAAAGATGTTCCTGCCCTTCCCGGCCTGGGGGTTGTTGTTGTTTAAACAGCAGCAACAGCCACACAAGCTGTCCTGCCTTTACAGGGTGGTCTGTAATTGCTTCCTGTCCTCTCCAGCAACGGCCTTCATTTGTTTGAATTTCTGCCTAATCGAAGAACTGGAGGAGTTTGGAATGAGAGATGCTTAGTCCACACTCAAGGGTGTCTTAGTCCACGCTCACGGGTGTCTCAGTCAATGCTCAAGGGTGTCTTAGTCCATGCTCAAGGGTGTCTTAGTCCGTGCTCACGGGTGTCTTAGTCCATGCAGAGACACAGGCTAGGGTCAGAGTGGCTGGAGAGCAGCCAGACAGAGAGGGATCTGGGGGTGCTGATCGATCCCCGCCTGAACATGAGCCAGCAGTGTGCCCAGGTGGCCAAGAGAGCCAGTGGCATCCTGGCCTGCATCAGGAATGGTGTGGTCAGCAGGAGCAAGGAGGTCATTCTGCCCCTGTATTCTGCACTGGTTAGACCACACCTTGAGTGCTGTGTTCAGTTCTGGGCCCCCCAGTTTAGGAGGGACATTGAGATGCTTGGGTGTGTCCAGAGAAGGGCGACGAGGCTGGGGAGAGGCCTTGAGCACAGCCCTACGAGGAGAGGCTGAGGGAGCTGGGATTGGTTAGCCTGGAGAAGAGGAGGCTCAGGGGAGACCTTATTGCTGTCTACAGCTACCTGAGGGGTGGTTGTGGCCAGGAGGAGGTTGCTCTCTTCTCTCAGGTGGCCAGCACCAGAACAAGAGGACACAGCCTCAAGCTACGCCAGAGGAAATTTAGGCTTGAGGTGAGGAGAAAGTTCTTCCCTGAGAGAGTCATTGGACACTGGAATGGGCTGCCCGGGGAGGTGGTGGAGTCGCCATCCCTGGGGCTGTTCAAGGCAGGATTGGACGTGGCACTTGGTGCCATGGTCTGGCCTTGAGCTCTGTGGTAAAGGGTTGGACTTGATGATCTGTGAGGTCTCTTCCAACCCTGATGATACTGTGAGACTGTGATACTGTGTCTTAGTCCGTGCTCAAGGGTGTCTTAGTCCACGCTCAAGGGTGTCTTAGTCCATGTTCACGAGTGTCTTAGTCCATGCTCAAGGGTGTCTTAGTCCATGCTCACGGGTGTCTCAGTCTATGCTCAAGGGTGTCTTAGTCTATGCTCAAGGGTGTCTTAGTCCATGCTCATGGGTGTCTCAGTCCATGCTCAAGGGTGTCTCAGTCTATGCTCAAGGGTGTCTTAGTCCATGCTCAAGGGTGTCTTAGTCCATGCTCATGGGTGTCTCAGTCCATGCTCAAGGGTGTCTTAGTCCATGCTCATGGGTGTCTCAGTCCATGCTCAAGGGTGTCTTAGTCTATGCTCATGGGTGTCTCATGCTGGGTTCAACCTTCACCAGCTTTGGAGATCCAGCCTGGTAAAGCCAAGGTCCCCCAAGCAGAAAAAAAAAAGTCCTTGAGCTTAAAATAACCCAGGCAAGGCAGAGCCTGGTCTCAGCAAAGCCGAAGCCTTCAGTTTAGAGGTGCTGTGGGACCAAGGCTTTCTGTGGTCCTTGGATGCGGCAACTGGAGGCCAGGTGTGTGCCGGCAGGAGCAGGAGTGGAAAAAGAAACAGGGGGATGGGGAGAAATGAAATGTTATTCCTCAGACTTCAGAGCTTCGCTGCTCTTGGTGGGATTATGGTGCAGGCTGTGCTCGGGGTGGATTCTATCCAAGGCGGAGCGCACACATCCCGCTGATTTCCCAGCGCGCTGGGTCTGTGTCTTGGCCCTGGCCTCTGAGCTCCCATTACAGCGAGGCAAGAAAAGGGGATGCTGGGGGCCAGCCATGAGCAGATCTGAGCTGCTCAACAGGCTTCATACCAAACGCTCCAAGGTTCCTTTTCTCACCTCCCCCCCCCCCCCCAACTCTCTGGCTCTCTGTTGAAATGGGAAGTGCTGTGGATAATGTCCACTTCCAACAGCATTTCCCACATTGATAAACTCAAGCTTCCAAAGGAAAATGCCCCAGATACTGCTTCCAGATACAAGAAACATCTTCCAGTGTGAACCCTTTAAGGTCTGTCTGGAGCAGAAAACTAAACAGGCTTTGTTCTTGGGGTTTGGTGTGTGACTAAGGCAAAAGGAAAGAGATGAGAGGAGTATAAGGCAAAAGGAAAGAGATGTAGAGAGGAATAAGGTGTAGAGAGGAATAAAGTGTAGAGTGCAACCCCCACCCTCCACCTCCATCTGCCACGGATATCCCCAGGCTGTGCCACCACTGCCTCTGCTACAAGGGTCATGCTGGCTGCCTCTCAGTGCTTCATGGGACTGAGGTTGTGTAGCCTGGAGAAAATGAGGCTGAAATGTGATTTTCTCACTCTTTGCAGCTACCTGAAAAGAGATTGGAGCCAGGCAGGGGTCAGTCTCATCTACTAAGGAACAAGCAATAGCATACGAGGAAGTGGCCTGAAGCTACACGATGGAAGGTTTAGGTTGGACATGAGGAACAATTTCTTCACCAATGGAGTTGCCAAGTGCTGCAACAGGCTGCCCAGTGGTGGATTCTCCACCCCTGGAGGAGTTTCAAAGCTGTGTAGATGTGGTGCTGAGGGACATGGCTTAATGGTGACCTGGCAGTGCTGGGTGGATGGTTGGACTCAATCATCTTGTAGGTCTCTCCCAACCAAAATGATTCTGTGATTCTATAGCAGAAGTAGGGGAGAGGTACCCTCCTACTTAGCTCTCACTGCTTACAGACTTTTCCCCCTCAAAGTCCCCAGCTCAGATCTGGGGTACTCAGACCCAGAGCTGGGATAGACCAAAATCAGTGAGAAAACACAATGGCTACAGGTTGTTACCTCCTTGGGATGGCACTTCCAGCTAGGATTTGGACAGTCAGCTGGAGTCTTCAGACAGCTCAGAGCTGAACTAGAAGGAGATGCTGCAAGTGGGAGGAGAGGTGAGTGGTGGCTGGGAGTCTCAGCCCAGAACTGCCACGAGGGATGGATGTGAAAAGGCAAAACTCAACTAGGGGGTGAGATAAAGGGGCTGTGGGCTGGACTAGCACTTGAACGGCAGGGGGGCTGGAACTAAGTGATCCTTGTGGTCTGTTCCAACCCTGACTGAAGCTATAATTCTATGTACTCTGTGGGAGAGACAGGAGAAGAGCAGGAGAAAGGCCACTGCCATTCCTGCAAGCAGGAATGTGCGAGTCCCCTGGCCAGCCCTCCTGGCCGAGAGCCTCTTGCAAACCTACCCGCACCGAGGGATTACCAGCAAGGCCAAGGCTGGCAGGAGTGAATGGAATTCTTGGTTCCTTTTAATGCCCCTCTTCATTAAGCATCTGCTGAAGCAGTGAGATGACAGCACTGCACAGAAAGGGCCAGCCTGGCTCCTTTGAATGCTGCCCGTAGGGGGTCACCAGCCTGTTCTGCGGGGCTCTGGGGGCAGAAAGCCTGGAGTTAAAGCAGTCACCAACACAAAGGCAGAACAAGCCTGTTCCCGCCCCTCACCCCTCTAAATATTTTTTTTCCCCTGAATGGCTTTGCAAGCTGTTCTTGGTCCAGATGCATCTCACACATCAGCTCTCCCTGATGCCTGCTCATAGTGTGCATTACAGCACAGCCTGGAAACCTGCCGGCCCACTGCCTACCTTCAACTGCACAAACATTACCTCTGAGCTCGGATTTAATATCTGCCTGCACACATCTTCAATTAATCTATGGGCAACACAATGCCTGAGGGCTTTTTAATGCCACTGCTTGAACCCAACCCCGTGGCAGATGCTGCTCAAGACACTCCGCACCAATTCTGCAGGCGTGGGCTGCTGTGGGGGGATGTGGATAGACTTTCCCATGCTGCATGAGAAGTTTGCTGGGCCAGACTATGGGACAGGACCAGGTCTATGAGGAACTCATTTATATGCCTTCTGGAACAGGACAATGTGCAATGCTCAGTCCCCAGTGCAGTGAATCCAGCATGGTCTAAGTGCCTTTGCTGCTTCCATCTTTGAGCTCCAAAGCTCTGCAGGCTCTCTTCCTCACCTTGCCCTCCTTACACCTTCAGCAGCTCAAGCACCCTCCTCCACAGCTCCAGCTTTGCTACTTCACGTGCTGCACTGATCAGTGAGGATGACACAAGCTTTACAGAGGGTCTTACAAATGAAGCAGAAGTTAGGAACCAGGCAGGAACATCTGCTTGGGTGTCCTTACCGTGAGAGCTCAGGTTTGCACTGCTGGACTTAACACAGCCTCACAATCCCTCCTGCTTGGGCATCTGGTTTTGGCACAAAGTATCACCAGCACCCACTCACAAAAATCAGAATCGTGGAATCATTTAGGTTGGAAAAGACCTTAAAGATCATCAAGTCCAAGCATAAGCCTAACACTGCCAAGTTGGCCAGTAAACCTTGCCCCTCAGTACCACATCTACACAGCTTTTAATTGTCCCCCCCTTCCTCAATCCTTGCCTTCTTCCCTTGCTTGATTACACAGTGCTCTTAACAGAGCTCAGGTCTCTTTTTCTGGCTCTCTCTTGCTTCTCTCACAATCCAGACTGTCAAGAGCTATCTGTTCTCACAGACAAGCTCCACGCTGTGATGTGAAAAGAAGGGAGGAGCTCAGGTTGGAAGAGAGATCTCCAGTGGTGGAGTGCAGCTGGACCACAGGACACAACAGGAATTGACCATGAAAGCTCCTGTTGTCCTTGTCCTGATTACCTTGGTGTGGCCTTAGCATTAGTATCTGGGCAGACAGACGGCGAGGTCTGGACAGGGACATCCATTTCCAGGTGGAGCTCAGCACTCAGTGCCAGATCCCTCACTCACAAAGATGTCCTCCTCCCACTGTGGCACCCTGACTGTGATGAGAACAAGCCCTGAACAAAGAGCCTCAGGGACAAAGGAAAAGCAGCTGTAGCCCTGGCTTTAGAGAACAGGAAAGAGTGTTCCCAGCTAACAGGCAAGAACCTCCTTGCTTATCTTTTAGACAGGGCTGTTTGGCTAAAGCAAGGTCCCTGCTGGCTCACAACCGGTCTGAAAGGCGATCCCAGTGGGCTGCTCTCTTGCCAAGGTGGTCAAGACACCGAAATGGACTTTCTGAACCATCAAAGAGACGTGCACTGATTGGTACCAGAAAGAGAGGAGGAAGAGAAGAACATCCCTGTTTCTGATTTCCTGGCTTCAAACTCATGTCAATAACCCCAAATTTGGGAAGCAATTAGAAAGGAAGAAGAGGAGCAAGAAGAAAAAGGGGAAGGCGAGAGTCGCCCGGCGGTCTGATGCAGCCTGTCAAGGATCAGCATTTGGATCAAAGCCAACATATCAGCTCTAATCTTTGGTTTTTTGTTGGACTTAACAAGGACTTTAAAGCGAATCCAGTCGCAACTGACGGGCCCCATATGGATCCTGGATTGAAACCTTCTCCTCAGCAGCGAATCAAATAATTCTGGGACAATAAAAAAGCTGGGGAGGAGGCTTGAAAAAGGGCAAACAAAGGCAGCAGCACAGCTGTACGCTGACACACATGCACGTGTGCACACCTACATGCAGGCAGTGCATGAAGACATCAGGCTCCTCCCTATCAGGGCAGACAAGTGGCTGCGTGGCTCTGCGGAGGGGCTGTCTGTGACCATGACGATACCACGCCGGTATTTCCCTCGATGCCACTCAACTGAGTCATTGCCCAGACTCTCGGTGAGTTCAGTCACATCTGCATCCACAGATCACCCTCCACCTCCTGCCTTTTCTCTCAAACTTTGCCATAAAAAGGGACAGATGCATAATTCTTTTCTTCCACCTCTCAAGGAACAATTCAAGCCCCATTTCCACCCCCCACCCCCCCTCGTCGCCTGCCGGAGCTGGCGCATCTCTCATCTCCCTAAGCTACACCACGATGCGAGAACAAAGGCATCTGACCTGTATCCATGGCAACCCTCAAATTCTACACCTTTGCCTTTTGTACCAAGTGCCCCCCTCCCTTCGTCTGTGCACACACATGCATATGTACATGCTGGATCTGTCTGCACACACAGCCACGGGGCTGTAGGTACAACCTACACCTATATATTTAAACAAAACCCTTCCCCCTGAGGCTCACAAGAGCTTCTCCCTTTGCCTCGGGTGCCAACTGAACTCCTGTCTACTCCACGGTGGCTTTGCCATCCAGGTGATGGCAGGGTTAATTTAAAATCCACTGCTGGCCACAAGGTAGCACTTGGTTCAAGGAAGAGAAGCAAGTGTTTGAGAGTGGAGGGAAGCAGGAGTGAAATGAGGGCTTATTGGGTAACGCTGGGCATGCCAGGGCCACAACAGCTGGCCTGGCCTCTGCCTTTTCTCCTGCCCACTGCCAGCCAAGCAAAGGGGCATTCACCTACTCACCCCCAGTGAAAGGCACCACATCCCAGTAAGGAAAACAGGAACCACAACCCTCCACATTTTCTTGTTTAGAAGGGATGTGCCAACTGTAAGCACCACTAGGGAGCATTTTCAGCACCCCCCACTCTGACTGTCATCAGACCTAGCCCAGCTGCTGCCTGCCTGCCTGCAGCCAGCTCCCCTGTTTGCAGAGGTCTTGCCCCCAGCCAGCAGCAAGCCCCTTTTCTGAAGTGTGGCCCCTGCCTTTGTGCTGTGTTTGCCTTGGAAGGATTTCAGTGCTCTGCAGCAGAAGGCAGCCACCAGCGGGTGTGGAGGGGGGCACATGAGAGCAGGGGGAATGGCACCCCACAGAGCCAAGGGGTAGAAGGCTCTAGGGTCTCACAAGGTTTTAGACCCAGCAAGATCACAGAGCTGTAGCTCTGCACACAGATGAGTTTCACTGATCAGCTGATGGGTGGCATCTTGCCCTTTTCATAGGCTGCTTCTCAAGAGCTTGTTCATTAGGGCAAGGCTGGCACCACCCAGTATAGCATAACCCAAAGGCTGTCATCTCCCAGCTCTTGGAAGGTACTAAACATTCTCTCAGTAACAATTGCTGGTTTGCAATGACTCTCCAGGAGAAATAAGAATACATTCAGGGCTGCCACAACTTCATTCCACACTCCCCTCTCAGTCCCTAACATCTTCCAGAGGGTGATATTAGTGGGTACTGTAAGCTATTTCTCCTCGATGCTCTTCTACCATTGAACCTCAGGGAAAAGGGGAGTTCTTCTGAAAGGATGAGCTCAGCCCTGCTGAAGGCACTGACCAGAAGACCTCTCTATGACCAGGTTGTATTACAAAATCATAAAATGGTTTGGGTTGGAAGGGATCACCTAGTTCCAGCTCCCCTGCAATGGGCAGAGACACCTCCTACTACACCAGGGTGCTCAAGGCTCCATCCAACCTGGCTCTGAACAATTCCAGGATTGGAGCATCCACAATCATCTCTGGACAACCTGTTCCAGTGCCTCATAACTCTCATGGGGAAGAATTTATTTCCAATGCCTAATGTAAATGTAGTTTCTTTCAGTTTCAAGTCCCCATCCAGTTCTCTACTGCCCCATCCAATACTGGAAGGCTCCTGTAAGGTCTCCCTGGAGCCTTCTCTTCTCTAGGCTGAATAACATCAACTGTTTTACTCTGATCATCTTCCTGGCCTTCCCTGGACCTGCTCTAACAGTTCTGTATCCTTCTTGTGTTGGGGACTTGAGAGTTGGAGCCTGCACTGCAGATAGGCTCCCAGTAGAGCAGAGCAGAGGGGCAGAACCGCCTCCCTTGACCTTCTGTCCACACTGGTGTTGATGCAGCCAGGACAGAGCTGCCTTTCTGTGCTGTGAGTGCACTTTGGTAGCTCATGTTGAGCTTCTCCTCAACCAGCAACTCCAATTCCTTCTCCTCAGGACTGCTCTCCATCCATTCTCCATCAAGCCTGTGTTTGTGGTTGGGATTGCCCTGGCCCAGGTTTACAACCTTGCAGTTGTCTGTGTTGAACTCCATGAGGCTGGCATTGGCCCACCTCTTAAGTCTACCCAGGTTACAGAATCATAGAATCAACCAGGTTGGAAGAGACCTCCAAGCTCATCCAGTCCAACCTAGCACCCAGCCCTATCCAGTCAACCAGACCATGGCACTAAGTGCCCCAGCCAGGCTTGGCTTCAACACCTCCAGGCACAGAGACTCCACCACCTCCCTGGGCAGCCCATTCCAATGCCAATCACTCTCTCTGACAACAACTTCCTCCTAACATCCAGCCTAGACCTCCCCTGGCACAACTTGAAACTGTGTCCCTTTGTTCTATTGCTGCTTGCCTGGCAGAAGAGCCCAACCCCCCCCTGGCTACAGCCTCCCTTCAGGTAGCTGTAGCCAGCAATGAGCCTCCTCTGGATGATATCCTTCCCTCCAGCACGTAGACCATACCACACAGCTGAGTGCCACTGGCAACTTTGTTGAGGATGCCTCAATTCCAGTGGCCACACTGCTGGCAGAGATGTCAAACATCAGCAGTGCCAGCAGTGACCCCTGAGGAACACCACTCATCACTTGTCTCCACTTGTCATGGCCCCAGCCCCTGGGCAGAGAGGGCATGGTCAGTCTTTTCCCCTCCTTCCCTTTTAAATGCTTCCAGTTGTCAGCTCAGCACTGTGACACCAGCTGAACCGTGGTTATAGACAATGAGTGATGCAACAGCACAGCTCATGCAGACACAGAAGATTTCTCTTCAGCAGGAGGGCTGCATGCATGGGACCAGCTCCAAACGTACTGACGTCAGCAGAAAGACTCCCATTGACTTCAATGGGCTTTCACTGGGACCATTATGCCCTCTGAGCAGCCACTGACTGGGAAACCAAGGCAGGATCTAAATTGGTGTGGAAGAAACAAATACAGCCTTGGTGTTCACACTCCTGAGGGATGGCCTTTGGAGACTGCATTTCCCAGCAGGCTGTACTCTATCTCTATCCATCAGCAGTCACTTGACAGGCTGAAGCTCATTCACAGAGAGGGTTGATGTTGCTGCTCTTTGATCTAACCAGCAGTAAAAATGTCTGGAATACACAACAGTCATCTTTGCTCCAGTGCTGGGCAAAGTTCTCCTAGAGGTGGTGAAGAACTGTCATAGTGAAGCCCTTAATGATCCTGAAGGTGAAAGGGATGAGAAGCAAGATTCCCTTTTCTGTCCCCTCTGATAAGCCCCACTGTTTATTGTGCCTCCACTTCCCCATTAGCAAAGGACATTCCTTTGCAGAGTGACATGAAGGCACCTTTCTGAGTGAAGCAGTGGAAACCTCCCAGTGGAAGGACACTATGGGACTTCCACAGCTCTGGTTATAGATTTATGGCAGGTAAAGTGGAACTCAGCAAATAGTCTCAGGTGGACAGACAGAGCTCACAAGCCAAACTCCAGGGATCACCTCACTACTTGTCATAGAACCACAGAGTGTTAGGGGCTGTAAGGCACCTTGAAAGATCATCCAGTCCAATCCCCTGCCAGAGCAGCATCACCTATGTTGGATTGCACAGGAACAAATACAGGTGGGTCTTGAACATCTCCAGAGAAGGAGACTCCACACCCACCCTGGGCAGCCTGCTCCAGTGTTCTGTCACCCCCACAGTGATTTTTTTTTCCTTATGTTTCCCTGGAACTTTCTATGCCTCAGCTTCCACCACTGCCCCTTATCCTGTCACTGGGCACCACCGAGCAGAGCCTGGCTCCATCCTCTTGGCACTCACCCTCTATATATTCATAAACATTCATGAGGTCATGCCTCAGGCTCCTCCTCCCCAAGCAGCAGAGCTCCAGCTCCCCCAGCCTCTCCCCATAAGGAAGATGCTCCACTCCCCCAGCCATCAGTGTGGTTCTGTGCTGGAGTCTTTCAAGCAGTTCCCTGAGGTCCTTCCTGAACTGAGGGGCCCAGAACTGGACACAATACTCCAGACAGGGCTGGGTGATAGGTTGGATCTTGAAGGTCTCTTCCAACCTGGTTGATTCTATGATTCTAGATGTGGCCCCCTCCACTCTTCAGAGCAGGGCCATATGCAGGTTCTTCCTCAGACCCTCATACCTCCCTAGAAAGCTTCTCTCTCGCCAAGCACCTTTCAGGAACCAAGAAGCTCTGTGTGAGTCTGGACTGAAACAGTGCCCACATCCCTCAGGTGAGACTTCTCACTTTTAACTTACTCATCCAGAAATCCCTGAGGACCACCTCATGCCCCAGGCTTCCCTTCTAAGCTACCAGCCACAGCGTGCTGGCTCTAGAGACACCACTGAACTTTGCTTGAAGAGCCTGTATATCAAAAGACACTTGAAGTATTTGGGCCTCTAGTTCAAATTCCTTGGCCCCCTGAAATAAAACCTACAAGCTGTTTGACACATGGGGATGAAAGGAGAAGCAGTGAAGAGAGTGCTAAATAAAAGGACCAGCCTACACCAGTTCCTCTTCTCAGCTGGGAAGATTTGGACACGCAAGCAGAAAAGAGAAGCTGTCTTCTCCCTGCCCTCTGCTCCGTGACCCAGACTCCCCCCAACCCTCCAGCCTCCTCCTCCTCCTCCACGGGGAGGAGGTCCAGAGTGAGCAGCATTCCAAACACCCCGCTGGGTACCATGTTTATACAGCGTGTCCTCCTCGCCTAGCTGCTCACAAACAGCCCTAGAACAAAACCAAACCAAACCAAAAAGAAAAACAACCCCCAAAAAAGGGGAAAAACAGAGAGAGGAGGAATAAATGAACAGCTTGGGCTTTTTGGCCAGAAAACAACTTTTTTTTGTTTGTTTCTTTAGCAAAAGAAAAAAAAAATAAAGAAAGAAACCTTGTCAGAGATTCTCAAGTTTTAAAACTTGAAGGTGTGTCTTGAAGCAGAGACAGGGAATGGGATATTTGGGTTATTCCCTTTCCCTACATTAAATAAGAACCATCAAGGCCTGATGCTTTTGGCAGGGATAATCCCTCCTTTATCACTCCTCTGGGTGAGGAAAGGAGCAGGGCCCATCCGCTCTGCTTTCAGTTCCAAAAGCAAGAAGGAAACAATGGAGATGTTAGCTGATGGACCTCACAGTCGTGGTACAAGGACCAAGCTCTGGCTCCTCTGGGCTGCTGTTCTCATTTGAAATCACAGTCCCCAGAGGATGCTGCGAGAAGCTGCTCCACGCTGCTGTGAAAGCATCTCCCAGTGCAACAGCAGCCCCAGCAAGGGCTGTCTCTCCTCAGACACTTCCCCAAACTGGGAGAGCACATGGTTTGCTCTAGTCCCTTTTGGGTGTGAAACAGCTCTGGCTTTCCAGGGAGCAGAAGAAACGAGCAGTATGCCAACAAAACCATGGCCAACATCCACGTCCCCTGGAGCTACACAGTTTTAGGGATTCAGGACTCCTCCTTAAAGAGAATATCTTGGAGAACCGTTAGTTTCTGTTTCACTTCTCTTCTGAGATCCTCCTCCTCGGGACAGGACGAGCATTGCAGGCGTAAGGGCTGTAGGTACCACTTGCTGCTGTAAGCCAGTGAGACTTTGGAGCTTGCGAGCCACAGCCTGCGCCAAATTCCCACACCACCATGCCAAAAATCCTTTCTGTGTGCATCTTACTCATGTGAAACGTTTCCCTGCATTGTTTCCCCTGAACATCTCCACTCCTTCTTGCCAAATGCAGGAAGGAACACAGCGTAAAGACCCGCGTTTCTACACCCTCCCCCCTGCAAAGCTGGAAGGAGGCCACTCCCCAGGACACACAGCTTGGGTTTTCCCCAGGACACACAGCTTGGGTTTTCCCCAGGACACACAGCTTGGGATTAACCACAGAACAGGACGAAGAGGATAAAGGCTGTAAGAAGGCAGCCAGACACGCCCAGGATCAAGGGAAGCCACTAAAGACACCAACTGCCATAACCTGGACCTCTTTGTGGGTGATGTGGTACCAGAGAGCATCACAGCACCGTGGGTCCATTCCTTCCTTGCCTTTCCCAGGCAGTGGACCATAGAGATGTTCCACTGATCTACCCTGGTATCTTCCCTGCTTTGTTTATGTCTCAGTTCTCAATCAAGCATGAAAAGCATTAATTAAGTGCAGAGTGTGGAAATGCAGGACACGGAGGAAGCACCTTCATCCAGTGAGGTCCAGCCACAGCTCACATGCTGAACCACACTGGCAGCACAGGTCAGGGCTGTGCTTTCCCCTGCAGATATGTGGGTGTGAATTTGAGTGCCAATATGAATTAGGTTGTTAAGCAAAGGGCTGATAGTGCCAGACAGAAACAGCCAAAGAGTGGGAAGATGTTAGGCAAGCTTCCTCCATCTGTCCCTATTAACACTTCTTGGTCCCAGGCCCCAACACAACCTTCCCACATCTAATCCTCAGTATCCACAAGATCCTCTTCACCTTTCCCTGGCTCAGACAGCCCCTTCCCAGGTTCTATCATAGCCATGTCACTGTCTGCTGTGTCTGTGGCAAAACGTTCTTTGGTGTCTCCTGCCATCTTTCAGCCCCTGTCCAATCTGCCCACTGGAGCTCTGCTGCTGCCAGGATGGTGTGGAATACCTGCAGCAACACCAAAAGCAGTCCATGCTCCTTTCTGGTTTGCTAACACTCTGAGAAACACTGTGCTCCTGTCAAGTATTTCCCAAATTTCCACCCTATTTCACATAGGATTTTCCCCACTGCTCGTGCCTGAAGGTGCTTCTTTGCAGACCCTCTGGTTCCAGACACAGAGTGTCTATTGCTGCTCCCTGACCAGCACAGGATGAACAACTTCATCTCTGTGCTTCAGAGGTACCATTTTGGCTCTCTTTTGTCTTTGCAGAGGAAGGCCAACCTCATCTGCCCTCTATTACCCCCACCAAAAAAACATCTGTGCAGCTGTTACTAAGTTTCTACGAGCCAAACAGCTTGGGAGAGGATTATGATTTGGATTCATTCACAATATTCCCTCCCTCCATAACTGTCTGTGGCATCAGACCACACCACGGCTTCATTTGCCTCTCAGTTTCTATTTGGATGGGCCTGCAGCACACACCCAAAAGGAACATCCTCATTCCTCAACTGAAGTTTGACTGACCAGGGCCAGGCTTAATCCTCTTTGATCGGGGGAACAGACTGACTGAAGTTTTATTGCTACTGGTTAATCCCCCCCTGATTCTCCATGAGGGAGCTGCCTGTCGCTTCCCCTTCTTGCTTTGCCAGTGCTGGAGACTGTAAATAAGCTTCACATTTATTGTTAGCACGAAATACTGTTTTATAAGGGGAACACAGCTGTCTGAGAAAGATCAGAGCTCTCTCCTGCAGTGTCCCAGCATCAGAGACATTCCTTGGACTGCCAAGAAGAAGCCTTACAAGCAGCGGTACCAGCAGCAGCAGCACTGCTGGTGGTTATCCACCTGCAAAGGCATGCCTCCAAAAAGTGGATATCATTTATCACAGGGTGACAAAGACAGGCTGGGCATCCCTCTGGAAACAGGGCAGCTTAGTTTGCATACACTGGGCAACCTCTCAAGTTCAAGTGTGTCACTCTAGCTCGGAGACTTTGGAGCTCTGGAAAAGAGGCCACAAAGATGAGGAGGGGACTGGAGCATCTCTCAAACAAGGAAAGACTGAAACCTGGGGCTGTTTAGCCTGGAGAAAAGCAGACTGAGAGGAGACTTGCTCAGTGCTCATCAATAGCTTTGGCAGGGGGGCTGGACCTCATCTCCAGAGGTCCCTTCCAAACCCTGACATCCTGCGATCCTGTGATCTGTAATAGCTGAAGGGCATGGGGCAAGAGGATAGGATCCTGGAGTGTATCAAGAAGAGTGTATCAAGAAGAGTGTATCCAGCAGATCAAACGAGGTTCTCCTCCCCCTCTACTCTGCCCTGGTGAGACCTCATCTCGAGTACTGTGTTCAGTTTTGAGCTCTCCAGTTTCAGAGGCATCTGCTGGAGATGGTCCAGCGGAGGGATACGAGGATGATGAGGGGACTGGAGCACTGCCTGATGAGGAGAGGCTGAAGGACTTGGGGCTGCTTAGTCTGGAGAAGAGAAGACTGAGAGGGGATTGAATTAATGTCTATAAATATCTGAGGGCTGAGGGTCAGGAGTGGGGGGACCTGTCAAGGGTTGGAAGGGACCCAAAGAGATCATTGAGTGCAATCCCCCTGCCACAGCAAGACCGTACAATCTAGCTTAGGTCACACAGCAACACATCCACACAGGCCTTCAAAGTCTCCAGAGAAGGAAACTTCACAGCCTCTCTGGGCAGCCTGTGCCAGTGCTCTGGGTCCCTTACAGTAAAGAAGTTCCCCCTTGTGTTGAGCTGGAACCTCCTGGGCTGCAGCTTCCATCCATTGCTGCTTGTCCTATCCCAGGGAGCAAGTGAGCAGTGAGATTCCAAACCCACTTGGAAATAATGATCCTGGCAAGCTGATGATCTCCAGAGGTGCCTTCCAAATCCCACCACGCTGGGATTATGAAATTCCATGAACATGCCAAGGGCTGGGCTGTGGCTCCAGCAGCCTCATTAGGCTCAATGCCTTCACAAGGTCCCTGCATTCTCTGGGCTGTGCGACCTTGCAGCGAGCAAGCAAGTCAGGAGGAGTATGGAGAAGCACAATCAGCTTTGCAGCCACATTTTTCAGTCTGCTTTCAGGGTTTTGCTGGCTGGAGGTAGGAAGAAGAAGAAAAAAAAACCCACACACATTTGTTCTCCCTCCCTGCCCAAGCTTTCCAGGGAAAGCAGAGAAGTCAGTAAAATCCAAAGAGCAAGAAACTGTTAACAGCAAGATTTGCCAAAGAAGTGAGTGCACTCAGTGGCCTGGAAAATGAGCCGGCGAGTGATAGAAGACCTCTTCCCCCATTCTGCACACTCAAGGAAACATTTAATACATCTTGAAGCAAAAATATGCCTTGGCTCTTGCTGCTGGCGTAAATATTTGTGTTTGCAAGTGTTGGCAAATATTTGAGACATCTATGTTGTTTAACCAAGAGCTTTGTCTCTCCGAGTCCATCTCCCTGTTTGGTCTCCTCTGTAATCACATTAGCCAGAGGAATCCTCTCGGGAGCAGAATCATTTCCATTCGTGCCTTTTAAACCAAGTGGGAGCTTACAGAAGGCAACCAACAAAGGGCATCAGAAGAGCTGACAAGGATCATGTCCTTCATCCCTTTAATATTGCAACAGCCTCCTTCTGGAGAGGGCTAATTCAGGCTGGATTTGCAGGCACAGGCAGACACACATTGAAGGCTCTTCTCACCTCTAGAGTAATTTCCAAGCTCTTACTTCACAGAATCACTGAATGTTAGGGGTTGGAAGAGACCCCTAGAGATCATCTAGCCTGACCTCCCTGCCAAAACAGGATCACTCAGGGTAGGCCACATGGGAACACATCCAGGTGGGGTTTGAAAATCTCTAGAGAAGGAGACTCTACAACATCTCTGGGCAGCCTGTTCCAGTCCTCCATCACCCTCACTGTAAAGAAGTTTCTCCTCATATTGAGGTGGAATCTTCTGTGTTCCAGCTTAAGGTCATTGTTCCTTGTGCTGCCACTGGGCACCACTTAAAAGAAATTGACACCTCCATCTTCACAGTATCACCAAGGTTGGAAGAGACCTCATAGATCATCAAGTCCAAACCTTTACCACAGAGCTCAAGGCCAGACCATGGCACCAAGTGCCACGTCCAATCCTGCCTTGAACAGCTCCAGGGACGGCGACTCCACCACCTCCCCGGGCAGACCATTCCAGTGTCCAATGACTCTCTCAGGGAAGAACTTTCTCCTCACCTCCAGCCTAAATCTCCCCTGGCATAGCTTGAGGCTGTGTCCTCTCGTTCTGGTGCTGGCAACCTGAGAGAAGAGAGCATCCTCCTCCTGGCCACAACCACCCCTCAGGTAGTTGCAGACAGCAATAAGGTCACCCCTGAGCCTCCTCTTCTCCAGGCTAACCAATCCCAGCTCCCTCAGCCTCTCCTTGTAGGGCTGTGCTCATGGCCTCTCAGTAAGATCCCTTCTCAGCCTTCTCTTCTCCAGACTAAACAGCTCCACGTCTCTAAGTCTTTCCTTACAGTTCTCTCTTGGCCTCTCTCCAGTAGATCCCTGTCTCTTGAACTGGAGAGACCAAGACTGGACACAGTATTGAAAGTGTGGTCTTATCAAGGCAGAGTAGAAGGGGAGGAGAACTTCCCCAGACCTGTATTTTCTACATATAAGGGAACAGAGGAAAAATCTCTTGCCTCCTGCCCTGTCTATGGTGGCAGTTCAGGTTAGGTATGCTAGAACTTGATGTCCCTCTGTACAATACTTTGAGGTCTGAGGACAGAAAAATGCAGGGACATGAGGAGTTGGAACATTGGCAGCCTGAGAAGGGAAAAGAGGTGGCCTTAACCTTTGCAGCAGGACTGTGACCATCATCTTGGTGCTTCCCAGGTCTGGGCATATGACTGGACACATCACTTGTGTTGCTTTTCTCTTCCTTCTGCTGAAGTTATGTTGCTGCTAAGCAGCAGGTGGACAAGACACAGCATCCAACCACGTGAGGAGGAAGTTGTTCAGCGTGAGAGTGGTGAGAGCATGGAATGGGTTGCCCAGAGAGGTGTTTGAAGCCTCATCCCTGGAGGTGTTTAAGGCCAGGCTGGATGAGGCTGTGGCTGGACTGATCTAGGGTAGGGTGTCCCTACCTATTGGCAGGGGGGTTGGAACTGGCTGCTCCTAGTGATCCCTTCCAACCCTGACTGATTCTATTCTATGATTCTAAGCCTTCCAGGACACCGGTAGGAGGGCTCTTGGCTACCTGGAGATACAGCAGAAGTTGCTTACTCTTTCTCCACTATGACCTTTAAGAGAAGGATGCTGGGCAAACCCCTCACCATGGAGTAGCACCACCCATTTTGAAGCCTCCTGTGCTCATTCCCAGCCCCATAAATGGGTTTCTAATCCCCAAATGGACCCTGCCAAGTTTGCGCTGAAGCTGGTGAAGAGCATTCACACAAGCTATAACCTCAGCTCCACAGAAGATAGAACATCCAAGTACATGACAGTTGTTTCCACAGTGACTCTGTGACTAGAGGACAACACTTGTCCTCCCCTGTGCCCACTGCCAGCGACAGCATCACTAAAAAACTGCTGTGCCAAGGAACAATTAGCAGGAAATTGCTAGAGATTGCCAGAGTAGAGCAATGATGTCTCTTGAGGAGGTCAAGGGGAGGAATGAAAGTGTCATAGGTAATGCTGGGACTCATCAAGGAGACTGCCAAATCCTTCTGCTCCTCAGCATGGTCTAGAAAACATACTGAAGATGTTGGAGTGGAAAAAGATCTTTACAGAGAGAGTGATTGGCATCGGAATGGGCTGCCCAGGGAGATGGTGGAGGCACCATCCCTGGAGGTGTTGAAGCAAAGCCTGGCTGGGGCAGTTAGTGCCATGGTCTGGTTGACTGGATAGGGCTGGGTGCTAGGTTGGACTGGATGATCTTGGAGGTCTCCTCCAACCTGCTTGATTCTATGATTCCATGATTTTAAGATTTCAAATCTTGACAGAACAGACAAAAATTGCCAGCACAGCCAACTGAGAGCTAGCACAGGGGAACCACAGATGAGTAAGTGTGGAATAAACACCCACAAACCATCAAAGCCTCTCTCAGCCTCTGGCATGAAGGTTCACAGCAAGAGTGCCTTCATGCCACAGGACCACACCTGTATTTTGGCATTCCATCCAGAAGTGGGCATCCTGAAGTGCCACAAGAGTGCAAGCCAGGCTCTTCCAACCTGTTTACTTAGAAGAAGATGTTCAATGAACCAGAATAAATAAAACCAACCCTGAGCTGCACTTCTGGGTGCCCACTCAAACCACCTCTGCTTTGACAAGTTAGCCATCATGGGCAGAAAAAGACCTCCTGTTTCATGCCCTCACTGGCAGGTTCCTTACAGCTAATGCATTAACCTCTGAATAAACACAGGACTGAGGAAGGCCCTTCCCCAGCCCAGCAAAGTACAAACACAGGCTACATTCTTCTGATTATAAAACCACAAGCGCAGGACATGCTCCTGGGAATGGGCTGGAGCTGTTTTCCCTTTGATTCCAACCTCTTGGGAAGATTAAACAGTGTCATTGCCAGGTTAATACAGAATGACCTCAACGTCTCCAAACGTTATTGCACTGCAAAGAAGACTGACGTTTACATATTTCTCAGCTGCCCCAGGGTACAGAAGGCATATTTCAGGCACCAGCGCTGGCAGCACGCTGGAAGGAAGCAGTGTGAGCGAGGTGCATGGGGGGTGAAGGACACACAGCATCACAGAATCAGTCAGGGTTGGAAAGGACCACAAGGAGCAGCCAGTTCCAAACCCCCTGCCATGCCCAGGGACACCCTACCCTAGAGAAGGCTGCACACAGTCTTATCCAGCCTGGTCTCTTCCAACCCTGATGATACTGTGATACTGTGTGATACCTCCAGCCATGGGGCCTCAACCACCTCTCTGGGCAACCCATTCCAGCCTCTCACCACTCTCATGATCAACAACTTCCTCCTCACGTCCAGTCTGAATTTCCCCACCTCCAGCTTTGCTCCATTCTCCCCAGTCCTGTCACAGTTGATTGGATAGGGCTGGGTGCTAGGTTGGACTGGATGATCATAGGATCATAGGGATTGGAAGGGACCGACCCAAGGAGATCATCAAGTCCAACCCCCCTGCCAGAGCAGGACAATACTAACTTAACACAGATCACAGAGGAACATATCCAGACAGGCCTTGAAAGGAGACTTCACAACCTCCCTGGGGAGCCTGTTCCAGTGATCTGTGACCCTTATAGTAAAGAAGTTCCCCCTTGTGTTGAGGTGGAACCTCTTTTGCTGGTCTTTTGATCTTGAAGGTCTCTTCCAACCTGGTGGATTCTATGATTCTATAATATGACTTTCAAGGCCTCTTCCAGCCCAAACCATTCAGGTCCATAAATAAGTTCCTCTGGCTACTACCCTTGAGCCCACAAATACAGTGGCATAACGAACAGGAGAAGAGGAGATGAAAGCATCTGGGTGAAGCTCAGGGTAGCAAGGTTCTTTCAGTGGCTGTGCTGCAGGGTGATGCCATGCTATCTCACCACCCTGAAGCAGCCCCAACCACTTTCAGGCTGGGGGAAAGCAGACTGAGGTCGAAATCATCATCCAATTTTCCCCTGTAGGTTGACTAAAGTGCTGTGGCCAGCAGGAGTAGGGAGGGGATTGTCCCCTTGTACTCGGCTTTGGTGAAGCCACATCTCCAGTATTGTGTTCAGTTTGGGGCACCACAATACAAGAGAGATGTGGAGCTGCTGGAGCAGGTCCAGAGAAGGGTAACAAAGCTGGGGAAGGGCCTGGAGAATAAATCTGATGAGGAGCAACTGAGGCTGAAGAGACATTGCGGTGAGGCTGCTGCTGGGCTCTGCTCACAGGTAGTTGGACACAGAACAAGGGGGAATGGCCTCAAGCTGAGGCTGGGGATGTTTAGATTGGCCATTAGGAAAGAGTTTCACTAGAAAGAGTGGTCAAAGACTGGAATGAGTTGTCCAGGGAGGTGGTAGTGTCCCCAACCCTGGATGTGTTTAAGGGTGGTTTGGATGTGGTGCTTAGGGCTATAGTTTAAGGTGAATCTTGTGGAGCAGGGTTCTAGGTTGGACTTGGTGATCCTGAGGGGCTTTGCCAATCTGCATGTTTCTGTGATTCTCTGGTTCTGTGATTGAGTCCACAGGAGTGCCACAAAGATGATCAGAGGGCTGGAGCTCCTCTCCTGTGAAGAGAGGGTGAGACAGCTGGGGTTGCTCAGCCTGAAGAAGAGAAGATTCTCTTCAGTCTCCCCAGCTCACCCTCACATGGAACATGGCAGTGATTATGCTAAGAGGCACTAGATGGTGAGATCTTAGGCTGCATGTGGTGCTTGGGGATATGTTTTAAGGTGAAACTTGTAGAGTAGGGTTCTAGGTTGGACTTGGTGATCCTGAGGGGCTTTGCCAACCTGCATGTTTCTGTGATTGCAATGGACTCTACTGCACAACCACAACCCTGTGCTCTCCAAAGCCTGATGCTGACTGCCGAGATGAACTTCCCTCTTCAAGGCTTCTCTCCAGTCATATGCTGAGGCCTTCTTTCCATGACACAAAACACTGTGACCCCACCACAGGCTGCTCTCCATTGTTCCTCCCACACCGAGCCCAGAAGCTTGGCAGGATCTTGGCAGACCTTCTGCATTCCCCAGAGCAGGCCTGTGGGCCACCACTGCTGAGGCTGGGTAGGATGAAGCTGAAGATCTATGCTTTATTAGCTGCCTAAAACCCACCACAGGGCACAGGCTCTGCCAAGGACCTGGTGAAACAGAGGCACAGGATAAGCAACACCAGCAGCAAGCAAAGCCACCAAGCGTTCTTCCTGGACAGAAAACCAAACACTGGACTTTTCTGATCCCTAAAGGGTCTTTATTGCCTTTTCAGAAGCAGGGCTGGCCCACCACCTCCCAGTGGGTTAAATCATTCCCTGTCAAACCCACAGGGATCATTCTCCTTAGAAACACCCCAGCCCTCGCTCCACCACCTCCCACTTGGTTTCCACAACACTCAGCTCTGTTGGAGGAGGCTAAATACACCAAGACGTGCTCCCACGGGAGGGTGCAAAACAGCCCCCAAACCTGCTTGTGGAGGTGATGAACAGCGAGGGAAGGCCCAGCCCCGGCACGGAGGCAACGGGGAGCAGCGCCCCGCGCCTGCCTGGAGTTACAGCCTACCAACCTGATGACAGAGCACTGAACTCCAGCTCTCCCCTCAGCCAATAAATCTCACCGTGGTCTAATTTTGCTAGCAATGGTACCTCGGGGAAGGCCTGTGTGGTCTAGGACCAGAGAAGCAAGCTTTAAAACCCCTTAATTCAGGTTATCAGCTCCCCGCAGCCGCGCAGCCCTCACCGCCCCGGCGCACGCCACACGCGGGACCGCGGCTCGGATCGACCACGCAGCCAATCGGCGGCCAGGACGTGGGTCATGTGACCCGCGCAGCGGCCCCGCCGTGCCCTGTAGCGGGGTGGAGGTCGCGGTGTCGCCAGGCAAGGTGCGGCGCTGCCGCCGCCTTCCTGCCACTGCTCTGGGCAGCTCCTGCCCTCCTCCTGCCCCCGCACAAGCTGGGTGCTTCCCCCTGTGCCCTGTAGCGGGGTGGGGGTCGCGGTGTCGCCAGGCAAGGTGCGGCGCTGCCGCCTTCCCGCCTCTGCTCTGGGCAGCTCCTGCCCTCCTCCTGCCCCCCTCCTGCCCCCGCACAAGCTGGGCGCTTCCCCCTGTGCCCTGTAGCGGGGTGGAGGTCGCGGTGTCGCCAGGCGAGGTGCGGCGATGCTGCCGCCGCCTTCCCGCCACGGCCCCGCAGCTCTGGGTAGCTCGCAGCCCTCCTCCTGCCCCCGCACAAGCTGGGCGCTTCCCCCTGTGCCCTGTAGCGGGGTGGAGGTCGCGGTGTCGCCAGGCGAGGTGCGGCGATGCTGCCGCCGCCTTCCCGCCACGGCCCCGCAGCTCTGGGCAGCTTGCAGCCCTCCTGCCCGCGTCCAAGCTGGGTGCTTCCCCCTGTGGCCTCGCCCTGCCAGCCTGGACCTTCACGGTCTTCCCTCCCTGGTGCCAAACGGGGGCGATTTGAGGGGTGAGGTGTGGCTGAGGGCAGCTCTGAGCGCTGTTCCGTGCTTGGAAAGTGCCTTTTCGCGGCTGCTCCTCAGGCCCGCTTGCAGGGCACACACATCTCCGTCATGTGGTTGCGATCTCGCTGCGGTTTGGAGTGCTTGCGGCTCCAGCGAGGTTGTTGCCAGAGCTGGGAAGGGGCTCAGAGGGAAGGGTCCTGGCTGGGTGTCACCCAGCAGCGAGCAGAGCTCCAGGTCTCGCTGCAGAGGCTTTTGCTGGGACTTTTCCACAGCCAAGTTGCCTTGCTGGGTGATGTTGGAGAAGGAGAGCGTGTGGCGAGGCTCCTTCCCCTGTGCATCATAACGCTAATGCAATGTTTCTGCAGAAGACAAAGGGAGAGTTGTAGCTGTTGCATTTGGAGGTGGAAGGAGGCACAGCATCCAGGAAGCAACCTCCCCAGGGAGATAAGGGAGACCTGGCCACCCACAGCCCAGGCTCGCCAGGAATCCAGGCTTCCATATGTAAAGAGCCGGTGCCAGAAGCGTCGTTCCCATCGTCAGCAGGCCACCCCCCCCAACACCTTCCCTGCCTTCTCCTTCCTCCTTCGTCGCTCTCCATCACCAGCTGACTTCTTTCACAACCAGGAAACAATCAAACAACCTCTTCAGCTGCTTTGGCTCCTCCTCCCCAGCACTGCCATCTCCCCCTCCCAAGGATGCTGTCAGTACTCCCAAAGCCTGATGTGCTGCGCCGTGCAAAACTGTTATTCCAGCCTCCCAGTGGGGAATACCCTCTGGGCTGCAAATACCGGTGTTTGGTTAAGTAAATAATCACACAAGATAAAATATCCATCTTGATGGTGGAATGGAGGGAGAGGAACAGGAATGCAGACCTGGCAAGCACCAGACAGCAGTCCCCTGGGTCCGTGTCGTGGGTGCTGTGAGGTGGCCAGCAGTTCCACTACCTGCTTGCCCTTTAGCCTGTAGGTAGATGGTGGCCCTGGCACCCACAGGAGGACAGTTAAGTGCAGAACCTTTGGAGGGGTCTAAGGGAGGGAGTGTTGCATTTGGCTTTTTAAAACAGCTTTCAGAAAGAGCAGGGCTGGGAAATGTATTCGGTGCAGTTCACCCGCCCTCACTGGGACAGGCTTGGAAACCAGCCAGCTGTGGTGCTCCAGTCTTACAGGGCAGTGAGGAGGAGGAAGGTTGATGGCCTCTCTGGAGGGACAGCTGCTCCTAACCATTTGGGATGGCTTTCTGTGGGTGCCAGTGAATTCTGGGCCCATCAGCAGAGCTGACCTGCACCGAAGCAGCATGTCAAAGGGAACTCCAGTCCCTGTGGAAACCCTGTGCCTCTCTTGCCACTTTCCAGGGCCACTGAGCAAGTTCACGCCGGAGCCAGGCGTTGATCTCAAGTGTCCTGGCTTGCTGCCCATGTGCTCTAACCACTAGACTGAAGTGCTGCTGCCTCCCCTGCAATGAGGTCTCGGTCATTTTATTGCTCACCTGTTTGGGAGACTTCACACATTCAGCATGAAGCCTTATAAACCTACTGAGAAAAGAGAGGAAGGGAAAAGGTGAAGGAGGAGTTCAGCCAAGAGTGAAATACTCAGGAGGTGTTGGAGCCTCGAGCTGGGCCTTGCCAAGGTCACCCAGGTCCATCCCAGACTGCAGGGGAGGCAGGCAGTAGCTTGCCCATGCCAGGATCACAGGGAGGGAGGTCTTGGGTCATCTGAGACACTCATGAATGGCCAGGATAAGGAGCGAGAGGCAAGCAAAGGATCGTGCCAGGTACAGGAGGAGCTGACAGACAGCTTGCAGCTTGCTGCTGCGCCTAGGATTGTGAACTGAAGGTTGAATCAGGGCTGGGAGTCTCCTGGATTCATTTCTTAGTCATTTATTCAGATATAATTGCCTGTCTGCCTGTCTTCAAGCTAATGACTGGATGTGAAGATTTCCAGTTCGGGTTTGTGAGAAGGTAATTACATTGCAATCTCGCCGTATGACTATTCCTCGAATGAAGATAAACTTGTTTGAGTAGGTCTGCACATCGCAGGAATCAGTTGTATTACAGAGCCCAGGCATGGCAGGGGAGATAAGGAATGTTTTTTTGCTGCTGCTTTTTTTTTATCTGCTGACCTATTAAAAGCTTTTCTGTCTGAAGGGAGTGAGGAGCAACCAGAGGGGTTAATCCCACAGCTCCTCACTCCTGATGAACGTGATTTAAGTCTCCTGTCGAGACTTGATCGCTTGGTTGGGGTTTAGTGGGTTCTCTTAACTTCCTTTCTAGTAGGTGCTAGTTTGCTTTGTTGAGTTGCCCTGAGTCAGGCTGAGAGGCATTACCCAAGAGGGACTCTGAGATGGTGTGAAGGGTATGGCAGATCCTGACAGAAGCACAGTCAAGGCCTAATAAGAGACTCCTGACTCGGGGAAGCAGGAAGGGGGCCGCAGCTTGGCACCCAGCAGCAGGGCTGGTGGAGAAGCAAATCGTTGCAATGAGTTTTTGGCTGTTGCCAGAACTGCTGCTACCTGGGAGTGCTCCCAGTTGGTAACTGGGTGGTCTGGGTACAAGCAAAGCACACCAGCCCTGCGAGTGAGGCATGCTTCTGGCTGGTATTGGCAG
The DNA here is from genome assembly GCF_015220805.1 of Pogoniulus pusillus. Taxonomy (NCBI): domain Eukaryota; kingdom Metazoa; phylum Chordata; class Aves; order Piciformes; family Lybiidae; genus Pogoniulus; species Pogoniulus pusillus. Next base: position 4,976,515 of record NC_087282.1, on the reverse strand, counting down.
AAAAGATGCACAGAAGTTCACTTTGCTGCTACAGGACAGATTAACATGGAGTGTCTGCTAGCAAACTCCAGCAGGCACAAAGGCTGACAACTGGATAAAAACCTCTTCAGGAGTTCAGGAAGCCTTTGCTTTCTCCAGCACTGTAGCCTGATGGGAGTCTACATGAGGAAGCACAACCCAGTTTCTCTCTTGGACACTGCACTGAGCAGACCTGGAGTCTAAACATCACTCGAGATTGGATCATTTACCAGCAGCCTTGTTGCCTAAGGCCGCTCCTGGGTAGGGCTCCTTTAACTGCCTGGCACAGTCATGGTCCTGCAGTGGTTCTTGACTATGCCATGGGTGTGTTGGTTGCCCCATGGGGACAGGAGGAAACACCTTCACTCTTGCAGGCTTCTCCTTCTCTGTTACTTTAAAGCTCTCACCCTTCCTCGCAGCACAAGCCAATGCTCTGAGATCATCTCTCTGTCCCATCTAGCTGTTAAACCCCCTCAAATCTTTCTCGCTCAGCAGCACTTCATATAAATCCAGTAATGTGCATATCACTTTGGCTGCCAACTGCTTTTTGGGTCGGGGAGGGAGGGAGGAGGGGGCTGTGTGGGGGTTATTATTACAGTCACTGCTCTGTTTCCCCCGGGGATCCCAGGAAACCACAGGCTGCCAGCAAACGTCTGGAGGATGGAGGCATGTTGGGGACCCCCGGGAGTCAGCTGGCAAATTTGATGCACTGGGTATGGATTAACAACCCATTAGGGCAGGGGCTTGGGGCTGCATTAAACAAATCCTTCCCCTCAGCCTCTGCAAACGCTGGTGGTTGTTGCCTTAAAGCACGGCAAGAGACGAGGCAGCTTCGATACAGGGATGGAGCTTCAGCGTCAGGCTCGCACCATTAAATACCAGTGAGGGCTTAAGGGCATTGCACAGCACTTCCCTAAGGGAGATGAATGATTTCCTGGGATGAACCCAACTGGCCCATGCTATGCTGCGTTTGCTTGATGTCGCCACGGCCAAAAGAATCCTCTCTGGCATGAATAAAACATGCTCCTTGAGTAGCAGAAGCAACTAGTTTGTCAGGAAGAGCCCCTGACTATGACAGGGCAGAATGTCTGAACCTGTCTTTCAAGGGTTGGCTGGCTGGGCGGCTTTTGGGAGCAGCACAGCCACAATTACTCTGCTCCTGCTGTGCCAGGTGGACAAAGAAAGACTCTTCTGAAATGATTTTTCTCTCTTCTGCAGCAATAATCTGGAATTGGTGGCAAAACCTACCCTGGGGAGAGGGGTTTTGCCTCTGAGAGCCATTAGATCCCCAATGGGGTCGTGACCTGCTTGTTGGAGGCCCTTGAAAGGTGACTGAGAAATGCATATTCAGATACCTGATACAGGAATCAGCAGCAGTATTCCTTGTTCCACCAGGAGGGACTGACAGTTGTCAAGATCTGAAAGCTTCTGCTTGAAATGCAGAGTTTTCTGGCTACAGACTCCAACCCTAACACCAGCTTCTACTGCTAGATTGGGATGAGCTCTCTGATTCACTCTGATATGGGTCAAGAACTGGCTGGAGGGCCAGGCCCAGAGAGTGGTGGTGAATGGTGTCACATCCAGCTGGCAGCTGGCACTAGTGGTGTGCCCCAGGGATCAGTACTGGGCACAGGCCTGTTCAATGTCTTTGTTGATGATCTGGAGCAGGGGATTGAGTCCAGCATCAGTGAGTTTGCAGATGATGCCAAGATAGGAGCAGCTGTGGAGCTGTTGGAGGGTAGGAGAGCCCTGCAGAGGGACCTGGCCAGGCTGGATGGGTGGGCAGAGGCCAGTGGGATGAGATTTAACCAGGCCAACTGCAGGGCTCTATACTTTGGCCACAGCAACCCGAAGCAGCACTACAGGCTGGGGCCAGAGCAGCTGAGAGCAGCCAAGCAGAGAGGGACCTGGGGTGCTGGTAGAGAGGGGCTGAACATGAGCCAGCAGTGTGCTCAGTTGGGCAGGAGAGCCAATGGCATCCTGGCCTGGTTCAGGAAGAGTGTGGCCAGCAGGACAAGGGAGGTTCTTCTGCCCCTGTACAGTCTCAAGCTGTGCCAGGGGAGATCTAGGCTGGATGTTAGGAGGAAGTTCTTCAGAGAGAGAGTGATTGGCATTGGAATGGGCTGCCCAGGGAGGTGGTGGACTTGCTGTCTCTGGAGGTGTTCAAGAAAGGACTGGATGAGGCACTTAGTGCCATGGTCTGGTTGATTGGCTAGAGGTGGGTGCTAGGTTGGACTGGATGAGCTTGGAGGTCTCGTCCAACCTGATTGATTCTGTGATTCTATGATTCACCTTGCCCAAAGATCTGCATGCTGGAACACAGCTCAAAGTCTGCATGTCTCAAATCCCAGAATCTCAGCATGGTGTGGGTTGGAAGGAACCTCTGGAACCCATCCAGTCCAACCCTCCTGCTAAATCAGGGTCACTGACAGCAGGTTGCCCAGGATCACAAAGTCCAGGCAGGTTTGGAACCTCTCCAGAGAAAGCAACTCCACAACCTCTCTGGGCAGCCTGAGCTCCAGCACCCTCACAGCAAAATTTATTTGCATATTTAAATGGAAACTTCTGGGTTCCAGTGCATGCCCATTGCCCCTTGTCCTGTCTCTGGGCACCACTGAAAAGAGCCTGACCTCATCCTCTTGCCCCCTTCTCAGGCTGCTTTTCTCCAGGCTACACAGTCCCATTACAAGAAGGATGTGGAGGTGCTGGAGTGTGTCCAGAGCAGGGCCAGGAGGATGCTCAGAGGGCTGCAGCAGCTCTGCTGTGAGCACAGACTGAAAGAGTTGGGGCTGTGCAGGCTGGAGCAGAGGAGGCTCCCAGGTGACCTTAATGTGGCCTTTCACTATCTGAAGGGGGCTACAAAAAAAGCTGGGGAGGGACTTTTTATGCTGTCAGGGAGTGCCAGGACTGTGGGGAATGGAGCAAAGCTGGAGATGGGGAGAGTCAGAGTGGATGTGAGGAGGAAGTTGTTGAGCATGAGAGTGGTGAGAGGCTGGAATGGGTTGCCCAGGGAGGTAGTTGAGGCCCCATGGCTGGAGGTGTTTAAGGCCAGGCTGGATGAGGCTGTGTGCAGCCTGCTCCAGGGTAGGGTGTCCCTGGGCATGGCAGGGTGGTTGGAACTGGCTGCTCCTTGTGGTCCCTTCCAACCCTGACTGATTCTATGATTCTGTGATTCTTGATCTCTCAGCCTCTCTTCATCAGAGAGATGCTCCAGGCCACTTCTCGTCTTCATAGCCTCTGCTGGAGTCTTATCTCTCTTGATCTGGGGAGCCCAGCATAGTCCCAAAACACTCTGGGGACTTCCTGTGAAGAGTTTTGCAATAGGAAAAACTCACTGTTCCCAGCTGCAGACTCACAGCACATTTCTTCTCTGGGTTAAAGGGGATTGTTTTGTCGAGCTCAGAACGGGAGAAAGCTGAGAGCTGCAGCTCTGATGCCATGGAGTGCTCAGACATACACCTGGCAATGAAATCACCCTGCTGATGTGGCACTTCAGGAGATTAGGAAAATTCTAATATTTGCCTCCTGGAAAGCACTGTTTTGTCCCAAAGAAAACCCTTGGAAGAAGAAGAAGAAAGTAATTTACAGATCAAACCAAACTAATCTTAAAGAAGTGGCACAGCATGGCTGGAAGGCTCTGATTCATTTTGCCTAATAGTAGTATTCACAGAATGTTAGGGGTTGGAAGGGACCTCAGAAGCTCATCCAGTCCAGCTCCCCTGCCAGAGTGCAGGAGAACTTGGAGTGGGTCACACAGTGAGGCATCCTTGCAGGTTTTGAGTGTTACCCAGTCCAACCCCCCTGTACCAGAGCAGGAGAACTTGGAGTGGGTCACACTGTGAGGCATCCTTGCAGGTTTTGAGTGTTATCCAGTCCAGCTTCCCTGTATCAGAGCAGGAGTGCTTGGAGTGAGTCGCATAGGAAGGCATCCAGGCAGGTTTTGAGTGTTACCCAGTCCAACCCCCCTGTAGCAGAGCAGGAGAACCTGGAGTGGGTCACACAGGAAGGCATCCAGGCAGGTTTTGAGTGTTATCTAGTCCAACTCCCCTGTACCAGAGCAGGAGAACTTGGAGTGGGTCCCATAAGAAGGCATCCAGGCAGGTTTTGAGTGTTATCCAGTTCAATCCCCCATGCCAGAGCAGAAGAACTTGGAGTGGGTCCAACAGGAAGGCATTGAGGCAGGTTTCCTCCAGAGAAGGAGACTCTACAACCTTCTCTTCTGCAGGCTGAACAAACCCAACTGTCAGCCTGTCCTCACAGCAGAGTGGTCCCAGCCTTTGGATCACTTTTGTGGCCTCCTTTGGCCACGCTCCAACGGGTCCATGTCCTTGCGCTGAGATCAAGAGGCTGTGAACTCTTCTTGGCCTTCAGTGCTGAGTATTCCAGATGGATTTTTGGTGATTTGCAAGGAAGTTAAATGCTGAAAACGTTTTAATATCCCCAAGCAGGCAGCTGAGGAAAGACTCCATCAAAGTATAAACAAACCCTGAGCGCCTGAATCGAGAGAATGACACAAACTAACCCACCCCTTAAAGTGCCTGCGACCACAAACCACATCACAGCAGCAAAGGAGACAGGCTTTTCTTTGCTTGTTCTAAGTCATAAAAAGGCCTTACCAAGGTGACAAATTTATGGCTGTAGTAATTACACCATTACTTTATTACGTGCCACCAGTGTGAGAATATATATATATATATATATATGTATGCATGTATAAAAGAGTCACTTATGTCCAAACCAAAAGGGCAGGCAAAGAGTTATTGGAGGCAGTAAAGAAATGTGACATCTGCAATCATCTGCTGGAGTGGAAGCTAGGATTTCTCACTGAAAACCAGCTGGCATTGTCAGAGGCGTTGGGTGGTGGTGGCAGCAGATTGGGCTGGGACCCACCTGGCCCCTCTGCGGTCCAAAGGTGGGTAGTGAGGACTTAGAGCATCAGCCTGGTTTGGCTGTGAAGTCTCTGGGGCAGATCCAGTGCTTGGGGTCTGTGCTCTAACGGCCAAGAGTTCTGAGCCAAGGTGGGAACAAGGTGACTCTCTAGACTGGAGGGGGAAGAATCATAGACCTTTTGAGATCATCAAGTCCAGCCACTTCACCCACTCCACTAATTTGTCCCTACACCATGTCCCCAAGCACCAGATGTTTGTGGCTTTTAAACACATCCAACCACCTCCCTGGGCCTGACAACCTTTTCCATGAAAGAAATTTCATTGCCTGACGACCTTTTCCATAAACTTCTTTTCCCTAATGTCCAGTCTAAACCTCCCCTGGTGCAGCTTGAAGCCATTCCCTCTCATAATATCATTAGTGACTTGTGAGAAGAGCTGCAGCTTGATGGTGGTCACTGTCCCCACAGCCTTTCCCTTCTCTCAGCAGAAGCAGAAGTAAGCTCAGCTCAGTCTCACTTCTGGTCCTCTCCTGTCTCCCTCTTCATCAGGAGAACCAACCCAGGCTTGGCTCTCCTCACAAGGCTGCGGTTTGGCTGCACAACTGACAAGCTCTGAGGCTCCCAGCAAGAAGAAGTCCAGCTGAAATATGTTGAGATTTATTGTGTTTGGCTTTCCCAGGGTGGCACAAGCTGCAGCTGCAAGAACACAAGCCTGCAAAAATGAACTACCAGCTTCTAGGGCTGGATGCCAGCAAACCAGGCAGCGAGGGCCAGGAGGATTGGGGAGCTCCAACTCCAGCCTGCCCAGGTCTCACTGAATGGCAGCACAGCTTTACACATCTTCCACCTGCCAAAACCTGCCTTCATTCAGAGACAAAAAGCCTGCTGGCAGCACTCCTTGTCCTGATAGCAAAGTTGGTTCCTCAGCCTTGCACTACCATACCTCCAAGTCTATCTCTTGAGCTTAAACTAAGCCAGCAGATCCTCTCTTCAATACACGTGCAAAGGCTTTGATTTCAAAGGAGCTGCTCAGTGTGTGTCTAGAAGGGCAGAGAACAGCAAAGTTCACAGCAGTGCTGGGGGGGGAAAGATGCAGTTCTAGGTCTTCTACCTATCCTTTCATGGTGTTTTCACATGATATTCCAGGCTTTTTGGTCTTTTCTCCATTTTAAGGGGGTTTGCTTCATTTGATAGTTAATTGACTTTGAGTGAAGGTGAGGATGCTCTGGAGGTTTGATCTGAGCTGCAGCTCTCAGCTGTCTGATGCTGTTGATGCCTCAGGTTCCAGCCTTACAAATTCACAGCATCCTGTCTGGGGCCAGAACAAAGCATGGGGTGGCAAAACTCAGGGAGAAGGCATTGGGAATCTTTAATTACCTTCGTTGTCCCAGAAGGTCTCAAGTGCCCCACAGACTAATTGCTATTAAATGGCCATGCTGAGTAGCTTTTATTTTTCCAGTGAGATGGAATAACAGGGAAAATACATGGAAGTCTCAAGACTTCAGGAGCCTGTTTTCCTTTCATTTATATTTACCTAATTATGCTGTCATGGACTGCTGAAAATTATACCCTCGACCTTCTCCTCTCACCCCCAAAATGACCAAATGAATTGAGTGGTGGCTCTGACTGTGCCAGATGACACAGTTGGTGATCAAGGAGAGGTGAAAGGTGTGGTTCTGGCAAACCAGCACCTCCAAGAATGAGCCCTGGGGTCACAGAGCTGCATTCAGCCCCGAAGCTTATCATCATTATGCCTCTTAGCATAAGCACTGCTGTAAGGGTGAGCTGGAGAGACTGAAGAGAACCTTCTCTTCTTCAGGCTGAGCAACCCCATCTCTCTCACCCTCAGCATATGACTGGAGAGAAGCCTTGAAGAGGGAAGTTCATCTCGGCAGTCAGCATCAGGCTCTGGAGAGCACAGGGTTGTGGTTGTGCAGTAGAGTCCATTGCAATCACAGAAACATGCAGGTTGGCAAAGCCCCTCAGGATCACCAAGTCCAACCTAGAACCCTACTCTACAAGATTCACCTTAAAACATATGCCCAGGCACCACATGCAGCCTAAGATCTCACCATCTAGTGCCTCTTAGCATAATCACTGCCATGCTCCATGTGAGGGTGAGCTGGGGAGACTGAAGAGAACCTTCTTCAGGCTGAGCAACCCCAGCTGTCTCACCCTCTCTTCACAGGAGAGGAGCTCCAGCCCTCTGATCATCTTTGTGGCACTCCTGTGGACTCAATGACAGAACCACAGAAACATGCAGGTTGGCAAAGCCCCTCAGGATCACCAAGTCCAACCTAGAACCCTGCTCCACATGACTCACCTTAAACCATACCCCAAGCACCACATCCAAACCACCCTTAAACACATCCAGGGTTGGGGACTCACCACCTCCCTCGGCAGCTCATTCCAGTCCCTGACCACTCTCTCTGTGAACATTTTTTTCCTAATGTCTAATCTAAACCTCTCCAGCCTCAGCTTGAGGCCATTCCCCTTTGGTCTGTGTCCAACTACCTGTGAGCAGAGCCCAGCAGCAGCCTCACCACAATGTCCCTTCAGGTAAATCCACCTGAGGAACCTTCCAGGTGTCACCTGGGGCTCTGCACAGTGGTCAGGGCTGAGATGAAGCTCTCCAGGACAGGACTGATGGTCCCATCAGCTACAAGACAGGTCTGCATCTCTTCACTTTCTTTGGGAGCCAAGAAAAGGCTCTGCCCCTCAGCTACTGCACTTGGATGCCATCAGCACATCCTGTGTCCCCCTGCATGTTCCAAATCACACTGAGTTCAGCGGAGTGTGAGGTTCTGTGAGCACAACTCTTATGCATCACACAGGTCTGTAAGTACAAATGGGTGTGCAGATATCTCTAATCAGAGGGAGATCAGACCTGCAGAGAGGGAGTACAAGCAACAGTGAGATCAGGGATGGGTTCCAGTGTGCTGAAATCCATTCAAGCCATGATGTGTGCACCGGGAGGTGTTGGAAATGGCGCGTTTGGCTCGCACAGCCCAGCTCAAAAACCTGCCTGGATTTCTCACTGCCCCTGTGCCATACAGCTTAGGAGATGGATATTCTTCTCCCCAAAGCCTTGCTATTTTTTCCACGTGCTCCTTGGCAGCAGTGCAGAAGCATGCCTGGCACTGGATTGGATTACCAAAGCATTCCAGCTCCATTCTCACCCGCAGAAGTGGTCTGGTGCCCCGAAAAATTCAAACCACTTTATTTCTCCTCTTATGATCCTCCCCCACCCTCCCCTCCTCTGCCTGCCTGGGCTCTGCAGTGGGGACCTGCAGGTTTGCAGTGTTGCTGCTGATTAGCCACATTTGCTAATGACACAATAGGCAGATTACACGTCCCTAATGACTTGGGATTGATGGTGACAGCCAGCTAGGCGTGTGACAGCGGTGAGCCCCTTCTCAGGGTGACCAGCCAGCTGCTCTCCTTGGGACAAGTCAACACAGCAGCAACCTGTAGCCCTTCACATAAGCCCTGTGACACCTGACATCATTTTTCAGGCACTTCCAGCTCCTGAGACCTCACTCTTCTCCTTCCCCTTCCCCTTTCCCTTCCCCTCCCCACCAAACCCCTCTACCAAGGTGCTGCACAGGCTTTCCTGCAGAGCTATTAAGTTCATTTAGTTTCCCTGTGGATCCTATTAGCCAAAGAATTTGCTCCTTTTTTTCAGGGCCCTCTTATTATTTTTAATGTATACACTTCAAAATAGGTCTGGATGTGCTTCTGTGCTGAGAGGGAGCTGAGGTGCTGCACACACACTGCTGCCTCTTTTCATCTCAAGTGTTTTTTTAATGCATACATGTATGAGGAACCAGTTACTGACATAAACTCCCTCTGAGCACTGAGTTCCCTGATCAGGTTCCTCTGGCTGCAGCTCTTCCACCACCACCTGTTTCACACTCATTTTCCACTACCTACCCTTTATCTCACATCTTCCTCCTGCAGCTCTGTGCATCATGACACCATTTCTCCACATCGCATCTCCTTCTTTGCTCCACACTGCATCTCCTTCCTCACTCCACGACACACAATTCCCTCTCTCCATCCACAAAATGCCAGCGTGGTGGGGTTTGGAAAGGACCTCTGGAGGTGATCTAGTCAAGTTGCTCTGCTAAGACAGGGTCACCCACAGCAGGTTGCCCAGGATCACAAAGTCCAGGTGGGTTTGGATTTTCTCCAGAGAAGGAGACTCCACAACCTCTCTGGGTAGCCTTCTCCAGTGCTCTGATACCCTCAAGGCAAAGAAGTTTTTCTTCCTGTTCAGGTGGTACCTCCTGGCTTCCAGTTTGTGCCTGTTGCCCTGTCTCTGGACACCACTGAAGGGAGTCTGCCCCCACCCTCTTGTCCCCTACCCCTCAGATATTGATCAGCATTGAGAAGCTTCCCTCTCAGTCTGCTTCTCTCCAGGCTAATCAGCCCCAAGTCTTCCACCCTCCCACATGTCCCATCTCCTCTGCACCCCCTGCCTCGCTCCCCCTCATCCCTCCGTGCTCTGCCAAGGCTTTGTGGCACAAGCAGGGCTTTGCCTTCAGGCTGGCTGCTCCTGTCCACCCACAAGAAAGGTCTGGTTGTGGTGGTTTCACAAAGCTCTCTTTCATTTTTGAGCAGCAGAGGGAGGCTGCACTTGTGGATCTGTCTGGCAAGCCACTCCAGAAGGCATTTGTAAGAGGCAGACACATTGCCAAGAATCTCATTATCCGTCCTGATGCACTGCATGGTCCAGCTCTGAGAAGGATTCTCACCAGACAGCCACTCAGACAGCACATGCCAGGATCTCAGAGCTGAAGAGGATGCTTCTGCAGACCTGGAGGGGACAGCAAGGCCCTCAGGGCCCCAGGAGGAAGGTCTCACTCTCACAGCATGATCCAGCCCTCAGAAGGATGCTCTGCAGACAGCCACCTGAGATCTTGGAGGTGAAGGTGGTGAAGATTCTGCAGGGATGAAGGGGATGGCAGGGATATCAGGGCTCCATGAGGAAGCTCCCACTGGTTGGCCAGACTCACAAACCTCCCATTAGAGAAAACCTGCTGCCCAAAGAGGGCAGAAAAGAGATCTGGAAGGAGGATGAAGAGTCCTGCCAGGCTTCATATGCTGCTGGGAGCAGAGTGGCAGAGGACAGCAGGAGCTGAGCCAAAGCAGGCACCCAGCCGGGGCAGCTCTCACCCATCAAACTCACAGCTCAGTCTCTCTGTCTTCATTTAAAGAGTTCCCACTCATCCAAGAGCTAAAGGATGGAATTGCTCTCCCATGAACAGCAGCCTGGCTGGGTCCACCAAGGGGTTAATGTCAGGTTAGAGTGAGAGATCCATCTCCCTTTCAATGCTTTGTTAATAATTCTGTGGTGAAGCAAAGCGAAACCATCCAAGTTTGGTGACAGTTTTCCCACAGTTGTATGCTGCTCTGAATCATTTTTTGTCCACAGATTTGAGTGGTAATGGCCTGACCACAGAACATTTCCTGGGGATTAATGATGGCTGAGAACAGGCTGTTCAGACATGGAGGTGCTGTGAAAGCCTATCTCCTGCCTAGGCTTGGGCTGTCTCTGCTCCTGCCCTGTCGTGCCCAACCATATGCTGCTCATAGAGAGCATCTGCCCTGGGCACCATCAGGCATCAGCATCCTTGGGGAAGCTCTTCACTTACTCCTCTTTGGTCCCTGCCCCTCTTTATCTGCTCTGAGATGTCAGGGTTCTGAGGTTGAGCAATGGATCAGTCACTTCCCGAAGCCTGCAGAGCATCCCTTGGTTCCTGCTTTCCTTCCAGTGAATGAATCAAGCCTGGAAAATAAAAGTCCCAGCATATTATTGAAACTAACATCTTCTTTCTATCCATGAGCAATAAATAGCTGGTCAGAGAGCTGGTCTGGGAAGGACTTCCTCCAAGGGGTGCCTGCAAACAGGTGGTTTCAATGGTACCTCCAAAGGATGGATCCAAGGGTTGCTGCCCTTGCTTATGCTAGGGCCAAGCCTGGCTTGGGTGGTGCCTTGCCCTGCAGAAGTCCCCCACAGTGCTTCCTGCACAGCAGTGAAGGTGTGTAGGGCAGGGACCTGCTTGGGACCTCCCCTCCAGGGATCTCCCTGCTTCCCAAAGCCAATCAAGATGGGGTTTGCCTCAGCACAGGGGATACAAGGGAAGGTCTGAGGGTGGTCCATGGGCTCTGCATGGACTGAGCAAGACAGATGATATTTAGGCTGTGGTTCCTATACACTGCAAGCTGTGAGATCTTCCTCCACACCTCACAGGTGTCTTTTCCTTTGGAGACCCCACTGCTTGTTCTGCTCCTCCTGCTCCAGCTCTGGATCCTCAGCCCCTCCTGAGCTTCTCCTGGGCAGGATGCTGGGGCCCCATTTTCTGGCCACAAAGTGAAATGAGTTTCTCCATCTCAGGGAAATATTCATCCAGGTTCCAGACCAGTTTCTAATGGAAGGAGCAGCTGCTGGCTGAAGACTTCTCCATCACCCCTGGGCTCTGTGGGACCCCTCATTGGGTGCTGCAGCCACCTCTCTATCCATGTGGATAGGGCTGGGTGCTCTGAGGCTATCAGGCAGCTGCTTCTGGCTGAATGCAATGTGCAGACGGAGCCCATGGGGTATTTCTGAGCTTTTCAGGCCCGTGTTAGAAGTTCCAGATGCCAAGGAGAAGAAAGCAGCAGCTTTCTGCAGGTTTCCAGCCAGCCACAGTGCGAGCACCAGCCGCCACAGACAATGGCCCCAGCCCTGCCTGGCCTTCCCCACTGCTCTTCTCCTTCCTGTGCCACATGTCAGCAGCTGGCTGCTGGCCACCCTGCCTGCAGGGAGTGAAGGCAGATGAGTTTCCTACCCCAGCTTCTCCAAATAGCTCAGGGAGGGGGGAGCTGATGAATCCCCCCCCTTCCTCACTCACCAGACCAAGAGCTGACCCTGCCTGGCTGAGGCAGAAGCTCACAGGCTGTGAGGTGAAGGGAGCTTTTTGGGGTAGAAATGCAGTTTTCCTGCCTGGTTTATCCTCTTTGTACAGTCTAGAATCGTACATCTGCCTTTCAAAGGCTCCTTCTCACCCACAAGGTTCCCCAGTATCGTGTGTATCCCCCCCCCTTCTGTCACTCTCTGGAATTCCAAAGCATCCAGGCACACCCAGGCTTGCATCCACCTCCTGTGGCACGGGTCTGGAAGTCAATATTACATCTCCCTGCATGACCAAGACCTTTGTTTCTGATTCAAGGTGCCAAGGGAACAGCTTCCTGCCTGATGGAAATTCAGATTAAAAAGAAAAGAATCTGCTAAAAAGCCAAAATGTCCTTTTCATTGACCTGAGCAAGGGAAGAGAGCTTTGGCACCAACAGCTTGGCCCCAACTGTTTATCCTTGCTGCAGCTTTGTCTTTCCTCCTTCCACAGTCTCTTGGTGATCAGTGTGTTTTAGGAAGCAGAAGCCCCTGGCAAATGGTAACACCAGGGAATGGTCATCTTCAGAGGATCCAGAAACCCACCCAAAATTCTCCTGGTGAATGCAAAGGGAGGGGGCAGGCCCCTCAGATTCTGCAGTTGAAATGTTTCATCAAACAGGTGTTTGGAAAACAGTCAAAAGGAAAGAAGGAATTCAAAAGAAAGGATTTGGGAAGGAAGGAGGAAGGAATGAGGACAGAATTGGGAAGAAAGGAAGGAGGAAGGAATTTGAAAGCAAAGAAGAACAAAGGGAAAGGGAGAGGGAGAGAGAGAGGGAGAGGGAAAGGGAAAGGGAGAGGGAGAGGGAGAGGGAGAGGGAGAGGGAGAGGGAAAGGGAAAGGGCAAGGGCAAGGGAAAGGGCAAGGGAAAGGGAGAGGGAGAAGGACAGGGAAAGGGAGGAGAAAATAAGTAAATAAAGGAAAAAGAAAAGAGGAAGGGAAGGGACGGAGAGTAGGAGGAAGGAAGGGGAGGGAGGGAGGAAGGGGGAGAGGGAGGGAAGGAAGGGGGGATGAAGGGAGGGAGGAATAAGGAAAGAATTGGGAAGAAAGGAGGAAGGAATAAGGAAAGGGGAAGGGGAGAGGGAAAGGGAAAAAGAAAGGGAAGGGGAAAAGGAAAGGGGAGAGAGGGTGAGGAGAAAATAAGTAAATAAATGAAAAAGAAAAGAGGAAGAGAAGGGAAGGGAAGAAGGGGAGGGAGGGGCAAAGGAAGGGAGGAATAAGGAAAGAATCGGGAAGAAAGGAGGCAGGAATAAGAAAAGGAAGAAAAAAAAGGGAAAGGGGAGGGGAAAGGGAAAGGGGAGGGGAAGGGGAAAGGGGAGAGGAGGAGAAAATAGTAAAGGAAAAAAGAGAAGGGAAGGGAAGAAGGCAGGGGAGAGAGGGAGGGGCAAAGGGAGGGAGGAATAAGGAAAGAATTGGGAAGAAAGGAGGGAGGAATAAGGAAAGAATTGGGAAGAAAGGAGGAAGGAATAAGGAAGAAAAAAGGGAAAGGGAAGGGGAAGAGGGGAGGGGAAGGGGAAAGGGGAGGAGAAGGGGAAACGGAAAGGGAAAGGGGAGAGGAGAGGAAGAGAAAATAAGTAAATAAATGAAAAAGAAAAAAGAAAAGAGGAAGGGAAGGGAAGGGAAGGGAAGGGAAGGGAAGGGAAGGGAAGGGAAGGGAAGGGAAGGGAAGGGAAGGGAAGGGAAGGGAAGGGAAGGGAAGGGAAGGGAAGGGAAGGGAAGGGAAAGGAGGAAAGGAAGGGAGGAAGGAAGCAAGGAAGGAAGCAAGGAAGGAAGGAAGGGAAAAGAATGAAGAAACGTAAAGAAGGTGAAAAAAAAGAAGGTAAAAGAAAGTAGTAAGCAGTAGATTTACTGTTGGAGGAAGAACGAGAGCCATGAGCACATTCCCAGCTCACATCACATCCCTCAGGGTATCACTGCTCGACACCTCGGCAGCCAGCACCCTCTGGCTCGCCTCATTCGCAGCAGCCCAAACTTGGGGGCGAACAATGGGACTGAAAGGGAAAGAGGAAAGGACAAATTAAAAAAGCCTGCTGTGAGCTTCAGCGAGAGGCTTGACACTGTCAGCGCAGCCCAGATGGAAGAAATCGACCTTTTCCGTGGCGTGGCAACAGGCTGCTTCATCACGGGGGCTGCACACACATGTGGAGTGGGGGTGTGGGTGAGGGGAGCATGCGTGGAGTGGCTCCTGCAGCGCGGCGGTGCAGGTACTATAGACAGTGGCTGCAAACAGCTTCTGTCGGTCCTGTAAGAGAAGGTAGCCCAGGCAGTATTTCTGCAGGCAGCCTTGGTAAGGTGGTGAGGAGGGGAGCTGGACCTGGAGGCTTAAAGCAGGGTGTGTTGGGCTGTGATGCCCTGGCATGGGTGTGTGTGAAATACAGGGTAAGGATGGTCAGCTCCTGGTGGCACCACTGAGAAGTGGGACCATAATGGTCTCCTGGGATGCTTCTGCTGGCCAGCATGGAGATGTCTACTCAACCTTTTAGCTCAGACAGACATCCCTGCTCATTTCACCCCAGAGATGTCCACCTAACCCTTTAGCTCAGACAGACATCCCTGCTTGTCTATCCCCAGAGATATCCACCCAACCCTTTAGCTCAGACTGACATCCCTGCTCATCTCACCCCAGAGATGTCCACCAACCCTTTAGCTCAGACAGACATCCCTGCTCATCTCACCCCAGAGATGTCCACCAACCCTTTAGCTCAGACAGACATCCCTGCTTATCTATCCCTTAGATGTCCACCAACCCTTTAGCTCAGACAGACATCCCTGCTTGTCTATCCCCATCAGCAACCAGGAGCAAAGTGCTTGAAGAAGAGCAAAGTAAGGCCCCCAAGATGCCTGGGCAGCATCTGAGTATAGAGGAGGGTGAGGAAACCTTTTTCCATCAGCAACCAGGAGCAAAGTGCTTGGAGCAAAGCAAAGTAAGACCCTCAAGGTGCTTGGGCAGCATCTGGGTATAGAGGAGGGTGAGGAAACCTTTCCCCATCAGCAACCAGCAGCAAAGTGCTTGGAGGAAAGCAAAGTAAGACCCTCAAGGTGCTTGGGCAGCATCTGGGTATAGAAGAGGGTGAGGAAACCTTTTCCCATCACCGTCTCTCCCCATCAAGGTTTCCCCTGACCCAGGTGACCACGAGGCAGCGTTCACAGCTTCTGGGTTTAATCTACATATTTATGGCACATGTGCATTCGTTTAGCAGGTCTGGCCCAAGGAGCTGGTGTGTGCCAAGAAGGAGCAATCATCCCTCATTTCACAGCTGTGACATCATGAGGTCGTATTTCACGGATGTGATGTCACTGCTGCGCAATAGGACTTTGGCTTTTCAAAGGGTTTTTATTAATGCTGAGGTTTGCTTGGTTTGGGTTGGGTTTTTTGGTGTTTTTTTTTTTTCTTTAATTCCTCTGGTCTGGCCAGCACATCTGGAGCAGGGAAAACTTCAGAGTCCAGAAATATTCACAAGATGTAGCAGACAGAATTGCAACCCACAATATTTCTCCGAGCGAAAGAGAGCAGATAACAACGTGGGGAACCAGTAGTCACAAGCAACTGCAAAAGATCCAGGGACCGTGGGAGTGTGGGAGGGAGATGGATGGAGGCAGGAGGTGCTTGGGGTTAGGGATGGATCCTTCAGTACCACTGAGATGGGAGGCAGGAGGTGCTCAGAGATGGGGAGGAATCCTCCAGTACCACTGAGATGGGAGGCAGGAGGTGCTCAGGGCTTGGGAGAAATTCTCCAGCACCACTGAAATGGGAGGCAGGAGGTGCTCAGAGATGGGGAGGAATTCTCCAGCACCACTGAGATGGGAGGCAGGAGGTGCTTAGGGCTTGGGAGAAATTCTCCAGCACCACTGAGATGGAGGCAGAAGATGCTGAGGGTTGGGACTGGATCCCTCAAGCACCGCGGAGATGGAGGCAGGAGGTGCTCAGGGTTGGGGCTGGGTCCTTCAAGCACCACTGAGATAGAGACAGGAGATGCTTAGGGTTGGGACTGGGTCCCTCAAACAATACTGAGATGGAGGCAGGAGGTGCTCAGGGTTGGGACTGGGTCCCTCAAGCACCACTGAGATAGAGGCAGGAGATGCTCAGGGTTGGGGCTGGGTCCCTCAAACACCACTGAGATGGAGGCAGAAGGTGCTGAGGTTTGGGACTGGGTCCCTCAAGCACCACTGAAATGGAGGCAGGAGGTGCTGAGGGCTGGAGCTGAATCCTTGATTGTTACTGAGCCCAGTGGGCAGTACATTTGACTATGGGGGCATGGTGAGGGCACCTGGCCAAGGAGGGAAAACTACAGAGCCACCCAGGCATCTGGTGTGCTGACAGAGCACAAGTGGCACCTCTGGGGAGGAGAGAGGGCTGTTGCTCTACCTTTCTGGATTAGAGGCATATTTCCACCCCTACAGATAGCAAAGAAACCTGGAGAAGCTGGGAAGGATGGAGTGGAGAGGATGGTGTGGGGGGAGATGGTCCAGTGAGCAGACAGGAGGAATTAGGAAGGTGAGACAAAAGCCTCAGTAAGTGTGTGAAGGTTGTGGGCAGGAGTTTGCATGCCACAATGCTCTGCAGGACTCAGTTGTGTGGTCTCCATCCCTTGGGACACTGGAGCCACATCCTGCACCCCAAGGCACCATCTGCAGTGAAAGTCGTGCAGAGCTGAAACAAGGTGCTGGAAGGACTTGGGTTCATCTGGTATCTCCGATTAATGTCTTCCAGCTGCATCCCTTTTGGGTTCCCTCTCCAGCAGTGCTCATGCAAGTGAGCACAAAGAGTCCCAGACAATGGCTGTGAAATGCTTTTTCCATAAGCCCCTCGCAGCAGAAGTTGGAATGCCAAAACCTTGCTGCTGGAAGGGGGAAAACACCTCGGGACTGCTGGGCCCACGAGCAGCCCAGCTCAGACTGCAAGCAGAGGGTCACCTACCACCTGCCAACCCTGATAAATGGCACTGCCCCATCCTGAACAATGAATAACAGCCCCCAGATAGCCGCTTTTGTGCTCACTCCTGTCTTGCCAGCAGGCAGGCTGGTTGGAAACCATTTGGCTGGCTGCACCAGCAGTCTTTAAGCATCACTACTCTGGTTAGATGCAGGTTGCCCAAGATCATGATGTCCAGGTGGGTTTGGAGTTGCTCCTGAGAGGGAGACTCCACAACCTCTCTGAACTCCCAACACCCTCCCAGCAAAAAGCTTTTTCCTCACGTTCAGATGGAACCTCCTGGGTTGAACTCCTGGTGACCTTGCTTTAAACAACCTGAGGAGAGCTGCAGGGATGCTCAGCAGAGCCGGGAGCATCCTCTGAAGGAGCCAGGGGTAGCTCAGGTGGCTCCTGCTGCCGAGTGGAGAGAGAGAGAGAGGTTGGAGAATGAAGACTGACAAGCTGACGAGATAAACTGGTCAGATAAAAGGATGACAGAAATAATTTTACACGGCATTACTGTGAAAAGCTAATTTATACACAGATGAGCCCATGACAGACTCAGTGGAGGGTGGCAGACGAGCCGGGAATGAGGAGCACTTCATTTATCCTCTGAAGCAGGAGGGGGAGCGCTGGGAGCCGACTGCTTGGGACGTCTTTCTCTCTCTCTCTCTCTCCCCCCCTTCCTCTCTCTCTCTCTTTCTATTTAGAAGTTATCAAACTTTATCTGCTTCCTCTTCTGCAAATTAGCAAAGCCAGAAGAGAAAGAAAAACACTGAATCTATCAACCTGCCTGCTTTTTTTCCCCCTTTCTTTGCTCAACACAGCCTTGATTTTCTCCTGCAGCAGCCAGGCAAGCTGCTCTGTTTTCACACCACACACAGCTTTTGCTCTGCTTTTAAACCCCAGAATCCCCAAATCCCAATATGAAGGGGGTTGGAGGGGACCTCTGGCTGTAGACCCCAACCCTACCACCAGCTGCTAGTGCTACATCAGGATGAGCTCTGTGGTTCATCTGCATGCTGGAAGACAGCTCAAAACTTGCATGTCTCAAATCCCAGAATCCCAGCACAGTGAGGGTTGGAAGGGACCTCTGGAAATCATCCTGTCCAACCCTCCCCTTTGCTAAAGCAGGGTCACCCACAGCAGGTTGCCCAGGATTACAATGTGCAGCTGGGTTTGGAATCCCTTCAGAGAGGGAGACTCCACAATCTCTCTGGGCTCCAGCACCCTCATAGCAAAGAAGGTTTTTGCTCCTGTTCAGATGGAACCTCCTGGGTTGCTCTTTGTGCCTGATCTCTTCTTTAATGTGCCCAGAGAAGGGCAGCAAGGCTAGGGAGGGGCCTGGAGCAGAGCCCTGTGAGGAAAGGCTGAGGGAGCTGGGGGTGTGCAGCCTGCAGCAGAGGAGGCTCAGGGCAGAGCTCATTGCTGTCTGCAACTACCTGAAGGGAGGCTGCAGCCAGGTGGGGTTGGGCTCTTCTGCCAGGCACTCAGTGACAGAACAAGACACAGCCTCAAACTGTGCCAGGGCAGGTTTAGGCTGGATGTTAGGAAAAATTCTTCACAGCAAGAGTGACTGGCATTGGAATGGGATGCCCAGGGAGGTGGTGGAGTCCCCATCCCTGGAGGTGTTTAAGAGGAGGCTGGATGAGGCACTTAGTGCCATGGGTCAGTTAATCAGAAGGGTTAGGTGCCAGGTTGGACTTGATGATCCAAGAGGTCTTTTCCAGCCTGGATGTTTCTGTGGTTCTGTGATTCTTTCTGAGCACCACATGAAAGAGTCTGTCCCTGCACTCTTACTCTTTAGCTGCTGATCAGCATTGATCAGATCCCCTCTCAGTCTGCTCTTTTCCAGACTAGGCAGCCCCAGGGCTCTCAGCTTTCACTCTACAGAGAGATGCTCCTGTCCCTGAATCATATTCATAGCCTCCATTGGACTCTCTGCTGTAGTTCTCTGTCTCTTGAACTGGGGAGCCCAGAACTGGACAGAAGACTCCAGGTTTGTGCTGAGCCAGAGTCCTCATTTCGCTCTCCTTAGCTTTTCCAGCTCGATTGGATCACTGGGAAGCTGAATTTGCCCTTTCTGGTGTGTTTCAGGCATGGCTGCTGCTTTGGAGCTCAGCAAAGAATCCTTCCCCTCTTTCTGTCCTTGCCTTTCCCTCTGCCCTCCTCCTCCCCAGCAGGCAGGAGTCTTCAATGTGCCCTGGTCAGGCAGAATCCAGCCCCTTGCTGGAGACTGCTGCAAGGAAGATTAAAACCTCTTTGTCCTGCAGGGTTCCCATGACAGATTCCTTGGAGCACAACAGGATCCCTCTCCCTGCCAGAGCATCTCTGCAGCCATTTGGGGCAGTCCCTGCTCCCCACTACCAGGGTATTCCGTTGCAGGGCTGGGCTCTGCTCACAGGTAGTTGGAGACAGAACAAGGGGGAATGGCCTCAAGCTGAGGCTGGGGAGGTTCAGATTGGACATTAGGAAGAAAATGTTCACAGGGAGAGTGGTCAGGGACTGGAATGAGCTGCCCAGGGATGTGGTGGAGTCCCCAGCCCTGGATGTGTTTCAGGGTGGTTTGGATGTGGTGCTTGGGGCTATGGTTTAAGGTGAATCATGTGGAGCAGGGTTCTAGGTTGGACTTGGTGATCCTGAGGGGCTTTGCCAACCTGCCTGTTGCTGTGTGATGTCTTTGTGAAAACAGTGAGATGCAGATACTGGCACAGGAATGTGCTGCCAGTAAATGAGAGGGGAGGGCTTTTTTCACTTGATATTTTATGCAAAACTGGCACTTCCAGCCCCGGGAGAAACGCTGCATCCCCCCCCTCTGCTCCGAGCCACGCAGACAAGAGGAGCGATGGGGCTCAGGCAGCTGGTGAGCCCCAAGCCCTGCTCCCATCCTCCCCACAGCGAGCTCCTGGCATGGAGAACAGCTCTCCAGCACCCTGCTCCCTCTCCTCAGCCACCACCAAGCCGGCTGGCTGCTCTGCAGCTGCCAGAACAATAGTAATAACACTAATAAAGCCCCTTCACGCTGAATACTGCGGGCTGTTGGCAGGTCCTTCGCGCACAATTAGCATTTCTCGTCAAGCAGGGGGCTCGCAGCTTGCACATGCTGCTTGGTGTTGTGCAGAACAGACTGAAACCAATATGGCCTTTTCCCTTGTACCGCCAGCTAAAAGTGGTTCCCCACCAGGATGGGCCCAGCCTGCCTCCCAGTGACCCCCCGTGGAGGGAGAAGCTCCCCCTCAAAAGCAGCCCACCCCGAGCCCAGCCTGATGCAGCAGTGATGCCTTCTCTCATCTGACAGAATCCCACAGTCTCAGCACAGTGGGGGTTAGAAGGAACCTCTGGAGATCATCTTGTCCTATCTCCCTGCTAAAGCAGAGTCAGCCACAGCAGGATCACAGCATCCAGGTGGGTTTGGAATATCTGCAGAGAAGTAGGCTCCACAACCTCTGTGGGCAGCCTGCTCTAAGGCTCTGTCTCCACGAAATGCATCTTAGGTGTGGACAACACCTAGAGGGGAACAGTATCCATTAGAAGGTCCCATGCAGCCTGGTGGTGCCTTCCTCAGCATGCAGACATGACTGATTCACATGCAGACTGCTTTGCCTGGTTGCAGTAAGGACATTTGGTAGGACTTCTGCCCCTTTTAAGGGTCAAAGATGTGCCCCTAGGAAACAGCAAAAGGGCTGATTGGAGAGGATAGCACTGCTTGTCCTTTGGTCAGGGTCAGGGACTGGCCCTTTCCTTGCTCAGATTAAAAAGGAAATGAAAATGGATGTGGTGTGGGGCTTGGAGAAATGGTCATGACTTACAAAGAGTTCAGGGGTGAAGTCTCCAGGCACAGCGGGTCAGGTATTGAGGGGACAGGATGGATCTCTGCCTTGCTGCTGCTGCTGCTGCTGCTTATAGGTAACAAGTGGTAGAACAACTGGAAATGGCCTCCAGTTGCAGCAGGGGAGGTTTAGGTTGAATGTGAGGAAGAATTTCTTCACTGAAGAGTGTGCTTAAGCCCTGAACCAGGCTGCCCAGGGCAGTGCTCTGCTGGACTGCCTGCTCCTGGAAGCATTCAGAAGAGTGTGTCTAGCAGATCTCCTCTATCCTCTGCTCTGCCCTGGTGAGGTCCTATCTTGAGTGCTGCCTTCAGTTTAGGGCTCCCCAGTTCAAGAGGGGCAGGGATCTGCTGGAGAGGGTCCAACAGAGGGTTACAAGGATGATGAGGGGACTGGAGCCCTGCCTGATGAGAGGCTGAGAGACCTGGGGCTGCTTAGTCTGGAGAAGAGAAGACTGAGAGGGGATTTAATCAATGTTTATAACTATCTGAGGGCTGGGGGTCAGGAGAGGGGGACAGGCTCTGCTCACTGCTCCCTGGGATAGGACAAGCAGCAATGGATGGAAGCTGCAGCACAAGAGGTTCCAGCTCAACACAAGGGGGAACTTCTTGACTGGAAGGGTCCCAGAGCACTGGCACAGGCTGCCCAGAGAGGCTGTGGAGTCTCCTTCTCTGGCACCTTCCAAGGCCTGTCTGGATGTGTTGCTGTGTGACCTGAGCTAGATTGTGTGATCCTGCTCTGGCAGAGGGGTTGGACTCAATGATCTCTTTGGGTCTCTTCCAACCCCTCACATCCTTTGAGCCTGTGATCCTGTGGTTTCATGGTGACCTGGCAGTGCTGGGTTAAAGTTTGGACTTGATATCAAATCCAAGGTCTTTTCCTACCCAAACCATTCTGTGATTCTTCTGTTCTCTAATACCACTGCTGATCAGCCTGACAATGCCAGGCCATGCCATGCAGGCTCTCAGCCTGCTGCAAACACCAGACCAAGCCAGGTAAACCATGCTGGTGCCCTGCAGCAGTGCCTTTAAGCTCCCAGCTGCAGTTAGCTTGTGCAGCTTAGCTGATGGGTGGTATCTGGTTAAACCAGACTAACACAAACTCGCCCAACGTCCTCAAAGTGACACTTGAAAGGAGCTTTCAGCTCCTGTCTCTGCGGAGGCTGGGCTTGTAAACTGGCAGTAGATGCTGGACTCACATCCACGCTGCTAAACTACTACAAGCCCATCCAGGCAGCAGTGTGCACCATGATTAATTGCCTTGCTTTAAAACTCCTATTTATAGACAAGCTCTACAAGCACTGTGCCAGTGATAACGTGCTTGGCCAGGCTCCTCAGCAGCGCCACAAAGCTCAGCAGCTAATCCCATTAGCCTCAGGCCATCCCCAGGGGTGCTGAGCAGCATCAGTTCCTTGTCCAGGCCACTCTGTTACCTCCCCTTCCTCTCCCTGTGGTCTCTCCAAGGACCACTTCAGCCTCTCTGGGGCTCAGTGGGGAATGTTAGGGTTAGTGGAGTAGCTGTGTTAGAGGTAAAGAGCTTTATACAGAGTTTGATGCCTCCAGGGAGCTGGGAACAGGACCCAGGGGCATGCATGATCCTTGACCTCACATCACCCCAGAGCTGACACTGGAGTCCAGCAGCGATTGATTTCCCTGGAGGTTCAAGTACCAGCCCTTGGCTTCTTCATGCTTTGCCTCGAGTCAGTGCTGGGGAAATGAGCCTGCAAAGATGCTGAGGACCCACTGCAGCTCCAGGTTTCAGCAAGCAGCTGAGAGTGCTGTTAGGGAGCGCTGTGTTTGGGTAGCAGCACCCCACATCAAAGGGCTTTCGACCCCACAGACATTTTTCTTTACCCTACACTTTTCTTCAAAACAAGAGAGGAGGGGGAAAAAAAAGACCACGAAAGAAATCCTTTCCATCCCCTCTGCTTTTATTTTTCTCCCAAGCCCCAGATCTTATCAACAAAGCCTCCTTCCTTTCTGGGCAGCCTGCGGGATGCTGAGTGACAGCAGAGGGGATGAAAAGGACAGGTCCCTTTGACTGCCAGCAGCTGAGATGTGCCACAGACCCTCCCGAGTTGATTTGTACAACATGGGCTTCTTCTCCCCTTTCCACTGGGCTGGCTCCTGCTCCTGGGGGCATGTGGGACGTGGATGCCAAGGCAAATCTCAGCTACCAGGCAAGGATTGAATTATAGAATGATAGAATCGTTTTGGTTGGAAAAGACCTTTCAGATCATCAAATCCAACTGTTAAACCCAGCACTGCCAGGTCACCACTAGATCATGTCCCTCAGCATCACATCCACATAGCTTTTAAACCCTTCCAGGCATGGGGACTCCACCACTGCCCTGGGCAGCCTGTTCCAAGCCTTGACAACCCTTTTGGGAAAGGAATTGTTCCTGGTGTCCAACCTAAACCTCCCCTGGTGCAACTTGTTTCCTCTTCTGATATCACTTGTGGATGGGGAGAAGAGACCAACCCCCATCTCACCCCCATCTTAGGCAGCTGCAGAGAGCAAGAAGGTCTCCCCCAAGCCTCCTTTTCTCCAGGCTAAACAATCCCAGCTCACTCAGTTGCTCCTTACAAGACTTGTGATCTAGACCCTCACCCAGCTTTTTTGCCCCTGCTCTGGAACCTCAATATCCTCCTTGTAGTGAATGGCCCAAAAGTCAGGCCAGTACTCAAGGATGCAAACAGACAGCTTGTGCTGAGGGAGGGGTGAAGGGCACCACTGCTGGAGAGCCTCCTACATCCCACATCCCTGCACTCTCCTCTGACTGCCTCAGCCTTTGAGCAGCACTGGGACAGGGGTGATGGCAGGGAGGGGAGTGGTGGCTCCTGGACTGTGTGGGTCTGGTCAAGGTAGTGCCCAGAAATATGATGAGGGGACTGGAGCACTGCCTGATGAGGAGAGGCTGAGGGACCTGGGGCTGCTTAGTCTGGAGAAGAGAAGACTGAGGGGGGGTTTAATCAATGTTTATCAATATCTGAGGGCTGGGGTCAGGAGAGGGGGACAGGCTCTGCTCACTGCTCCCTGGGATAGGACAAGGAGCAATGGATGGAAGCTGCAGCACAGGAGGTTCCAGCTCAACACAAGGGGGAACTTCTTTACTGTAAGGGTCCCAGAGCACTGGCACAGGCTGCCCAGAGAGGTTGTGGAGCCTCCTTCTCTGGCACCTTTCAAGGCCTGTCTGGATGTGTTGCTGTGTGACCTGAGCTAGATTGTATGGTTCTGCTCTGGCAGGGGGGCTGGACTGGATGATCTCTTTGGGTCCCTTCCAACCCTGACTGATTCAATGGTTCTATGATCTCTTTGGGTCCCTTCCAACCCCTCACATCCTGTGCCCCTGTGATCTTCAGACTTGCCTGCCTGCAGGTTTGTCACCAGCAGCTCCCACCCCTTCCTGGCTGATGGGAGCTGCTGATTCCCCTCCAGAGCTGCATTTCCACCCCATGGGTTTGCAGTGAGTAACTAACCTGTGTTTATAGCCTTTGGCTTCAGTAGGATGTGAACGGGTTTGGTGGGGAGCAATCCTCCCCCTCACACACACAGAGGGACAGGGACAGGCTGGGGAGGGAAAATTTCCACAGGCACACAAAACAATCCCTATTTTGTCTCCAAAGACAGACCCCACTGTTGGGTTTCCTGGGGTCACGCAGCTGCAGGAACACGTGGAAAAGAAATGTATCTGTGCTCAGCACTGGACATACATGTAATTCAATATATTGCTCCCATGTGCAAGAAATCCACCAACCTGGCCCCATTTCAAATTGCTGGGAAGTGCAGAGTGTCAGGGACAGAGGCAAACTCGCTCCTAATCCCATCCTGGGCTTTGCTTTAATTGGGTTGAGATGCGAGAGGTGAGGGAGGGTGCAGGGCACTGGAGTGGAGTGGAGAGAACTCAGGCACTGGTGCTCAGTGACAGCTCACTGGTGATGTCACACCCTGTTGAACACCACCAAAGAGGTGCCACTAGGACCATCAGATCATGGGATGAGTTTTCCTGGAGCAAGGATATGGCCAAGTCCCTACTCTTCTAACTCCTGCCCAACGTCCTGCTGCAGTCAAAGCACAAAGGGCTTCACCCTGACTTCCAGCATGGCACTAAAAGAAGCCTTTTCCCTAGGGTTTTGTTCCCCAGGGATCACTTCCCCCCTGCAGACTCACACCCCAACGTCCTGCTGCAGTCAAAGCAAAAAAGGGCTTCACCCTGACTTCCAGCATGGCACTAAAAGAAGCCTTTTCCCTAGGGTTTTGTTCCCCATGGATCACTTTCCCCCCTGCAGACCCACACCCCATGTCCTGCTGCAGTCAAAGCAAAAAGGGCTTCACTCTAACTTCCAGCATGGCACTCAAAGAAGCCTTTTCCCTAGGATTTTGTTCCCCAGGGATGACTTTCCCCCCTGCAGACTCACACCCCATGTCCTGCTGCAGTCAAGGCAAAAAGGGCTTCACCCTGACTTCCAGCATGGCACTAAAAGAAGCCTTTTCCTTAGGATTTTGTTCCCCAGGGATGACTTTCCCCCTGCAGACCCACACCCCAACACCTTGGCTTCCCACCTGCAGCTTCCCTGGGTGGTGGCTGGCCTGGGCTTGCCAGGAAAAGCCTCTTTGACTTGTGCAGAGTGCAGCAGAGTTACCTCATTGGAGCCTGAAATGGATTTTTCCATTAAGGGAGGATTTTTTTGGTGTGTCTTGTTTTATTGAAAAGGAATTTGCAGTAATTAGCTCTTACAGGGGATTTTGCTGTTCTCTCTCCTCCTCTAAAGCAGAAAACACTTACTACAACACAGTGTTTAACACGAGCTCCACTCCCAGAGATTCTTCTTGCCTCCTCCTGCAACACTCGAGCCCTGCCTCTGGACTTCAAGGTCCTAAATCTTCCTGCAGACCTTAGCCCTGCCCTGCTCCCTTCTGCCTGCATCTACATTTATCTTTCTCCTGCAGCTGGAAATGGAAGAGCTTGTAAATGGAGGCCTTTTGAAGAAGATGTGGTTTATTTCATTTCCCTGAGCTGTGTGAGGTTATTGTTGGTAGGACATTTCTGTGGCCACTTCCACGGGAAAGCAGCAGCCCATCACGGAGCCACCGAAAGCAAATTGTCCCTCTGAGTGCCTTACCCCTTTCCCTGCCTTTGCCTTTGTTAGGCTGGCCTATATTTAGACTGTTGGGCTTCATCTCTCTGGTTGGAGAGCAGGCTGGGAGCAGAGCAATCAATCCCTGCCCGCTGGCTCTGGCTGCCTGCGCTGTGGAAGGGATGCTGGAGTTGGTGTGGGCAGAGCAGAGGGATCAGAGGGGATGGAACTCAGAGGAGGTGACCAAGCCATCACTTGAGGCTGGGGAAGCAGTGAAGCAGAAGGGAAGAAGTGAAGGGCTTGGATCCCTGCGTCATCCAGATGAGATGTCACAGGAAGAAGCCTCAGGCAGGTGTCTGGAGCTGGCTCCAGCATCCCTGGGAGAGTGCAGGATGTACCCCTCTGGGTGCCTCACTGGTTGGTAGCACTCATGGGGAGGTCAGGGTGGCAGAAACACCCCGAGGGGGCTGGTGGAAGGATGTAGCAGAGGGACAGCCCTATTTTTGACTCTCTGTGTGTTCCCATAACTCTTTCACATCTTAATGACTGTAAAATAAGAGGCCCTGGAGGACTAAGGACTCTTCACAGGGTTCCCTCTTCTTGCTTCAGCTCTGCTGTGATGCACCAGCTCTTGGCATCTCGCTCAGGATATCAAGCACCACATCCAAAGGAAGAAGTTCGTGGTGCTGGCTCTGGCAGCAGACAGAGATATTGATCCTTTGCTACCAACTGACAGGAGGCAGCCTGTACACACACCTTGAGAGCCTGGCTGTCAGGGCTGCTGCTGGGAGCTGGGGACACAGCCCTGACACCCATCCCTGCAGCAGGATGTGAACCAGGTGCTTAAGCCTCGGTGTAACATTCACACCATCCCAGGCACTTTGTCTCACCCAGCAAGACACAGACCTTGTCTGTCTCCTTCCAGCAGTCCCCAGGACTTATATTCATTAACCCATCCCACTCCAGCACCCCATGAGGAGACCCATCCTCCTTGAACTCCCCATGAGGACCCACCAGTTTCCTCCTCCTCCTCCTCCAGGATGGCAAATGCCACCCCATTCACTGCACATTTCCCCTTATCCCAGCCTACATTTCCCTTTCCTCCTTTCCATGCCTTTGACAGGCTGGATGGGTGGGCAGAAGCCAATGGGATAAGATTTAACAAGGCCAAGTGCAGGGTTCTACACTTTGGCCACAGCAAGCCCAAGCAGAGCTACAGGCTGGGGACAGACTGGCTGAGAGCAGCCAGGCAGAGAGGGAGCTGGGAGTATGGTAGACAGTAGCTGAAGATGATGCAGCAGTGCCCAGGTGGCTAAGAGAGCCAGTGGCATCCTGGGCTGGCTCAGGAGCAGTGTGGCCAGCAGGACAAAGGAGTTATTCTGCCCCTGTGCTCAGCACTGCTCAGGCCACACCTTGAGTGCTGTGTCCAGTTCTGGGCTCCTGAATTCAAGAGAGATGTTGAGGTGCTGGAAGGTGTTCAGAGAAGGGCAGCAAGGCTGGGGAGGTGCCTGGAGCACAGCCCTGTGAGGAGAGGCTGAGGGAGCTGGGGGTGTGCAGCCTGCAGCAGAGGAGGCTCAGGGCAGAGCTCATTGCTGTCTACAACTCCCTGAAGGGAGGCTGTAGCTAGCTGGGGTTGGGCTCTTCTGCCAGAAAAGCAGCAACAGAAGAAGGGGACACAGTGTGAAGTTGTGCTAGGGCAGGTCTAGGCTGGATGTGAGGAGTAAGTTGTTGTCAGAGAGAGTGATTGGCATTGGAATGGGCTGCCCAGGGAGGTGGTGGAGTCCCCATCCCTGGAGGTGTTGAAGCCAAGCCTGGCTGGGGCACTTAGTGCCATGGTCTGGTTGATTGGGCAGGGCTGGGTACTGGGTTGGCCTGGCTGAGCTTGGAGGTCTCTTCCAACCTGGTTGATTCTATGATTCTTTGCTGACCATAAACAGCTCCACTCCCTGCCTGGCTTTTCAGCTCTGAGAAGACTGGCAGATGGCTCTTGGTCACTCCTGCTCTTGGCTGGCCCTGTGAGGTGGAGTCAAGTTGTTAATGCAGTTGGGTGCAGAAAGTGTTAGTTTTGTTCGAGTGCAAAGATGGAAATGGCTCTGTGCTGCAAGCTCTTATTATTGTTGCTGTGGTGCAGCCCTTTTAAACTTGACGTATAAATCATGCCCTCCAGCTCCTTGATTATGTTCCTGCCTCTCCTCTGAACTCTCTCCAATCTATCAGCATCGTTCCAGGAGCAAGCTCAATATTGCAGGTGCAGCTGGAGGAGCCTTTCGCCAACAGCCTCCGTGCTGGATCCTGTGGTCCAGCAACGTCTAGGCAGCCTGGCTGGTGCAGGGGTGGACCTTGGCCAGGGGTGGCACCTCAGCTGGAGAGACCCTCTGAGCCCCGTGCCACGCAGAACTGTGTTGCCAGAGAGCTTTCAGACAATGCTTTGACGCTAACGGCCTCTCTGGTTGCTCTGTCGTTTCCCATTAGAGGCCCTGGTAACTAGCACTTCATGAGGCTTTGCAGAATAATTTGTATGTTTAATACACCTCCAAAGCCCACGTTGGGCTGCAATTAAGGCAGGGGGGAGGGAGTGGAGAGAGGAGGAAAAGCCGACCTCCTGCTGGCTGCAGAGAACCTGCTGCTATCCGCAGAGCTGCTTCCACCGAGGATGCCAGCGAGGCTGGAATTAGAGGCAAAAAGCATAATTTGTCATTTGCAAGCATAAGCCAAAGTCTGGGCTGGTGGGAAGAGAAATGGGAGACCTGGGAGCTCCTCGTGGGAAATTACCATTTAAAGAGCTGAGCTGGCTTGGCCTGCTGGCAGCTGTGGAGCTGGGCTGGTGGCCGAGAGCTGGGGATGTGGGACCGAAAGGGGGACAAGCGTCCGTCACACAGGTCGCTGCAGAGGAGATGCTGCAGTCTGGGCTGGAAAGCAGCTCCATGCTGCACACGGGAATAGGAAATGCATTTTTCTGAGCACCACTGGGCAGCTTTCCTCTCCCTCTTTCAGTTTATGCAGATGTTAGAGAAAATAAACAGCAGAAGGGAAAAGAAACTGCTTAGGCAAAGACCAGCCTGGCCCTGCTGCGGTCATAGAATCATAGAATCAAGCAGGTTGGAAGAGACCTCCAAGATCATCCAGTCCAACCTAGCACCCAGCCCTATCCAGTCAGCCAGACCATGGCACTAAATGCCTCATCCAGGCTTTTCTTGAACACCTCCATGGATGGTGCCTCCACCACCTCCCTGGGCAGCCCATTCCAATGCCAATCACTCTCTCTGACAACAACTTCCTCCTAACATCCAGCCTAGACCTGCCCTGGCACAACTTGAGACTGTGTCCCCTTGTTCTGTTGCTGCTTGCCTGGCAGAAGAGCCCAACCCCACCTGGCTACAGCCTCCCTTCAGGTAGCTGCAGACAGCAATGAGCTCTGCCCTGAGCCTCCTCTTCTGCAGGCTGCACACCCCCAGCTCCCTCAGCCTCTCCTCACAGGGCTGTGCTCCAGGCCCCTCACAGGGACAGGGTTTGGGAGGCACACATTGGATCCACTGGCACGTGGCAAACCATCCAACACCACAGTCTCAGGGAGCCCACAGAGCTCTCCTTAATGCTCCTCTCCCTCTTTCATTTTGTGCAGATGTTAGAGAAAATAAACAACTTTAGGGAAAACAAACTGCTTAGGCAAAGACCAGACCAGCCCTGCTGCGGTCCTCACAGGGACAGAGTTTTGGAGGCACACGTTGGATCCACTGGCATGTGGCAAACCATCCAAGGCCACAGTCTCAGGGAGCCCACAGAGCTCTCCTTAATGCAAGCACTGCCTCACACGAGGAGCTAGGAGCTGCTGGGAGGAGAAGAGTCCTGAGTGAAGTGTGCAGGGTGAATTATTCCCTGAGCTCAACACCCGCTCCGCTGCTGCTTTTCCACCCCTTTCAGCTTGTGCAGGGCTGGCACCTGGGCTTGAGAATGGCAAAGGCTGAGTCATGGAATCATAGAATCAGGCAGGGTTGGAAGGGACCACAAGGAGCAGCCAGTGCCAACCCCTGCCATGCCCAGGGACACCCTACCCTAGAGCAGGCTGCACATAGCCTCATCCAGCCTGGCCTTAAACACCTCCAGCCATGGGGCCTCAACCACCTCCCTGGGCAACCCATTCCAGCCTCTCACCACTCTCCTGCTCAACAACTTCCTCCTCACCTCCAGCCTGACTCTCCCCACCTCCAGCTTTGCTCCATTCCCCCCAGTCCTGTCACTCCCTGAAAGCCTAAAAAGTCCCCCCCTGGCTTTTTTGTAGGCCCCCTTCAGATAGTGGAAGGCCACAAGAAGGTCACCTGGGAGCCTTCCCTTCTCCAGCCTGAGCAGCAGGTGAGTGTTCACCTGCACGTTGCCATGAGCAGAATCAGACCCACATCTCCTTCGCCTCTCGCCAGCTGTCCATGGCGCAGGAGCGTGGGGAGGACAGGGCCAGACAGCTTCAGTGGTGAGGAGGCTGCAGCTCACCCGTGCAGGAGCAGGAGGGATTAGTGCAGGAATAAAGCTGAATCCCTCTTGCAAAAACTGGTGCAGATTAACTGTTTTTCAAAGCTCATCAAAAGGGAGAAGTGTGTGGGAGCCAGGCGGTGCAGGAGCTGTCAGAAACACTGGCTCTTTCCTTAGGGGCTGCAGCAGAGGGTGCCAGCTCCTTCCTCAGCATCCTCACTGAGCTGGGTGGGAATTGGCCTCAGGCAGAGCCCACGTGGTTGTTTCAGGAGTTGTCCCAGGAGTTGTCTCAGGAGTCCATCAGGAAACCCAGCAGGGGCTCAGGTGGCTCTGAGCAGCAGAGGTGTGAGAACGTTCAAAGTCAAGTTGCCATCGAGCCTTGCAAAGCCCTGCCAGCTTTAGCCACTGCTCCTTCCAGCCCTGCCAGGCTCCCTGGGCACTGCTGTTGCCTCCATAATGTCCTTGTCACACCCACGTTAAGCTGGGACTCACCAGCCAGGGATGTCATGCTCCTTACCATGGTCCTGTGCCACCTGAGGTGCTGCTGACCCACACCAGCTCTTACTCCATGCCCCATGCTCACCCAGGTCATGCATGTGAGTGGGATCGATGGGCATGAGCCCACCCTCAGCCCAAGCTGCACCGCAGAAATGTTGAGCCACGCTTTGAACAGGCTCAGCTTCCACTGTCCCTCACACCTTGGACTGAGCACCTGGGTGTAGAAAGCAATTCTCACACTTCACTTTGCTTTGGAGAACAGCAGATGGGACATCTTCACCACGTTTGTCCTCCTCTCCCTTCTGCTGTGGCTGCCCAAGGAGCATGGAGCAGCCCTTGCTGGGAACATACTTTATTGACATGGCCATGAAGTCTCTTCACTGCCAAATTCCCTGCTCAGCTTTCCAGGTCTTTCTGAGGAGGTGACAGGAGATCCACGTGTCTTGGTCTTGTCCTCCTCTCAGAGAGTCACAGAGTTTCTTAGGTTGGAGAAGCCCTTCAAGCTCATGGAGTCCAGTCATTAGTTCCACACTGCCAAGCCCTTGACTAACCCAAATCCCTCAGCACAACATCTCATCACTATGAATCGCTGTGGTTGGAAAGGACCACCAGGATCAGCCGTCCCAGCTTCATCCCAGCATCCTTCATCACCAGACCATAGCCTCAAGCACCACATCCACTCTCCCTTTAAACACCTCCAGGGATGGTGACTCCACCACCTCCCTGGGCAGCCTGTGCCAGTGCCTGACCACCTGCTCAGGAAAGAACTTCCTCTCAACAGCCAACCTAAACCTCCCCTGACACAACTTGAGGCCATTTCCCTTTGTCCTATCATTAGGAATTTGGGAGAAGAGGCCAGCTCCAGTCTCACTACAACCTCCATTTAAATAGTTGTAGAGGGCAATAAGGTCCCCTCTCAACCTCCTCTTCTCCAGACTAAACACCCCCAGCTCCCTCAGCTGCTCCTCATAGGCCATGTTTGCCAGAGCTCTGCCCAGCCTCATCACCCTTCTCTGCACTGCTCCAGCACCTCAATGTCCCTCCTATACTGTGGTGACCAAAACTGGGCACAGTACTCGAGGTGTAGTCTCACCAGTGCTGACTACAGGGACATGATCACCTCCCTGAGATCACCTCCCAGATTTTAACAAGGACTTTCAGGGTCTCCCAGCAGAGATTCCTGCTCCAGCACAGGAATCCTCACCAGCTCTTGTCTAGGTGATAATTTTCCTGTGCTCTACTCATGTCTGCTCATCCCCCCACGGTTGCCCCCCGCCAACACCCCAAGCTGTGATTTATGCCCTTCATACTTGTGGACGGTTATCACATCTTGCCATGGATGTCAGCTAGCCCCAGCTTGGCAGATTTAGCTCTTTTAATCTCTCTTCATAAGTCAGACCCTTCAGCCACTCCATCATCGTTGTTGTTCTCTGCTCCAAATTCCCAGCGAGATGGTTTGTCTTGCGAGTGCCTGATGCGCGGTCGTATATCTCCCAAAACCTCAGCAGCTTAACACAGAGCTCACACTGCATGAGGGCTCTTCCCTTGCCTGAGCACAGAGGGTCCTTAAGCTCCTGAAGAAATGCCAAGTAGCTCCACGTGCTGCTGCTGCTGCTGCTCGGCTGCTGCGAGAAGAAGGTTAGGAATAATCAACTGCACCAGCACAGGCTGGGAGGTGATCTGCTGGGGGGCAGCCCTGTGGAGAGGGACCTGGGAGTGCTGGGGGAGAGCACCCATGGCACAGCAATCATAGAATCATAGAATCAACCAGGTTGGAAGAGACCTCCAAGATCATCCAGTCCAACCTATCCCCAGCCCTATCCAGTCAACCAGACCATGGCACTAAGTGCCTCATCCAGGCTTTTCTTGAACACCTCCAGGCACAGTGCCTCCACCACCTCCATGAGCAGCCCATTCCAATGCCAGTCACTCTCTCTGTGAAGAACTTCCTCCTAACATCCAGCCTATACTTCCCCTGGCACAACTTGAGACTGTGTCCCCTTGTTCTGTTGCCCAAAAGGCCAATGAGATCCTGGGCTGCATTCAGAAGTGTGTCCAGCAGATCAGGGGAGGTTCTCCTCCACCTCTACTCTGTCTTGGTGAGACCTCATCTTGAGTACTGCCTTCAGTTCTGGGCTCCCCAATTTAAGAGGGACAGGGATCTGCTGGAGAGGGTCCAACAGAGGGCTATGAGGATGATGAGGGCACTGAAGCACTGCCTGATGAAGAGAGGCTGAGGGGCCTGGGGCTGTTTAGTCTGGAGAAGAGAATACTGAGAGGGGATTGAATCAATGTAACTATCTGAGGGATGGGGGTCAGGAAGGTGGGGACAGGCTCTGTGCTTTCATAGAATGGTTTAGGTTGGAAGGGACCTCAAGGATCATCCAGTTCCAGCTCCCCTCCATAGGCTGGGACACCTCCCACTAGAACAGGTCACTCAAGGCCTCATCCAACCTGGCCTTGAACACCCTCAGGGAGGGAGCAGCCACAACCTCCCTGGGCAACCTGTCCCAGTGTCTCACCACCCTCACTGCAAACAACTTCCTAACATCCAGTTTCATTCTCCTCCCTTCAAACCCATTCCCCCTCCTCCTGTCATTACAAGACCTTGTTAGTAATCCCTCCCCAGCATTCTTATAGGTCCTCTTCAGACACTGCAAGGCCACTCCAAGGTCTCCTTGAAGCCTTCTCTTCTCCAGGCTGCACAGCCCCAACTCTCTCAGCCTGTCCTCAAAGCAGAGCTGCTGCAGCCCACTAAGAATTTTCATGGCCTCCTCTGGACTGGCTCCAACACTTCCATGTCCTGCTTGTGCTGGGGGCTCCAGAACTGCACCCAGGACTGCAGGAGGGGTCTGAGGAGAGCAGAGCCAAGGGGCAGAATCCCCTCCCTTGTCCTGCTGCCCACACTGCTCTTGCTGCTGCCCAGCACAGGGTTGGCTGTTCTGTGATCCTATGGAGATGTGATGAAGAAGCTACTTTCTGGCCCAGCTTTACTGTGCTTCTTTTAGATGTGGGAGGTCTGTGGATAGTGTGGGAAGGCTGGGAAAAGCCACCTGGCCAAGGGGCCCATCAGAGAGGAGCAGGGCATATGGAAAAGGTTTGGGCAGGCTTTGATCCTGGTGGAATCATTTGGAGGAGGAGGACAGGCAAGTGGTGGGGAGCAGCCAGAGTGGAGAGGGAGCACGGATGGGCTTTGACCTCAATCTGAAACATCAGAAAACATATTGAAGGCTTCATGATCAAAATCTTGCTGCTGCCTCTGAATTCCCCAGTTAGTTTGTGCTTGAATCTGCAGCCCAGGAGCCCACGCCCGTGGGCTGACAGAACTTGCACCTGCTCTTTTGATTGAAAAATCTTCCTCAAGCTTTCCAGCCTCCAAAATGTGGAAGGAAAGCCACCCTGACTCTTAAAACCAGGTCACAGATGCCTGAGCTGTGGAGATGGAAGAAGAGCTGGCACGTCCCAGCACTTTGGCATATCACAGCCTTGGTGTGTAGGAGTGGGGCGAAGAACAAGCAAAAAGAGAGGTCCAAGTCCTGGAGGTGTTCCACAGGAGGGTTTGTTGATCTGGGAGACACAGGAAGACATCACACAGCTACCCCACACCACAGCAGAAGTACTGTCTGTGCAGGGACCAGGCTGTGCCCATGATGTAGAATCCTCAGTGTCCTTCCTGGAGTCTGTGCTCCCATGTCCAGCCCTGCTTTGGAAGGCAAATTAAAAAGGGATTTTAAGAGCTTCCAGCCCAAGAGACTCTCCCAAGCTTTCCAGAGCAGAGCTGCTAGTGATGGTTAATATCCTCTTTTCCAGGGGGTACAGTGCATTGAGATGACATCCATCCTGGAGTAAGATGGCCAGGGGTAACTCAGTAAATCATAGAACTGTTTTGGTTGAAAGAAGTCTTTAGGATCATTGAGTCCAACTGTTAACCCAGCCCTGGCAGGTCAACACTAAGCCATGTCCTTCAGCACAACCACAGCCTCATGACTCTCAAACCCTTCCAGTGATGGGGACTTCACCACTGCTCTGGGCAGCCTGTTCCAGGCCTTGACAGCCCTTTGGGGGAGTTGTTCCTCATGTCCAACCTAAACCTCCCTTGGTGCAACTTGAGACTGTTTCCTCTTGTCCTGTTGCTTGTTCCTTTGGGGTAGAGACCGACTCCCACCTCACACCAACCTCCTTTCAGGCAGTTGTAGAGAGCCAGGAGATCTCCCTTGAGGCTCCTTTTCTCCAGGGAGAACAGCCCCATTTCCCTCAGCTGCTTCTCACAAGATCTGTACCAGAGCCATTCAGCTCTACTCATCTACACTCAGATCTCCAGAGGTCCCCAAAGATCATGTAACAGGGGATGAATGAAGTGGAGCACAGGCTAGTGCTCCTCATCATTACCTCTGCTCCCTGGAGCTTCTGGCCCCAGGCTGAACTCAGGACCAGGCTGCACACCCCAGGATTGGGAAGAACTGTTGGATCAAGAGAGGTTCTCTGCCTCTACTCTGCCCTGGTGAGACCCTGTCTTGAGTCCTGCCTTCAGTTTTGGGCTCCCCAGTTTAAGTGAGACAGGGATCTGCTGGAGAGCGTCCAACTGAGGGCTATGAAGATGATGAGGGCACTGGAGCACTGCCTGATGAGGAGAGGCTGAGGGACCTGGGGCTGTTTAGTCTGGAGAAGAGAAGAAGACTGAGAGGGGATTGGATAAATGTTCATAAACATCTAAGGGCTGGGGGTCAGGAGGGGGGGACAGGCTCTGCTCACTGCTCCCTGGGACAGGACAAGCAGCAATGGATGGAAGCTGCAGCACAGGAGGCTCCAGCTCAGCACAAGGGGAAACTTCTTGACTGTAAGGGTCCCAGAGCACTGGCACAGGCTGCCCAGAGAGGTTGTGGAGTCTCCTTCTCTGGAGCCTTTCCAGGCCTGTCTGGATGTATTGCTGTGTGACTTGAGCTAGATTGGATGGTCCTGCTGTGGCAGGTGGCTTGGACTGGATGATCTCTTTGGGTCCCTTCCAACCCCTGACATCCTGTGAGCCTGTGATCTCAGTCTGCCAGAGCAGAAGCCCTGTGTCTGAAACGAAGAGGAGCCCTGGCATGGGTTACCACAAGCTCTGATCCTCCTGCTTGGCTGCAGCCACCTTAGGCAGGAACAGGCAGCCCCAAGCAGATCCCTTCAAACCTCACTGCTGGCTGCTTTTCAGCTGCTGAGCCATAAACCTGGTTCTCCCCAGTCCAGACATCAGCCTGAAGGTGTTGCTGTCCTGGGAGCCAGGGAGAGCAGTCAGGACAAGTTCTGACGTGGTGGCTGGACCTGGGCTGTGCAGGCAATCCACAAGGTCCAGGACTGAACTGCACTCAGCATCACAGCTCAAAACCTTTCTCCTCGGTGCTTGGGCTCTTCAGCCTTCCTGGGCAAGTGGCCAGACTCCAGTGGGAGCCCAACCCAGATGCTTCTTTCCTCAGAGTGGGCAGCAGCAGGCTGGGACCTGGTGAGCAGAGTCTCGGAGAGCACAGCAGGAGTTGAAGAGCCTGCTGTGGAGATGGAGCTGCCTCTGCTTCCCAGCCCCTCTGCCTGATGGAAACTCTATCTCTGCAAACATTTGCTCCCTTTATATCTTGCTCTCTCCTTTTTTTTTTTTATGGGGAGGCCTTGGAGGAGAGGGAATCAGAGGGGGCTGGCACATTCCCCCCCTCCCCCCTCATCTCTCCAAAATAAAAGGATGCAGCTGGTGAGGTGGCAGGTTCTGGAGCTGTATGGATGGGGTGAGAAAGTCATTACCTGCCTTGGGTTTCACTGTGGGAATGGCTGCACCTTTCAGTGGGAAATGCCTGTGTCTGGGGGCACTTGAGAGGGGGAAACGAGGGGGAGGTGGGGGCAAAGGGGCAGCAGAAGGTCTGCAAAACAGGAAAAAAATGGAAGAAAGAGAAAGAAGGGGAGCTGGGGTTTGGAGGTTGGATTTTTTTCCCCCCCTGTTTCTTATGCATGTAGACATGTAGAGTCTGAAATGAATTACCTGTCTCCAAACCCAGTGCATTAGGGGAGTAATCGATTGAACACGCCACAAACTCCTGCTTTATGGCTCTGTAAGCCCCACTGGTGCTGGGGAAGTGGGGGGGGGGGGGAGTGAGAAGAGGGAAGCTGTTATACACAGCAGCAGGGACACTTCAGGGGGATGATGATGATGATGGCTTTGTCTTTCCTTTTTTCTTTCCTTTCTTCTTTTTCTTTTGGCTGTTTTGCTCCTCTCTCACTTCGTTGGTTGTTGGATTCCTTTTTTCCCTCTTCTCCCCTTGGGGATTTCCCTCTTTGTTCTGCTGGGGGGGGGGGATAGAGAACTGGATTGTGTTTCTCCTGCCTCTGACTAAAATACATGACATCAGCCCAGTGTGTTTAAGCACCTCTTCCCTTCTGCACTCCTCACCTCTCTCAGACCCAAACTGCTTAGGAATTTAGAGTGTAATAAGGGATTGGATTTTTTTTTCACCCACCCTATTTGTGATTATAGAATCAGAAAATGGTTTAGGTTGGAAAGGACCTCAAAGATCATCCAGTTGCAGCCCCCCACCATAGGCAGGGACACCTCTTACTAGAACAGGTTACTCAAGGCTTCATCCAGCTTGGCCTTGAACAGCTCCAGGGAGGTTGTGGAGCAGAGAATCAGCAGCCCATTCCAGTGCCAATCACTCTTGCTGTGAATAACTTCTTCCTAACATCCAACCATCCTGCCCTGGCACAGTTTGAGTCTGTGTCCTCTTGTTCTGTCACTGAGTGCCTGGGAGAAGAGACCAACCCCATCTAGCTACAACCTCCTTTCAGGTAGTCATAGGCAGCAATGAGGTCTGCCGTGAGCCTCCTCTCATCCAGGCTGAACAACCCCAGCTCCCTCAGCCTCTCCTCATAAAGCTTTTGCTCTCTCACCTGCTCTAGTGAAGGATGTCCCTGCTGACTGCAGGGGGGTGTTGGATTAGATGAGCTTTGGAGATGCCTTCCAACCCAACCCATTCCATGATTCTACAGTTCTATGACTATGATTTCAGGATACTCTTTTGCCCCGTTGGGAAAGTCCCTCCTGCTGCCCTTGCAACAGCAGAAGCACTTGGCTTCCCCGAGGGGACCACAGCCAGGCATTCAGCCAGCCCTAAATCTCCCTGGAAGCACACAACCACCTCTATTTTGAGGCTCAAGAGCAGAGGGGGTCACGTTGCATACCCAAGAGCCAACCATACCAACCACGGGTGAATCAGCAGCTCTGGGAAAGATCCCATGCCTTGCCCCAGGGTGCTCCAGGGGAGGCATCATTAACCTTAAGGATTGAGCCGACTCAATCCTTTTTTTTTCCTTTGTCCTCTTGTGTTCTCCATAATTAAAGTTGTGCAGAGCAAATAAATCTTGTTCCTCGCTAATACGCCGGAGGAAGGTGTTAAATGATGGCTCCGTTTATCATAGAGGGTTTGCCCAATGCTGCTCCCTGCTTTAATAACTTATGATAAAACATGTCATAAAGTGAGCTGGGAATTAATACCTCCTGGATGATGATGATGGTGATGATGATGATGCTTGATGATGCTGTGACAAACGGCTCTAATACGTCTCGCTACGGGGAGGTGCGCCTTGTTTTAGTTAAAGCAGCTGCAGGTGGGTTTAGTATTCATGTCAATAAGGGGATGATTGACAGGTGAGGGCTTTGGAGAGCCCGTGGGTGGAGGAAAATTGCCCTGGCTGCTTTGCTTTGCTGGTGTTCCCTCCTCGCACTCCTACCTGTTTCAACTGATTTCCTGCTGGATATCTGCGCTGTTCCTGCCCTCTGATGTAGAATTGAAGGATAGTTCAGGTTGGAAGGGACCTCCAAAAGTCATCAATGGAATCATAGAATCAGTCAGGTTGGAAGGGACCACAAGGATCTTCTAGTTCAGATTGGAAGGGACTTCCAAAGGTCATCCATGGAATCATAGAATCAGTCAGGTTGGAAGGGACCACAAAGATCAGCCAGTTCCAACCCCCCTGCCATGCCCAGGGACACCCTACCCTAGAGCAGGCTGCACACAGCCTCAGCCAGCCTGGCCTCAAACACCTCCAGGGATGAGGCTTCCACCACCTCCCTGGGCAACCCATTCCAGCCTCTCACCACTCTCATGCTCAACAACTTCCTCCTCACATCCACTCTGACTCTCCCCACCTCCAGCTTTGCTCCATTCCCCCCAGTCCTGTCATGCCCTGAGAGCCTAAAAAGTCCCTCCCCAGCTTTTTTATAGGCCTCCTTCAGATCCTGGAAGGCCACAAGAAGGTCATCTCAGAGCCTCCTCTTCTCCAGACTGCACAGCCCCAACTCTTTCAGTCTGTCCTCATAGGATAGGTGCTCCAGCCCTCTGATCAACTCAGTGGCCCTTTTCCAGTCTGAACCCCTCTGCAGTCAGCAGGGACATCCTCTGCTAGTGCAGGATGCTCAGAGCCTTGTCAAGCCTGGCCTTAAATAGCTCCAGGGATGGGGCCTCAACTACTTCTCTGGACAACTTATTGCAGTGTTCTGCTGATTTCCTGGTGGAGAACTTGTTCCTAACATCCAACCTAAATCTCTTTTTCATAGAATCATAAAATCATAGATTCATAGAATCACAAAATCATAGAGTCATAGAGTCACAGAATCACAGAGTCATAGAATCACAGAATCACAGAATCATAGAATCACAGAACCATAGAGTCACAGAATCACAGAGTCATAGAATCACAGAACCATAGAGTTATAGAATCACAGAGTCATAGAGTCACAGAATCATAGAATCACAGAATCATAATATCACAGAATCAACCAAGTTGGAAGAGACCTCCAAGATGGAGCCTTCTTGTAGGTCCCATTCAGTCACTGGAAGGCTGCTATTAGGTTTCCCACCCTTTCCTCCTCCCATAATCCCCATGATGGCATTAAATGAGTCCAGCCCCATTCCAGGACCAAGCAGTGAGCTTGATCTCCTTCACCCTAGAGTCATGTTAATAACTGGAAGGAGAAGCCATGATTTCCACCTCATCCTTGCTCAGAAGTGTTTACAAGTGGTTCGAGCACCCTTGTCAAAACAGATCCACTGGGAAATCCCAAATGATGCCAAGCAGGAGTCAAGAGAGAGGAGTAAACCAAAAAAAAAAAAAAGAGGAAGAGAAAACATCCTGTAAAAATATCTCTCAGCCACACAGGTCACATTTGATTATCTCCTATGAAAATTGAGCTCTCGGCAGGAGATGTAAATGTTTCACAGCTCAAATCTGCTGTCAGGCTCTGCAGGGATTTCCCCCAGGAGCTCTCATCCCAAACTTCCTCCTACTCCTTCCTCAACCCCATCAGGGCTCTGTGAAGGTATCAGCAGCCACTCCACATCCTCCCAAGCACTCCACATATAGGTGGCATCTCCTGGCAGGGAGAGCACAAGAGTGAGAGGAGGTATCATGGGTAGGGAAGATGTTTTTTCTTCATCCCCTAGCAAGCTGGGTCAGTTTGGAGGATCACGTTTATGTCTTCACTTAGATACTGACACCTCATAGTCCCTCAGCAATCAGCAGTCAGCTGGGTCATGGAATCTCAACATTGTTTGGGTTGAAAGAGACCTTTTAAGATCATCAAGTCCAACTATTGACCCAGCACTGTCAGGTCACCACTAGACCATATCCCCTCAGCACCAGATCTACTCATCTTTGAAACAAGTTCTTCCCCAAAAGGATTGTCAAGCCCTGGAACAGGCTGCCCAGAGCCAGGGGTGGAGTCCCTATCTTTGGAGGGGTTCCAAAGCTGTATGGATGTGGTGCTGAGGGGCATGGCTCAGTGGTGACCTGGCAGTGCTGGGCTGAGGGACATGGCTCAGTGGTGACCTGGTGGCACTGGGCTGAGGGGCATGGCTCAGTGGTGACCTGGCAGAGCTGGGTTGATGGGCATGGCTCAGTGGTGACCTGGCAGTGCTGGGCTGAGGGACATGGCTCAGTGGTGACCTGGCAGTGCTGGGCTGAGGGACATGGCTCAGTGGTGACCTGGTGGCGCTGGGCTGAGGGACATGGCTCAGTGGTGACCTGGCAGTGCTGGGTTGAGGGGCATGGCTCAGTGGTGACCTGGCAGTGCTGGGCTGAGGAACATGGCTCAGTGGTGACCTGGTGGCGCTGGGTTGAGGGGCATGGCTCAGTGGTGACCTGGCAGAGCTGGGCTGATGGTTGTGCTTGATCATCTTTTCCAATCAAAATGACTCTGTAATTCTGTGACTCTATAATTCTCAGGCAGGACCCTCAAACCCCACCCAGACCTCATTTCCCCACCGCCACTCATCTCTGCACCCAGCTGGAGAGCTTGGGGACCCTTCCTGTGCGCTCACACACCCGCAGGTACCTCCATGGGAGGTCACTTTGTCCTCATCCTCCTGAGCCAGGTGGAAGAGCCAGCCAGGTCACCAGCTCCACATCCTAGCTGATTTCACAAGAGAACATTTCAGCATTGCCTAAGCCCATTTAAACCTTGCTACGATCCCATAAACTCTGCCCACCTTAA
Source organism: Pogoniulus pusillus (assembly GCF_015220805.1). Taxonomy (NCBI): domain Eukaryota; kingdom Metazoa; phylum Chordata; class Aves; order Piciformes; family Lybiidae; genus Pogoniulus; species Pogoniulus pusillus. The sequence goes on along the minus strand of NC_087282.1, from coordinate 4,935,386 downwards.
CTCGTATTAAAGGGAATTGGTTGGAGCTGCTGTAACCGAGCCCTGAGTCAGTTCATCTCTACTCCTTCTCCATCTCCTCTAAATGGGGGCTTAGGGGGGAAAAAAAAGAGCCATTGAGGAGCTCAAACCAGTAATAATGGTGTTATGTTGCAGTAGAGAAAATTAAAGTTAAACATGAGGGAAGCCTTTATAACTCTAACTAGAGTTCAGGCAGTGGAACAGGCTGCTCAGGGAGACTGCTGAATTGCTTTCCCCCGAGATGCTGGAGGATAAGGCTAAGCACACATCTGACAAGGATGGTTTACCGGCCTGATGCAGAGGATAAAGTGGAGCAGGTGAGTTGGTAGAGGTTCCTTCCAGCCGTAATAACTCTCTGTGATCAGCACAGGGCCTCTCATATAAAACATATCCTCGTTTTCCACAGCCTGCTGCATCAAAATGTGCCCGTGGAGCATTTCCCAGAGCTAAGTGACACGGAAAGAAGGCTCCGGCACTGCGTGTACTAAGTGGCCGGTGCTCAGGAACTCAAGAGGGCTGCAGGAAATGTAAAACCTCAGAACAAAGAAACCTGGAATAACACGTGTCTGGGGAAATTGCTGGACGAGGGGAATGCCTCCAGGAGGACTTTAAAGCTCTCCATCCAGAAGTGCTTCAGCGCTGGGACGGCGGAAGCAGAGCCGGCAACGGCGGCGTTTGAACGGCTGAAGCTTTTCGCATGAAAGCAGTTGGATGTCTGCGTCGTCCATCTGCCTGCTCAGCTCCTTCTTAAACGCTGCAGACACACGGAGCCAGGGCTCAGGTATGAGCTGTGGAGACTTGGAAGGGCTCTGCTCCTCTCGCCCCCTCCCTTCAGCCATGCCTGCTTCCTGTGCCAGCAAGAGCTGCTTTCTAGAGCAAGCCTGCAAAGACAAGAGGGCCAAGCAGAGCCTGGGCTGCAGCAGGAGGAGTGTGGCCAGCAGGGCCAGGGAGGTGATGCTCCCCCTCTACTCCACTCTGTTGAGACCCCACCTGGAGCACTGCATCCAGTTCTGGAGCCACTATAACAAGAGGGATGTGGAGATGCTGGAGTGTGGCCAGAGAAGGGCCATGAGGATGGTCAGAGGGCTGCAGAAGCTCTGCTGTGAGCACAGACTGAAAGAGTTGGGGCTGTGCAGGCTGGAGCAGAGGAGTCTCCCAGGGGACCTTCTTGTGGCCTTCCAGGATCTGAAGTGGGCTAGAAAAAAAGCTGGGGAGGGACTTTTTAGGCTCTCAGGGAGTGACGGGACTGGGGGGAATGAAGCAAAGCTGGAGGTGGGGAGAGTTGGAGTGGAGATGAGGAGGAAGTTGTTGAGCATGAGAGTGGTGAGAGCCTAGAATGGGTTGACCAGGGAGGTGGTGGAAGCCTCATCCCTGGAGGTGTTTAAGGCCAGGCTGGCTGAGGCTGTGTGCAGCCTGCTCTAGGGTAGGGTGTCCCTGGGCATGTCAGGGGGGTTGGAACTGGCTGCTGCTTGTGGCCTCTTCCAACCCTGACTGATTCTCTGATTTTAAGAATACAAGAAGGACATTGAGGTGCTGGGGCATGTCCAAAGAAAGGTAACAAAGCTGGTGAAGGGTCAGAGCACAAGCCTTGTGAAGAGCAGCTGAGGGAACTGAGGTTGTTTAGCCTGGAGAAAAGTAGGATCAGGGGAGACCTTCTCACTCTCTACAACTCCATACATGGCAGCTGGAGCCAGCTGGGGGTTCCCCAAAGGAACAAGTGACAGGCCAAGAGGAAATGACCTCAGGTTGCACCAGAGCAGGTTTAGGTTGAACATGAGGAAAAATGTCTTGCCCAAAAGGTTTGTCAAGGTCTGGAGCAGGCTGCCCAGGGCAGTGGTGGAGTTTTAAACCTGTTCAGATGTAGTGCTGAAGGACATGGCCTAGTGATGATCTGACAGTGCTGGCTTAATGGTTGGATTTGATGATCTTAAAGGTCTCCTCCAACCAAAATGATTCTAGGAGCCTATGACATGGGAAGCCCTTCTCATCTCTGCAGTGACCCTGGGCACAGAGCTGGGATGCTGTTTTTACCCATAAGGCTCCATGAGGCTGTCATGCCATGATGCCTCACTGCAACAACCAAAAAAGCCCTTCAGCTAGACAGAGAGGAAGGAAGGAGAGCAAGAAAAGGATGCTTCTCCTAAACTCGGGGAAGAGGGTGCACCAGGAGAGGGCCCCAGTTCCCTTCCCCAGGACCAAGCCCCTGCTGCAGCCTGCTCCATGCAAAGAGGGTGGGGGCCAGGGATGGAGGGAAGAAGCTGGAACCGGTAGATAATCTCTCGATCAGCCCTAGCTAATTTGTAAGGCATTACTGAAATGTCGAGGGTACATGTGTTAGTGTTAAGTCAAGTGGAAGGTATGCTTACAATGTGATAAAGAAGTGGCTCAAGGAAAGAGGAGGAGCATGGCAGATAAGGAGAAGGACCCAGGGCCACCCAGTGCCACGGCTGCAAGTGCCCACTGACAGCGTGATGGGAGAGCTTGTTCAGGGATGCGCTCAGGATGGCTCTCATTCCTCTGCTGACCCCAGCATGACCAGACCCATGAGTGCTCCCTGGACTTTGATGTTTGCCCCACTTTCTCCTGCTATTTCACCTGCAGAAATGCAAGCCTGGCTGGACAAACCTGCGCTGGGTGACCCTTGCAGGACTAGATGATCTGCCAGCGTGCTTCCAGCTCACACCATTGTGGGGTTCAGTGAGGGGCAGCTGAGATGTGAGTGAAGCTCAGCAGAAGAAAGTAAGTGGGCACTCCTGAGTCTTGCTGTTTCATCTTGCTTTGGGGTATTTCACAGAATGGTTTAGGTTGGAAAGGATTTCCAAAGGTCATCTAGACACAGGATCACAGGATGTGAAGGGCTGGAAGGGACCCAAGGAGATCGAGTCCAACCCCCCTGCCAGAGCAGGACCATACAGTCTAGCGCAGGGCACACAGCAACACATCCAGACAGGCCTGGAAAGGCTTCATAGAAGGAGACTCCACAACCTCTCTGGGCAGCCTGTGCCAGTGCTCTGGGACCCTTCCAGTCAAGAAGTTCCCCCTTGTGTTGAGCTGGAACCCCCTCTGCACTCAGCAGGGGCATCCTTAACTGGATCAGGCTGCCCAGAGCCCTGTCGAGCCTCACCTTGAATATCTCCAGGGCTGAGGCCTCCACTACCTCCCTGGGCAATCTGTCTCAGTGTTGCACTGCCCTCATGGTAAAGAACTTGTTCCACCATGCCCTCCCTGGCTCCTGTGATCCCCAGCACAGCAGGACAAACCTCTTCACCACGGGCAGACAGGAGCCCTCTCTCCTGGATGTATCCCAACGCCTTTGCTTTGAAATTCTGGGAGGGAGAGAGAAAAAGAGAGGAGGCTTTGCCTGGCCAGCAGATTCCTCCCAGGACTTCAAAGCCTCTTGGATTCATCCCAAAACATAAGATTTCTTTAATTTTCCAGCAAGATAGGAGGGAGAAGCCTCCCTGCTTTGCGAGAGCCAGCGAGCTGGGCAGCCGCACGCTTCCCCTTCCCCACGTCTCAGAAGGGGAAAGTGCATCGTCTCCTCCTACCTTGGCTAAAAGCAGACACCAGAGATGGAATGCCACAAAGATTGGCAGCAGGAAACTGGATTTCTTCTTCATTCCAGCAATTTGATATCTCCACGTGCAGCCTGGCTTGGCTTTCGGTAGCGCTGGGCTGCAGAAGTGGGTGTGCAGCCCAGTTCCCAGCTGCTCCCGAGGCAGGAGAGCACTGGTGTTTGATGCTGGATGTTTAGTCTGCTGTGTCCACTCTTGCCTTTAGGATCAGGTCTGTTCCAAACAAACAGAGCCAGAACAGGACTTAGAGAGAAGTCAGGGTCAAAGACACAAAGTGGTTTCAGACTGGGCAAGCAGCTAACGCCACTTGAAAGTGGGGTTCAGCTCCTGCTTAGCTTCTGGGATCCTTAGACAGCTGCAGTGGGGTCTGATAGATAGGAGACTGAGCTTCTAGTCTGAGATCTGGGGATGTTGCACTTCTAGAGAGGCATCAGATGGAGCCACTGGTGGAAAGGTCTTGCCTGTCTTGTCCTACCTTTGAGACAGGAGATAGGATCCTGGAGAAGGCTCTGGGAAGACTTTGGAGCCACATTTCAGTGTCTGAAGGGGATCTACAGGAAGGCTGGGGAGGGGCTGTTTAGAAGGGCTTGCAGTGATAGGATGAGTGGCAGTGGTTTGAAACTGGAGCAGGAGAGGTTTAGGTTGGACATCAGGAGGAAGTTCTTTACAATGTGAGTGGTGAGACACTGGAACAGGCTGCCCAAGGATGTGGTTGAGGCCCCATCGCTGGAGACATTCGAGATCAGCCTCAGTTTAGCCTTGGGCAGCCTGCTCTAGTGGGAGATGTCCCTGCTAACTGCAGGGGAGGGTTGGACAAGAAGACCTTTAGAGTCTCTTCCAACCCAGTGCAATCTGTGACTCTGGGAGATGGACTGAACCACCCAGCTTGAGGAATGCTGAGGGAGCTTGGTCACTGCCAGCAGCCACAGATAGAAGCTCCTGCAGAAGAATTACCACTGTCAGGGCTTTCCTCCAAGTTTTAGAAGCCATTAAGAAAATAAAGAGCAATCCCAGTGTCACCAGCATCTCCTTGGCAAGGTGTGGAGGTGCAGCCTCAGTGTGTGTTTTACAGTTTGGGAGCTACAGACAGCTGGAGGAAGAGTTAAGGTTCCTGTTTGACATGCTCCAGCCTGGCTTTGCAGGGAGCAGGTCTAGCAGCTGAACCCTGCCAAAACAGACAACTGCAGGTCTTTAACTTCAGAATGAGATTTAGACTGGGATGCACCAAAAGGTCTCTTGAGGTTTCTTGGCACAGTGGAAATCACAAGGAGGATCTGGTCTCAGGAGGCTCAGCTTCAGGGGATAGATTAATGCAGGGCTTCGTGGTTCAGAGTGTGGCAGGGGAAAACCAGCACAATCAGGAGCAAATACAAGGATTTAAGGAGCTCATGCATGAGGCTACCTTCTACCTCCCAAGCTAAGCTTTCTTTTGCTGCTGCTCAAGTAGGGCATCTGGAAAAAATAAAGGACAAGGACAAGAACAAGGGCAGATGTTGAGAATGGGAGGGATGTACCCACTGCCTGGATGAAGCACTTAGTGCCATGGTCTGGTGGATTGGGCAGGGCTGGGTGCTAGGTTGGACTGGATGAGCTTGGAGGTCTCTTCCAACCTGGTTGATTCTATTCTATTCTAATCTATATCTTTCACAGACCTGCTCAGGCCTCCTCTACCCTACCTCTGCCTCCTCTGACCTCCTCTGAAGAGGCTTGTTTTTTTCTGGCCTAAATGAAGAGCAGTGTAACCCTAAAGTGACCCTAGATGCCTGTACTAAGCTCCACACCCAGCCAGCTTTCCTGAGCTGCTGCTAACCGAGAGCTCTGCAGCCAAGCCAGAGACCCAGGAGCCAGGGGGTGGCTGAGAGAGGATTAGGAGCCAAAATATCCCAAGTCCTCCAGCAGCAACAGTGCCAGCTCTGAGCACGAATCCCAGTGTCACCCCACAGTGTCACCACTGTCTCTGGGCTTAGGTGGGGGACAAGCTGTACAGGCAGCAGACTCTGTGCTGAGCATACTACTTTTTGGCTGGTGAGCCATCTCCAAGCCTCAGACAGCTCCGACTTGGAATGCAAAATCCATCCCTGGGTATGTGATTTTGGTCTAATCCAGGATCTTGCTCACAAGGAAGAGCAAGAGAATCAAGGAATTGTTTTGGTTGGAAGAGACCTTTAAGACCATCTTAGTGCTGAGGAAGAGGAGGAGTTAGAGGAGCCTGAGGCATGAGACACTTTCTCACCTGCTTCCTCTACATGTAAGTAATTTATGCTTCTGGAAGCGATGCCCAGAGCAAGGCAGAAGAGAAGCACAGGGCTGGGGGACTTTGGGCAGGCAGATCTTTATGGCCTGCTTCAGAGGACAGATCCACCACGGTCTCAGCTGCTTGTCCCAGTTTTCCCAGTCTGGGAAACTGATCCAGATGGAAATCATCCTAGTGAAGGAACAAAGAAGGAAAGGATTTGAGGAGATTAAGTGTTTGACCATTCTCAAAGCTTGTCTCAGGAGGGCAGCGAAGAGAAGGGCTGGGGTGGGAAAGGACTGGGTGAGACCAGCAGGAAGCACACACCAGCCAGATCTCCACGCTCTGGCTTTTAGCTTCGGTTCCTGCTTGCCTGCCCTGGGCAGTGACTTCACAGCCCTGGCTGCAGATGGAGGCGACCTGGTTAAAGTGCAGATGTTCAGCAGCCTCCAGCCCCAGCGCCTTCACGCCTGTCACCACCGCCAGCCCCGCAAGGACGCGGCGAAGGCAGAGAGCGCGCAAGAGGAGGGGGTGGAATTCGTTCTTAATGCCAAACATATGGGCAAAGGATGTTCCCTGAGCAGTATCAGAGGGCAAATCAGAACTGCAGCACGGGTAAACAGCACAGAGAGCCCTGCTAGGCTTCAAAAGCTGGCTTAGCATAGAAACAAAAGAAGGCAGACGAGGAAGCGACAGCATGAATCATGGTGCAGCACAAACAAGGATGGGGATACATTTAATTTCCAGTTTATGAAGCCAGGGTTATTTATTTATGATTATGCTCCAGTGTTTTGCTTCCATGCAGAGTCATGACTCATTTCTGAAGTAGCTACAAAGCCCTCTTTGGAACAGAACATTTCCTCCACGAGGAAATGAGGGAAACCAGTAGTCCTCTCGGTCCCATCAGCTGAGCAGCAGAGGAGAGAGGTTTGATGTTATGCATGGGGAGGTTTCCCTTGCCACTGGAGCTCCTTGCTGTGGAAATCATCCATCCTCTAGGGTAGGAGACTCCTGTGCTGTAAACTAACTGTACCGGGGGGGGAAAACTCTGTCAGCAGGAAAGTTTGGCTTCAGAAGACCAAGGCTACAAAACAGCTCCTTGACACAGCACTAGTTGGGCCAGGATGGAGATTTTGGGTGTGCTGAAGGGGACCAGATCACAGGATGTTAGGAGTTGGAAAGGATCTCCAGAGATCATTGAGTCCAATCTCCCTGCCAGAGCAGGGCCTTAGAATCTAGCTCAGCATCTTGGTGACAACATGCCCAGGTGATTCTCCACCTGGAGTACTGTGTTCAGTTCTGGAGCCTCTATTACAAGAAGGATATGGACATAGAATCATAGAATTATAGAATCAAACAGGTTGGAAGAGACCTCCAAGCTCATCCAGTCCAACCTAGCACCCAGCCCTAGACGATCAACCAGACCATGGCACTAAGTGCCCCAGCCAGGCTTGGCTTCAACACCTCCAGGGACAGCAACTCCACCACCTCCCTGGGCAGCCCATTCCAATGCCAATCACTCTCTCTGCCAACAACTTCCTCCTAACATCCAGCCTAGACCTCCCCTGCCACAACTTGAGACTCTGTCCCCTTGTTCTATTGGTGGTTGCCTGGGAGAAGAGACCAAGCCCCACCTGGCTACAACCTCCCTTCAGGTAGTTGTAGACAGCAATGAGGTCCCCCCTGAGCCTCCTCTTCTCTAGGCTAAACAACCCCAGCTCCAGGGCTGGAGCTCTGCTCTTGTGGAGACAGACTGAGAGAGCTCAATTCTGGAGCCCCTATTACAAGAAGGATATGGACATGCTGGAATGTGTCAGAGGAGGGCCACTGGAGCTCTGCTCTTGTGGAGACAGACTGAGGGATCTGGGGCTGTTTAATCTGGAGAAGAGAAGGCTCTGAGGAGACCTTATTGTGGCCTTTTGATATCTCGAGGGGGCTACAAGAAAGCTGAGGAGGGACATTTTTAGTGTGTCAGGTAGTGCTAGGACTATGGGGAATGGAGCAAAACTCTAAGTGGGTGGATTGAGATTGGATGTTAGGAAGAAGTTCTTCACCATGGAATCATAGATCATGGAATCATAGAATGGTTTAGGCTGGAAGGGACCTCAAAGATCATCTAGTCCCAAACCCCTGCCACAGGCAGGGACACCTCCCACTAGAACAGGTCACTCAAGGCCTCATCCAACCTGGTCCTGAACACCTCCAGGGAGGGAGCAGCCACAACCATGAGGGTGGTGAGACATTGGGACAGGTTGCCCAGGGAGGTTGTAGAAGCCACATCCCTGGAGGTCTTTAAGGCCAGGCTGGATGGGACTCTGAGCAACCTGATATAGTGTGAGGTAGCCCTGCTTGTGACAGGGAGGGCTGGAACTAGATGATCCTTGGGGGTCTCTTCCAACCCTGACAGTTCTATGCTAGGTGCCAAGTCTGGGGGTCTCCTTGGCCCCAAGCCCCTTTCTACTCATTGCAGGATGAGAGGGAGCTGCTGAAGCCTCTGGAGGAAGCACAATCAAGCTGCTATTTAAGGCTTATTATCTCAGCTCTGCTACAGGCTTCCTGATAATTCCCTGCATTAGCCGGGGCTGCTTTGTTCTCGAGTGCTTCTTCCTCAGATACCTTGGAAGGGGGGTGGGATGGGACTGGGCCGGGGGGAGTGATGGGCAAGACTGCTGCATGTTTACAAGTACCCAGGCAGGAACTACAAGGCTAATTAATTACTCATTATGGAAGGAGTTGAAGGATAAAGAAGCATAAACCCAGAGCTTTGGGAGATGCTGTGGAAGCCAAAGATGCACACACGGCTTTGCCTTTCATCCCTCAGAGTGAGGCCCCTTTCGTGCTGCAAACACCTTGTTTCCAGCTTCTCCCTTATAGCAGGGGCACTCAGCTCCCCTTCAACTCCAGCTTTAGGGGCTGTGGAGCAGGGCAAGCCCTAAGTCACCACAATCCACAGGTCAGGCAAAACCAGGGGTGTCCTGGAGAAGTCTCAGTCAGACTCCCAAAGTCAGTCGGTGATGACAGCAGGGATCCCATCCTGGAACTCTCAGGATTGATTCTCATCCCTGGAGCTATTTCAGGTCAGTTTGGATGGGGGTCTGAGCATCCTGATCTAGCTGAGACGTCCCTGCTCATTGCCTCCAGTTTCACCTCCAGCTTTAGGGGCTGTGGAGCAGGGCAAGCCCTAAGTCACCACAATCCACAGGTCAGGCAAAAAACCAGGGGGGTCCTGGAGAAGTCTCAGTCAGACTACCAAGGTCACATGGTGACAACACTGGGGATCCCATCCTGGAACTCTCAGGATTGATTCTCATCCCTGGAACTATTTCAGGTCAGGTTGGATGGGGGTCTGAGCATCCTGATCTAGTTGAGGATGTCCCTGCCCATTGAAGAGGGGTGGACTATATAAACTTCTTAGAATCATAGAATGGTTTAGGTTGGAAGGGACCTCAAAGCTCAGCCAGTTCCAAGCCCTGCCATAGACAGGGACACCTCCCACTAGAACAGGTTGCTCAAGGCCTCATCCAACCTGGCCTTGAACACTCCCTGGGCAACCTGTGCCAATGTCTCACCACCCTCACCATAAAGAACCCTTTCCTAACATCCAGTTTCAATCTCCCCTCTGCCAGTTTAAACCCATTGCTCCTTGCCCTGTCATTACAAGACCGTGTCAGTAATCCCTCCCCAGCCTTCCTGTAGCCCCCTTCAGATACTAGAAGGCTTCTCCAACATCTCCTGGAAGCCTTCTCCAGGTTGCAGAGCCCCAACTCTCATAGCCTGTTCTCATAGCAAAGATGCTGCAGCCCTCTGAGCATCTTGGTGGCCTCCTCTGGACTTGCTCTAGCAGTTCCATGTCCTTGTGTTGAGGGCTCCAGAACTGCACCCAGGACTGCAGGTGGGGTCTGAGGAGGACTGAGTAAAGGGGCAGAATCCCTCCCTTGCCCTGCTGCCCACACTGCTCTTGCTGCAGCCCAGCACACAGTTGGCTTTAAAATTCCTTCCAACCCAAACTGTTCCATGATTCTATGATCCACGTCTCAAGCACCACTGAGCTGCATCCATCACCTGGATGTGGCCAGAGGAAGGCTTCACCCAGCATCATCCTTCCATGCTGCATTACATGAACTGGAAGGTGCCATAAGAAAAAAAGCACCTGCTGAGCCACTTCTGCAGAGAGCCAGGGGCAAGCTGGGGACCCTTCCTAGGTGGAGTCACCGTCCCTGGAGCTGTTCAAGGCAAGATTGGACGTGGCACTTGGTGCCATGGTCTAGCCTTGAGCTCTGTGGTAAAGGGTTGGACTTGATGATCTGTGAGGTCTCTTCCAACCCTGATAATACTGTGATACTGTGAGATGTCACTGTAAGGACCCTTCCCAGCTGGTTTCATTCAGATCCCTGCTGCTGTCACAAAATCAGAAGAGCTCCAGTGTGGTAGTTTGAGCCTAGCTGGGACCCAACCCATCACATCCAGGAACCTCCTCCTTCATGAGAAGTGTTTGCTCAGGGTGACATTTGAGTGTCCCTGTGCTGTACTTGTCCCTTGAGGGCTGTGTTGACCCTGGAGTGGTTTCCTTGGCTGATCTGGGGGTGTCTCACACTGGTAAACAGGGTGGGAAGTGTCCCAGGTAAAAGCAGATACATTCTTATTTGCTGAATGGGGAAGATTTGGACTCTAAAGCAGCACCCAGAGGTCTTGAAGCCTGGATGTCATTTTATGGCCTCACAGGAGGACCAAAGCCCAGGATGAGCTTGTGGAGGAAGGTGGACTTCATCTCTCTCCCAGGGAGGTGGTGGAGTCACCATCCCTGAGAGTGTTTGAGAAAAGCCTGGATGAGACACTTGGTGCCAAGGACTAGTTGAGTGGCTAGGGCTGGGTGCTAGGTTGGACTGGATGACTTTGGAGGTCTCTTCCAACCTGCTTGATTCTATGATTCTATGATGCTACAAGCCTCACCACAAGCAGCCTTCAAAGCCAGTGCAAGGGATGAGCTAAAAGCAACAAACCCCCCAACCCACCCAGCCCGGGGGAGCTGTCCTCTGCCCAAACCACCCATCCCAGCTTGCCTGGGCATAAAGAAACTCTCTGCCAAGCTTTCATTTTGCCTTCCTGTGGCGAATCCTCCATCAAGAACCCTGCGCCCGCCTGGCACTGATGCGTGATGGGGCTGACAGAAGCAGTTCAAGGAGGCATCTTTCTTCTAGATGGGATTTGCCTCACGCCATAGATTTTAAGTGCTGTGCAAATTGGGCCGTTTTGCAGCGCTGGGCAGATTGTGTGTGTGATAAGGCACCTCGTCTCCCACACATTAACTAAGCACACAGCCAGTTCCATCACGCCAGCAACCGATGGGAGCGGCGCCCGTCCCTCTTCCTTACCCCCCCCCCCCGCCTCTTGCAGTGCGTGTGGGGGGTGCAGCTGTGCTCTGGAGACAGCACAGGATCACAGGATGTGAAGGGTTGGAAGGGATGCAAATTGATCATCCAGTCCAACCCCCCTGCCAGAGCAGGACCAGACAATCTAGCGCAGGGCACACAGCAACACATCCACACAGGCTTTGAAAGGCTCCAGAGAAGGAGACTCCACAATCTCTCTGGGCAGCCTGTGCCAGTGCTCTGGGACCCTTCCAGTCAAGAAGTTCCCCCTTGTGTTGAGGTGGAACCCCCTCTGCACTCAGCAGGGGCATCCTTAACTAGATCAGGCTGCCCAGAGCCCTGTCGAGCCTCAACCTTGAATATTTCCAGGGCTGGGGCCTCCACTACCTCCCTGGGCAATCTGTCTCAGTGTTGCACTGCCCTCATGGTAAAGAACTTGTTCCACTATGCCCTCCCTGGCTCCTGTGATCCCCAGCACAGCAGGACAAACCTCTTCACCACGGGCAGACAGGAGCCCTCTCTCCTGGATGTATCCCAACGCCTTTGCTTTGAAATTCTGGGAGGGAGAGAGAAAAAGAGAGGAGGCTTTGCCTGGCCAGCAGATTCCTCCTAGGAACACATCCAGACAGGCCTTGAAAGCCACCAGAGAAGGAGACTCCACAACCTCTCTGGGCAGCCTGTGCCAGTGCTCTGGGACCCTTACAGGAAAGAAGTTCCCCCTTGTGTTGAGCTGGAACCTCCTGTGCTGCAGCTTCCATCCATTGCTGCTTGTCCTATCCCAGGGAGCAGAGCCTGTCCCCCTCCTGACCCCCAGCCCTCAGTTATAAATATTGATTCAATCCCCTCTCAGTCTTCTCCAGACTAAGCAGCCTCAGGTCCCCCAGCCTCTCTTCATCGGGCAGTGTTCCAGTCCCCTCATCATCTTCATAGCCCTCAGTTGGGTCCTCTCCAGCAGATCCCTGTCCCTCTTAAACTGGGGAGCCCTAAACTGAAGGCAGCACTCAAGCAGGCTGTGAGAAGCTCTGGGATGATGGCCATAGGGGACCTCTTCACCCTGATGAGCTCCTGGCTGGCTGCTGGGGTGAGGTTCATTAGCGTCAGCACTGAGCCAAAGGGAGGACTAAGAGGCTTTCTCAGAAGAAGAGGACACAGCCTCCAACTGTGCCAGGGCAGGCTCAGGCTGGATGTTAGGAAGAAGTTCTTCACAGCAAGAGTGATTGCCCATTGGAGTGGGCTGCCCAGGGAGATGGCAGAGTCCCCACCCCTAGAGATGCTCGAGGTTGTGTTCAGAGGTAGAGTTCCCAGGCACTTGCTGCTTTCACACCATGGAGTCACCTTAGGGCAAGAGTGGAGGTTTCCCAGCATGGAAAACTGAGGCACAAGAGGCAATGGGTGGAAGCCAGGGACAGAAGAAGAGGACACAGCCTCAAGCTGTGCCAGGGCAAGGTCAGGCTGGATGTTAGGAAGAAGTTATTAGCAGCAACAGAGATTGGCATTGGGATGAGCTGCCCAGGGAGATGGCAGAGTCCCCATCCCTAGAGATGCTTAAAAGGAGGCTGGCTGAGGCCCTTAGTGCCATGGGTTAGTTCATTAGAAGGGTTAGGTGATAGGTTGAGCTCGATTATCTTTAGAGGTCTTTTCCAACCTGGTTAATTCTGTATTCTCCTTCCCACTGGCCCCAGCCCCTGAAGCTCACAATATGCAGAACTCATGAAGCAATTTCTTCTCTCTCATTTACAAGAGGCTGGTTGGTGGTGGTTGGTTATTTTTTTTTCTTCCCTTTTCCCATCTTGGAATTCAGTTAGCTGCAGTTTTCATGCAGAAAGTGCCTGAATTGGCTGGAGTGAGGAGAGGTCCAGCCCTTCCTTGCTCCCCCAAGGTGCTGAGGGAAATCACACAGTTCATTTTTTCTGGCTGCAGAATGCCTTTTCCTTTGCATTCTTCATCTCTCAGGTACTTAATCACCACGTTTCCTATTCACATGCCTGGTCATTTCACTTGTGTCAGGGCTCCTTAACTAGGAAATATCAAGATGTTTTCACCCTAGAAAGCTGAGAAGCATATAATTAGCCACCCAGGTAATAAATTACCTGTGCTGGCGACAGCCCACTGGGGAAACCTTTATTCTCCATCTCATCCTATTATGCTGAGCCAATTTAGCACATCTGTAGTTGTTTTAAAATAGTAATTTAGATGGAATCATAGCAAAAGGAAGCTTATTAACAACTTGACTGCCAAGAGAAAGGTGAAAGGGACAGAGGCTGCCATGATGGGAGAAGTTCATCCCTGGCTGGAGGACAATGCTTTGAGGGAAGACAAATCTTGCTGGTGCCCCCAGAGTTTTTGCCTAGAGTATAGCATGGAGGAAGCTCCATACTCCCTGTCCAGCCTGTCCTGAGGCCTCTAGACAAGAGCTACCAGGACTGGGCAACCATGCAGGCACTTGGCAGTTGGATGGTCCACACCTTCTACACATGGGAGAGGACCAGAGGATGCTGGGGCTGAGCCACGGAGGGCCCTGTGATGCCACTGCACTGGAGCAGCTCCATGCTCCCCCTCCAATCTATCCTGGAGCCCCCATACAAGGCCTAGCAGGGCTAGGGAACTGTGCAGGTGCTTGGCTGTTGTATGACCCACACCTGCATATGGGAGAGGAGCAGGGGCTGCTGGCTGCTTCGCCCATCACAGTGCTGCACCCTGGAGAGCCCTGTGCACAGAACCCATCACTCTCACCTACTCAGCATGAGGAGGAAGGCAGGAGAGAGGTGACAGTTAGTTGTTGAGGTTTCATAGTGTCCCCAGCTGGCAGAGCTGTCCCCAAAGGCTGTTGGTCCCCAGCTGCATGGCTCCAGGGCTCTGCTCTTTTGGAAGCCCTCCAAGCCCAGCACTACTACGTGGGGAACCAGGCTCTGCAGGTGAGAACTGTGGTGGACAGCTGAGTCCTTAGGCCACCAGCCAGCTACAAACCACCAAGAGCTAATGCTGGGAAGAAAAGAGCAGCTCCAGCTTGGAGAGAATTAGTATCAGTGCACAGGTAAAGAAAAGCAGCCAATTTCTGAATCACAATCTCACAGAATTAACCAGGCTGGAAAAGACCTCCAAGATAATTGAGTCCACCCTATCACCTAACCCTTCTAATTAACTAACCCATGGCACTAGGTACCTCCTTTTAAACACCTCCAGGGATGGTGACTCCACCACCTCCCTGAGCAGCCCATCCCAATGCCAATCACTCTTTCTGTGAAGAATTTCTTCCTGATGTCCAGCCTAAACCTGCTCTGGCACAGCTTGAGACTGTGTCCTCTTGTTCTGTCACTGGGTCCCTGGAAAAGGAGACCAACCCCCACCTGCCTCCATGCTGTAGAGCTGTCTCAGTGCACCCACCTAGGCCAGTGTTGGCAATGAGATTGTGCTCTCCAAGCTCCTGCATTGCATCCTCAGAGTAGCCAGCAGGACAAGGGAGGTTCTTCTGCCCCTGCACTCAGCATTGCTCAGGCTACACCTTGAGTGCTGTGTCCAGTTCTGGGCTGCTCAATTCAAGAAAGATGTTGAGGTGCTGGAAGGTGTCCAGAGAAGGGCAACAAAGCTGGTGAGGGGCCTGAAACACAAACCCTGTGAGGAGAGGCTGAGGGAGCTGGGGGTGTGCAGCCTGCAGAAGAGGAGGCTCAAGGCAGAGCTCATTGCTGGCTACAACTACCTGAAGGAAGGCTGTAGCCAGGTGGGGTTGGTCTCTTCTGCCAGACCACCAGCAACAGAACAAGGGGACACAGTGTGAAGTTGTGGCAGGGGAGGTCTAGGCTGAATGTTAGGAGGAAGTTGGTGGTAGAGAAAGTGATTGGCATTGGAATGGGCTGCCCAGGGAGGTGGTGGAGTCACTGTGCCTGGAGGTGTAGAAGCCAAGCCTGGCTGGGGCACTTAGTGCCATGGTCTGGTTGATCGTCTAGGGCTGGGTGCTAGGATAGCCTGGATGATCTTGGAGGTCTCTTCCAGCCTGCTTAATTCTATGATTCTATGAAGTGCCCTCAGCAGAGGCAGTGCTTGCCCAGGTGGGTACTTTGTGAGCCAGCAGCTCGCCTAGAGCTCCCTCTGCATCCAGGCAGGCTTCAGCTGCTCCATCACCAGCAGTAGTTCACGTTCTCAGCACTGGCCACTGGTGCCAGGTGCAAGCCAGCAGTTCTGTGCCTTAGCATTGCATGTTGAGTAGCTGAACCATTCGTTTCACCCAGCCAGCTTTTCCCCCTCTCTCCTTGTTTGCTCCACTAGCCATCATCCAAGCCCTGTGGTAGACCCACTCCATCTTTGCTGCAAGAACCCGTGGGAGCCATGCAGGATCTCTCCACTTCAGGCTGGAGTGAGCATGCTGCTGTGAGACCTCCCCCATCCCACTTTCAGTGTGAAATTCAGTCCCTCCCCATGCTGCTGCAGGGCATTTCACAGCTAAGGTAGGATGTGGGGGAGCACACATCATTTT
Source organism: Pogoniulus pusillus (assembly GCF_015220805.1). Classification (NCBI taxonomy): domain Eukaryota; kingdom Metazoa; phylum Chordata; class Aves; order Piciformes; family Lybiidae; genus Pogoniulus; species Pogoniulus pusillus. Next base: position 4,919,720 of record NC_087282.1, on the reverse strand, counting down.
TTAGCCTAGAATAAGAGACAGAAGAGCCCTCAGCTCCACGCTGAATCCCAAGCAGATGTTCACCCGGACATCACCACTTTCACGTGTGCATACAGCAGTGAACAAAGCGAGCTGGAGCTCTTCCTTTGGCTCTGGGGCCCCTTCCACAGCTCAACTGAGCTCTATGCTCCTCCTGAGCAAGGTAACTTCAACCATCTCCTCTGGAATGTGCTCAGCCCTGAGCTGTGCCTGCACCAGGGTTTCCTCACTGATAGGATGAGCTGGGCATAGGGACACCACCATGGCAGAGGTCCACAGGTCAGCGCCCTTGAACTATCCTTGCTACCAGAGCAGCCTCTGGGAGACTTTAAGAGTGTCTCTGCCCTCTTGAGCAGAGGGTTTGCAGCTGCTTTCACAGTGGACAACTACAAAGATCAGGGTGTGGAAAAGCAGATCTGGCAGAGAGAGTCCTGCCCACCCACACACCAGCCCGCCCAGGGGCACTGAGACCACTGGAGAGCACATCTGAGCCCCACTTCTGCCTCCCTGACCACCTGCCCAGCTGGCTCCAGCCAGAGCCCTCAGTAAGGAGAGCTCAAGCACCCTACAAGAGGCTGTTCCCACGGCCCTTTTCCAGCAGGACAGTTAATCCCAGCCTGACTCCTTACAACAAGAACCAAAACCCACATGAAAGAGGCTGTTCTTCCAATTTCCTTCCTCATCTGGTAGCCTGGGGAGCATATCTACTTCGAATAAAGCATCCTGGCATTTCCCCTGCCACCACCTAACCATTGATTATTGCTTCAGCTGCCTCCCTGCCTCTGCTTCTTGCTGCTGCAAGCTCAGCTATGCAGAAGGGACTTGGTCCAGACCAGCATTAGCCCTTCTAAATAAGTGAGCAACCCATCATTGCTCAGCACAGGCAGGGCTCTGTGCTTTGTGCATCCCCTCAAGGCCACAGACTGGAGGTGAGGAGGAAGTTGTTGAGCAGGAGAGTGATGAGAGCCTGGAATGGGCTGCCCAGAGAGGTGGTTGAGGCCCCATCCCTGGAGGTGTTTAAGGCCAGGCTGGCTGAGACTCTGACCAGTCTGATTTAGGGTAGGGTGTCTCTGGGCATGGCAGGGGAGTTGGAACTGGCTGATCCTTGTGGTCCCTCCCAACCCTGACTGATTCTATTCTATGATTCACATCCTGATTGGGTTTTTCCCCATCAGACCCAAACCTTTGCATCTTTCAGTGATCTGCAAATAAAAAGGCTTTGCAAAATACCTCCCTGAAGCCCTCCCCAGAGCACTGCTCTGAGCTGGCAGAGCCTGGCCACTGCTGCAGGTTGGGTTGATAAAGAGATTCTCCCCATGCCATGGAAATTGGATCATCCCCAGGAGGTAGCCTGAGTGTGAACTGGTTCCTGGCTTACTGGGACATGGGTGCTGAGGGAGAGCTTGGGGGTTGTGAGGGTGAGCAGCAGATTTGCCTGGAAAAGGCAGAATGAACACAGGAGAGGAAGCTGCTCCCTGCAGTTTTATTTTGCCTTTCTTATTTCTTATTTACACAGGTTTTGTGAGCTCCCTGCTCATATTTTTACCCTTTGCAAATGGAAAAGAAGAACACAACAAGCCAAAGTCCTGACCCTGAATAACTATGTGCAATATCCCCTCAGTATCAGCTCACCAAGCCCATCACCAGTTAATCAGCTCCTGGAAAACCAGGTCACACACAAACATTCTACTCTTTAGGCTCCAAAGAAGAGTTTTTCATACATTGAAAGGCCAGCAGTGCCTCTCTTCCATTTAAATCAGGCTGCATGCGTGTGTGGAGTGAGGCTCTGTGCAGGGGACAAGCAGCAGCTGAAGCCTCCAGCTCACCTGCATCCCAGCAGTGCCCATCTCAGAGCTTGCCTCCATCCCAGCAGTGCCCATCTCAGAGCTTGCCTCCATGCCAGCAGTGCCTATCTCAGAGCTCACCTCCATCCCAGCAGTGCCCATCTCAGAACTTGCCTCCATGCCAGCAGTGCCCATCTCAGAGCTCACCTCCATCCCAGCAGTGCCCATCTCAGAGCTTGCCTCTATCCCAGCAGTGCCCATCTCAGAGCTCACCTCCATCCCAGCAGTGCTTATCTCAGAGCTTGCCTCCATACCAGCAGTGCCTATCTCAGAGCTCACCTCCATCCCAGCAGTGCCTATCTCAGAGCTCGCCTCTATCCCAGCAGTGCTCATCTCAGAGCTCACCTGCATCCCAGCAGTGCCCATCTCAGAGCTCACCTCCATCCCAGCAGTGCCCATCTCAGAGCTTGCCTCCATACCAGCAGTGCCTATCTCAGAGCTCACCTCCATCCCAGCAGTGCCTATCTCAGAGCTCGCCTCTATCCCAGCAGTGCTCATCTCAAAGCTCACCTGCATCCCAGCAGTGCCCATCTCAGAGCTCACCTCCATCCCAGCAGTGCCCATCTCAGAGCTTGCCTCCATGCCACCAGTGCCTATCTCAGAGCTGACCTCCATGCCAGCAGTGCCTATCTCAGAGCTTGCCTCCATCCCAGCAGTGCCCATCTCAGAGCTTGCCTCCATCCCAGCAGTGCCTATCTCAGAGCTCACCTCCATCCCAGCAGTGCCCATCTCAGAGCTCACCTGCATCCCAGCAGTGCCCATCTCAGAGCTCCCCTCCATCCCAGCAGTGCCCATCTCAGAGCTCCCCTCCATCCCAGCAGTGCCTATCTCAGAGCTTGCCTCCATCCCAGCAGTGCCCATCTCAGAGCTTGCCTCCATCCCAGCAGTGCCTATCTCAGAGCTCACCTCCATCCCAGCAGTGCCCATCTCAGAGCTCACCTCCATCCCAGCAGTGCCCATCTCAGAGCTCACCTCCATCCCAGCAGTGCCCATCTCAGAGCTTGCCTCCATCCCAGCAGTGCCTATCTCAGAGCTCACCTCCATCCCAGAGATGCCCATCGCAGAGCCTGGCACACCCCTTACCCCTTCCCCCCCCCCCCCCCCCCCCTCCCCCATGGCCAGATGGCTCTGTGCACCAGTGGTCAAATTACCCCTTTCTGGAGCTGCTCAGTGTATCATTTGCCTTATGCTTTGATTGAATGGATCATTGACCCCACTTCTCCTCATTGTCTTTGATTAGCTGAGGGCATCCCCATTCACAGAGCTCCCAGGAGGCTCCCAGCCCTTCCACACACAAACCAAAGCAAACATCCTCTCATTTTCCTGCAGACTGGATCCATCCCTCTGGTGAATCGTTCCTCTGTATCTACATTTCACTGTAGGGCAGAGGAATGGGGGAATGGCTGTGGGTTTAGTCAGCTGTGGACTCATCAAAACAAGGAAGGGGGTGGGGGGAAAACCCATCTACTTCTCTCAAACATTAGTTAGCAAATCGAATTACTCTCCACTTCATCTGTATTATTTAGGCTTAATTGTATTACCAGGGCTGTAATACAGTGGAAATAGAATTATCAGTGGGGAGATTGCAAGGGTGGCATCTTCAGGAGAGCAGGAAGGAAGGGTGCATGGCTGGGAGTGGTGAGGAGGGGGTTGAGAGCTACCCAGTGCTGAGACAAAAGACTTTTCCTCCTGCTGAGATTCCAGCTCAACCCCTACCTGGAGCTGCAGCTGACATGAGCCAAAGGCTCTCCCTGGTCACCAGGCTTTATTTGATGTTATCAAGATGCCCATTTGGGTGCTGCAGACAGGGATTAGTCTACCCATCTGAGGCTCTGCCATGATGGGGAACATCCTGCTCCTTACAGCATGCTGAGCAGCAGGGAACACACCCATCTCTCTTCCACATGCAGTTATTGAGCCTGCCATGGATTTTACCCTCCCTGAGCACCACTGCACACAACTTTCTGTCTGTGTTACCATGGGGGACAACCCCTGTTAATTACCCCTGCTTGCACCCAGTCAGCCCAGGGCTACTTCCCACTCCTTCTGCAGCTACACATGGCACTGACACAAACCAACCCCCAGCCAAGGGGCCACACAGGTTAACTGGAAAAGAGGTTTTGGGCCCAGGCTGTGCCCAGCACAATGCTTGTGACAGCACCTGCGAGACTGCTGCAGCCAGAAGAGAATTTCCTCTTTGGAAGTTTTAAAGATGAGCAAGACTCAGAATAATTAAACTCCCTTCTGTGCTGCCATTAAATATAAATACAAATGGTGTTAATATCTCTGGTTACTCCAGGAGCCTTCCCAAGCACCCTCTAATTGTCTAATTAAATCACTAAGGGCTTAGGTTAGTGACAATGTAATCCTTAATGGAGCCTTGCTTGTAGGTTGATGTAAGGGACTGTACAGGATGGTTGTTTATCTAATTAATCCCCAGGGTCAGATTCAGCACTGGTGTGCAAGGTAATGGAATTTAGGTCCCTTGAATTTTGTCAGGCTTGCTCAGACCTACTTACACCAGGTTGCTGCACCAAGGGAAGGGAAGCGGCGCGGCGCATGTGCTGTGGAGCAGGAGAGCAGCCTCGGAGCACGTTCAAGGAGAGAGGTCACCTTCCCTGCTCACAGCCAGGAGTGTGGCCAGAGCAGGGCCAGGAGGATGCTCAGAGGGCTGCAGCAGCTCTGCTGTGAGCACAGACTGAAAGAGTTGGGGCTGTGCAGGCTGGAGAGGAGGAGGCTCCCAGTTGACCTTCTTGTGGCCTTCCAGGATCTGAAGGAGGCTACAAAAGCTGGAGAGGGACTTTTTAGGTGCTCAGGATGTGACAGGACTGGGGGGAATGGAGCAAAGGTGGAGGTGGGGAGAGTCAGAGTGGATGTGAGGAGGAAGTTGTTGAGCATGAGAGTGGTGAGAAGCTGGAATGGGTTGCCCAGGGAGGTGGTTGAGGCCCCATGGCTGGAGGTGTTTGAGGTCAGGCTGGCTGAGGCTGTGTGCAGCCTGCTCTAGGGTAGGGTGTCCCTGGGCATGGCAGGGGGGTTGGAACTGGCTGATCCTTGTGCTCCCTTCCAACCCTGACAGATTCTGTGATTCTCTGATTCTAGGAGGAGGAGAGCCTCTTGCTGCATGTCTGGCCACAGGCAGCATGCAGGCAGGGACCAGAGTGAGAGTCCAGACAAGAGCAGAGGGCAGAGGAACATCCTAGACCAGCACCCTGCCTGGCTTTGAAGTGTGCTAGTTCCTGCTGTTCCCACTCCCAAAGACCTCTCTCAGCAGATGAAGGGAGGCTTGGATGCCACTCATCACTAATGCCAAAAAGGAGGGGGAAAAAAAAAAAGGCAACTTTTCTTTTATTCCCCTGCCTTTGAAATTATGATTCCACCCCCCCTCCCCACCACTAAGGCTGGATCAGACAGCTCTGATCGCTTTGGAGAGCGAACCGTTGGGTCTGAATTCCTGGGCAGGCTGTCAAGTTGTCACAGCTCGTCCGTGTGCAGCCAGTGGATGGTGCTCCCATTGTCCACAAATAGGGACCAGATGTGAACATCCCTGACAGCCACAAGCTCCTGCTGCAGCACACAGAAAGGAGAAGCCCAACCCTGGGAGACGTGGCGATTGCTTACCAGCCCCAACCCCGCCGCCTCCCAGCCCCCCTCCTCACAATGAAGTATGCTAAATGTGAGGAACAATGGATATGTTATGAATAAAGATGTGCAGCTGGACAAATTATAACCCCCTTCCCCAAATCCTGCCAGCCTTGACCTCCACATCGTGTCCCCAAACTGGGTTGGCAGCCCTGCTGGAAAGCCCATCCCAATAGAAGGGAAGGGAAGCTCCTTCCCCCTATAACCTCTTAGGTCAAATGTATTATACTGTGCCCAGGTGGGCAGCAGAGGCAATGGCATCGTGGCCTGGATCAGGAGCAGTGTGGCCAGCAGGACAAGGGAGGTTCTTCCCCTGTACTCAGCACTGCTCAGGCCACTCCTTGAGTGCTGTGTCCAGTTCTGGGCTCCTCAATTCAAAAGAGATGTTGAGGTACAGAAATGTGTCCAGAGAAGGGAAACAAAGCTGGGGAGGGGCCTGGAGCACAGCCCTGTGAGGAGAGGCTGAGGAAGCTGGGGGTGTGCAGCCTGCAGAAGAGGAGGCTCAGGGCAGACCTCATTGCTGTCTACAACTACCTGAAGGGAGGCTGTAGCCAGGTGAGGTTGGTCTCTTCTGCCAGGCAAGCAGCAACAGAAGAAGGGGACACAGTGTGAAGTTGTGCCAGGGGAGGTCTAGGCTGGATGTCAGGAGGAAGTTGTCGGCAGAGAGTGATTGGCATTGGAATGGGCTGCCCAGGGAGGTGTTGAAGCCAAGCCTGTCTGGGGCACTTAGTGCCATGGTCTGGTTGACTGGCTAGGGCTGGGTGCTCGGTTGGCCTGGATGATCTTGGAGGTCTCTTCCAGCCTGGTTGATTCTAAGATTCGATGATTCTATTCTATGATTCTCTCCAGTATTTCCCTGTCTCTCTTGAACTGGGGAGCCCAGAACTAGATCCAGTATTCCAGATGTAGCCTCACTAGCACAAAGTAAAGGACAGAAGAACTTCCCTTTACCTGCTGGCCACACTTCTCTGAATGCATCCCAGGACACCATTGTCCTTCTTGGCCTCAAGGCCACATTGCTGGCTTGTGGGCAACTTGTCCCCTAGCACTCCCAGGTCCTACTCTGCAGAGTTGCTTTCTAAAAGGTCAATCCTTCACCCATACTGGTGCATGGGGATATTCCTCTCCAGACAGAGAACTCTACACTTGCTGAGATTCCCTTCTTCCCAGCTCTTCAGCCTGTCCAGGTCATTCAACACCATCCTAATCCTGGCTGAGTTCTGGGAGCAGCTATAACAGACATAAGAAGCAAACCTGGCACACTGCTGCTGCTAGGCTCACTCACGAGAAGAATCTCGTGGTCCCAGAAGCCCTGCTAGGAGACCTTTAAGAAGATGAGTTCAAGTATCTGGCCCTCTCCAGTGCGAGTCACCATCTCAACATTTGGCCTGATTTAAAGGCAGCTCAGTCGATGCTCTCAGGAGCTGCAGTGCCAGGGCTGCGTCTTCACTTCCACGGCCAGGGGCGTATCATTCCCTTTCACATTCCTGCCTTTTCTGCTTTCTTTTCCTTTGCACCACTGTAAATCAGCGTGTGCTCCTCTGCAATCTGCAGCCATGTAAACACTCTGCTTTGCAAGGAGAGAGGGCTGGCCTCTGTAACAACTCCAACTGCTCTCTTTTTTTTAACCAGGATGCATAAAGCAGGCAGCAGATTTCCGCTTATATTTGTTGTATTTCAAACAGAAGCCAATGTTTATAGCCGGGCTGTAAACCACCATAATGGGGGACAGATACTCTACAGAAGCTGCTGCACTCGTAGGCAGAGGAGAAGTGGAAGCCATGGGGTTAGCTCAAGAGCTTGGCTCTCCCCACCACCACGCTGCTCGTGCTGGAGATGTGCTCCCCAAGCATCTGCCACGTCCCGCGTGTTTGCGGAGTCACCCGAGCTGTGTGCTGACTAAAATACACACCAAGAGTCACACTGCTGTGACATTTCCTGGCCTGCATCAGGAACAGTGTGGCCAGTAGGACAAGGGAGGTTATTATCCCCTGTACTCAGCACTGGTCAGGCCACACCTTGAGTACTGTGTCCAGTTCTGGGCCCCTCAATTCAAGAAAGATGTTGAGGTGCTGGAACATGTCCAGAGAAGGGCAACAAAGCTGGTGAGGGGCCTGGAGCACAAATCCTATGAGGAGAGGTTGAGGGAGCTGGGCCTGTTTAGCCTGGAGAAGAGGAGGCTCAGGGGTGATCTTATTACTGTCTACAACTACCTGAAGGGGCATTGTAGCCAGGTGGGAGGTGGCCTCTTCTCCCAGGCAACCAGCAATAGAACAAGGGGACACAGTCTCAAATTGTGCCAGGGTAGGTCTAGGCTGGATGTTAGGAAGAAGTTCTTCACAGAGAGAGTGATTTCCCATTGGAATGGGCTGCCCAGGGAGGTGGTGGAGGCACCGTCCCTGGGGGTCTTCAAGAAAAGACTGGATGAGGCACTTAGTGCCATGGTCTAGTTCACTGGATAGGGCTGGGTGCTAGGTTGGACTGGATGATCTTGGAGGTCTCTTCCAACCTGGTTGATTCTATGATTCTATGATTCTATGATTCCTTTGCAGCCAGCCCCACGTTGGTGCAATTTCCTACTTGTGAACGAAGATCCCAGCAGAGAACCCTCCCCACACCTCACTGCACCGCTTGTGCCTTGCACGCTGAGCTTCGAGCCCCTACAAAACTGGAGTGTGTCACTCAAGCAAGAGTCAGGACCTGAAGTGGTGGAGGCTAAGCCCTGTGGCTGTTCAAAGAGCCTGCAGCTGTGGTGGTGACACAGTTTAGTGACCAGGCAGTTCCAGGTTAACAGTTGGACTGGATGATTAAGAGGTCTTTTCCAGCCTTCAGTGAGGCTATGGTGAACAGTTGGACTCAATCTAGGAGGTCTTTTCCAGCTTTAAATGAGTCTATGGTGAACAGTTGGACTTGATGATCCAGGAGGTCTTTTCCAGCCTTCAATGAGGCTATAGTGAACAGTTGGACTTGATTATATCTAGGAGGTCTTTTCCAGCTTTAAATGAGTCTATGGTGAACAGTTGGACTTGATCTACGAGGTCTTTTCCAGCCTTCAATGAGTCTATGGTGAACAGTTGGTCTTGATGATCTAGGAGGGCCTTTCCAGCCTTCAATGAGGCTATGGTGAACAGTTGGACTTGATCTACGAGGTCTTTTCCAGCCTTCAATGACTTGATGATGCAGGAGGTCTTTTCCAGCCTTCAATGAGGCTATGGTGAACAGTTGGACTTGATGATCTAGAAGGTCTTTTCCAGCCTTCAATGAGGCTACGGTGAACAGTTTGGACTTGATGATCTAAGAGGTCTTTTCCAGCTTTAAATGAGGCTATGGTGAGACCTCACTGCCACTCCCCAGATCTTGGGAGGTGGACACAGTTCTTAGTGAGGTGCTAGGAAAACGCCAGCAACGGTCACACATCCCAAGGCTCGGGCTGGAGCATCACTAATTCCTGCTGTCTCCGAGCCCTTCCCTGACAAACAGTTTCGGTGACCCAGGAATGTTATCTTAGTAAATCAAAAACGTAAACATTTAGGTTCAGGCCTGTGCTGAATGGATTGGAAAGTGAGTTATGGTAGGAGCCCGTCGAGGAGCAGGAGTTTGGCTTGGCAGTTGCCTCCTTTGCCTGGAACCTGCTTTTCAAGATTAAATACGATACTCTGCAATGCATCCAAAATGTCAATTACTCCAAGTCTCTCAGGTTTGCAATTACAGAATGCAAGTCATGTTCAGCATTTTATGAAACTGCTTTTTTTGGCATGCCCCATCTTTTCTCTTATTGTAAAAAATAACTTTTAAATCAAAGCCTTAAATCAAGGCACATACTTGCTAAAGGGAAAGGACTCCGGGCTGTAAACTCGTCCAGCGCCGTAACTGGGAGGGAGCTGAGCGAGCTGGTTTCTGGTCAAGAAAATGAGAGTGGCAAATCAGAGGGAAGGAATGTGGAGCAGTCTCGGCTGAGGAACGCCTAATCCCACCACCAGGGACTTAAATCCCACAATTGCCTTGTTATAACCCCCCGTGGGGCAGGGGGAAGCGAGCCTGGAGAAATCACCTCTCTCCCATCCCGCTGGAATCTGAGCAGCAGCGTCACGGCTGGGCTTCCAGCATGCCACGGCAGCAGCTGCAGGCGATTCCTTTCAGGCTCTTCCAAGCTTTAGTTCTCTGTTGCCAAAGGCTCTCTGACCCCTTTCTTCCTCCGCATCTGTCGGGTAGGGAGGTGAGCAGGAAAAAACTTCGGATGCGCCGACCTCAGCTGATGCTTACAGTGCTGAGCTTGGGCAGGACACCTGTCTGCCAGCGGTCACATCCTTAGAGCACTTGAGCTGGGAGCGAGGGTTGCTTCCCTGTGAGAAGGTCAGGCACTGCTCCACATGGAAAAGAACAGGTGAATTCCCTGGCAAAGCTGCGAAGGGAGTGTTTGTCTCCCAGCTGGGTGCGCCTGCTTTGCTGGGAATCACCTTCTTTCTGTTGCGCTTTTACTTGCAGCGTTTCAAAGCCTCCAGGCTCAGGGGAAACCCTGAGCGCTGGATCTTCGAGGATGCTTTAATTGCTGTCCCTCCTGCGTGGAGGAGCCAGCAGACCTGTAAGACCTGTGCTTCAGCAGGCCCCTTGGCCAGACGCACTGCCAGCCTCATCCGGTTTGTAATGAGGGCACGGACGCTGCCACCCTGCCCATCTCCCGGCAGCCCAACTGGATTCCTGGCTGGGCAGATTATTTCCCTCCTGCTCTGGTTTTGGTCCTGTTGCTGTGTCTCTGTCTCAGCCTCTTACACCTTCTTGCTGTGTGGGGTTAAGCCAGGGAGGCTGCGTGCCGGGGCTGGAAGCAGCCATCCGAGGCTCTGGATAAAGCCTTTTGCATCTGCACACACAATGATTTCTTCCTGATGAGGAGCTCTGGCATGGGAAAGCTGCGAGATCCCAAGTCTGATGCTTCCAGACCTGATCTGGTTGCTGGAAGCCCCTCAGCAGCACAATTCCAGGTGCCAGCATTGTAGTGGGCATTGCAAACCCGTCAGTGCATTTGCTCAGGGTACCAAGATGCTGTCAGCATCTCAGCGCTGAGGTGGCCCCCGGCTTCCAGAGCTGCTGCCTCAATCCTTTCCAACAGCGCTGGGATTCATTTACTGTAGGATAAGGGAAGGGGAGAGCGCATCTGGCAGAGGCACGAGGAGGCAGGAACCAGAAGCCGAGCGAGGATTGAAGCTGGCCAAGGAGTTTTAAAACTCCCTGCAGTTGGACTCATGAGCACCATTCCTGTGGACCCTGTCGTGGGCTTGGGCCCCTTCTTGGATGCTCTTCCCAGGGATGCAGGTGCACAGTGTTAAGAGATCATTTCCTGCTCGCACCACAGCTTCAGGGATGGATTTACCACGGGGCTAAGTTCACCCTCCTTTGCTCTCAATCTCCTTTTACTTTTCTTTCCCTCCCTGTCTCTTATATTCCCCACAAGCACCTACAAATCGGGCGAGACTGGAGACAGCCCTGTTCAGCAGGGAAAAACCCAGATGGTCTCCCAAAAGACGTGGCTCTCATCGAGGGAGGAGACAAACGATTCCACACTGGGGCTTTTGCAATGGATAAGGAATGGATGGAGTATTAGGGAATGCAAAAGGAGGAGGAGGAGGGCGAGGAAGAGGAGCTGAAAGAGGAGGGAGATGGGCACCAAAACACTGGTCCTAATTCTCCCTCAGCTGAAAAGGACTTTAACTGCCAGTCAGACAAAGGTGATCAGTAAAACCAGTCTGAAGTGGAGAGTTCATTTGAAACACATGCAGCCGCCGATTCACTTGCCAATGGAAGTGCAATTAAACAGAGGAGCTGGGAAATGGGACCTGTTGGAGCCAATGCAGATGGCCCCACTCTGCCAAGGCTGAGAACAAAAAACTCCCTAATTGCAGGAATTGGAGGGGGAATGGGAGAGATTTACCCTCTGCTGTGGTATTTTCCCCTGGATCAGGGGGGGAAATCAGCCACTCTGACAGCTTTGCTTACAAAGTCAAGTGGCCTTCACTCAGAAATTAGCAGACGTTCCTACCCGGTTCCCAGCATCTCACCTGATGCAGGTCTTGCTTTAGTCCAAGAGGAAAAGATTTGTAAGAGCAAAAAAAGGATCAGCTTCTGTGTCAGCTGGGTCACACACTCAGACCTCTCTCCTTTCCTCTCTGCTCTCTGATTTAACTCCCTCCCTGTACCTTCAGTTCTCCTGTCGGGAACCATCCTCATCCCTAATGAGCCATTTGGAATGCTCAGGCCTGGCCACTCGTTTGCGGTAGCATCTCTGCATTACAAAAGCAACGTGGTTGAATCACAAAGAACACCCGGGTTGATAGGAAAAAACCCAAACGATCAAACAAACAAACACAACTTCCCACCACAAAGAGTAGGATAATGGAACCAGATCGTATCTACCTCCTAGATCACATCGTAAAACTCACCTCAGAGCCGTTTGTGATTCCAGAGGAGGAAGGGATCACCTCAAGATACAGAATCTCAGAATCCCAGCATGGTGGGGATTGGAAAGGACCTCTGGAGATCATCCAGTCCAACCCCCTGATACAGCAGGGTCACCCACAGCGGATTGTCCAAGTTTGCCATGTCCAGGTGGTTTGGAATCTCTCCAGAGAAGGAGTCTCCATGGCCTCCCCAGACAGCACCCTCACACAGAAGTTTTGTCTCACTTTCACATGGAACCTTCTGGGTTCCAGTTTGTCCCCATTGGCCCTTGTCCTGAAAAGAGTCTGGCCCCATCTTCTTCTGGATGCATTCCAGTGTGATCTGCTCTAAGTGACCCTGCTTTGGCAGGACTGGAGCTGATGATTTTTCAAGGTCCCTTCCAGTCCTGATCGTTCTTGTCCCTCACCCTTTATCTATCGATCAGCACTGAGCAGATCCCCTCTTAGTCTGCTCTTTTCCATGCTGAATAGCCCCAGAACTCTCAGCCTTTCTTTGTCAGAGAGATGCTTTGGTGTCCCCCCCTCATTTTCTTAACCTCCACTGGACTCTTTGCAATAGTTTCCTGTCTCTCTTGACCTAAGGAGACCACAACTGGACCCAGTAGAATCATATCATAGAATCATAGAATCAACCAGGTTGGAAGAGACCTCCAAGCTCATCCAGTCCAACCTAGCACCCAGCCCTAGCCAGTCACCTAGAACATGGCACTAAGTACTCCGGACGTGACCTCGCTAGGGGAGAGTAGATGAACTATAAAGGTCTCTTCCAACCCAAACCACTCTCTGGGTCCTGCTGAGCACTGTCACCTGCTGTGTCAGGGAAGCCTTGCTGCCAGAAGACGGGTGGCTGCCTCCTGCTTTGTGCACACTGAGTGGCAGGACCTGGGCTTTGATGTAGCAGAAGAAGGTAACCCCCCCCACACACACACACCACCTGCTCCTTTGCCATGGGTCATAGAATCATAGAATCATAGAATCAACCAGGTTGGAAGAGACCTCCAAGATCATCCAGTCCAACCTAGCACCCAGCCCTATCCAATCAACCAGACCATGGCACTGAGTGCCTCATCCAGGCTTTTCTTGAAGACCCCCAGGGACGGTGCCTCCACCACCTCCCTGGGCAGCCCATTCCAATGGGAAATCACTCTCTCTGTGAAGAACTTCTTCCTAATATCCAGCCTATACCTACCCTGGCACAACTTGAGACTGTGTCCCCTTTTTCTATTGCTGGTTACCTGGGAGAAGAGGCCACCCCCCACCTGGCCACAATGCCCCTTCAGGTAGTTGTAGACAGTAATAAGCTCACCCCTGAGCCTCCTCTTCTCCAGGCTAAACACCCCCAGCTCCCTCAACCTCTCCTCATAGGATTTGTGCTCCAGGCCCCTCACCAGCTTTGTTGCCCTTCTCTGTCTGTGCAGTCTGTGCGGGTTGCACCTGTTTGCTCAGGTTTCACCTTAACCCAAAGCCCAGTTCCCATTCCCATCTCTCTGCTGAGGCAACAGCCTCAAGGCCAGGCTGAGGCTGAGCCCACCCTACTGCCTCGCTCGTCCTTCCTCCGTCATTGCCATTAGCTGTTGAACGCGGTCCAAGAGCGCTCCGAGAGATGCCGAGAGCCTGTCACTTGCAGCATGTGCTCTTTCTCATTCTCTCCCCGAGAGAGATAATTGTGGATGGAGTGGAAAGCTTCCCAGGGAAGGCTTTGGGCTTGTTTTCCGTGGACACGTTGCTGTGAGCTTACAGTGGGCTGGAGAGGGTGCGTTAAAACAAGGGAATACTGCACGCTCCTTAAGCATGTAATTGCTAGAAGAGATATTGATACGCCGAGAAGAGTTTAAGGGGAGGCTCTAAATGGTCTAGAGGCTGAAGGAATCCAGGCAGAAATGTTTAAAGAGCAGCATCTGCCCTACTTGAAGCTAAAGAGAGAGATGACAGCATCCTGCAAATAGCTGGAGCACATAAACACTGCAGTGAGAGGCAGCTTCGTGCTACAGGGGATCACGTTAATAAAAGCAAACCTAAGCTGGGTATTGTTAAACTTCCCAACAGCAAAGTTGTGTCAAGATACCATCTCCCTCTGGGAAAGCCACAGGAGAGGGGATACTCTGAGGTTTGCTGCACAGCATCCCGTGTCTTCAGAGCAAGTGTTGGCCACAGCAAGAGACTTCCAGACCTCAGCAGGGAGGAGGCTGCAAGTCCAGGACAGAGAGAAGAGTTTCAGGTGTGTTCTGAGCCTGCAGCAGTCCTGCTGCTCACAAGGGAGGTGATTTAATGACTTGAGTAATAACTTAGGGAGATGACATCAGGTGGGACTGTATCCACTATAAGATATGGAGGAATGCTCTATTCAAACTTCTAATCCCATGGTCAGCTCCACTGCCAGGGCAGGGCTTGCATTCCATGGACTTTGCAATGCAGGAAAGAATCTAACCCTTGAAATGAAGCTTTGCTTGCTGCCTGGGCATTTCTAACAACCATTTCCTTCCCAGCTCCCCAACACAGCTCTTCTGAACATTCAAAAGTTTCAGTAAAAGGACCTGGGGCTTTTTAGTCTGGAGAAGATTTAGAGGGGATTTGGTAAATGTTTATAAATATCTGAGGGTTGCCAGGAGAGGGGGACAGGCTCTGCTCACTGCTCCCTGGGATAGGACAAGCAGCAGTGGGTGTAAATTGCAGCACAGGAGGTTCTGCCTCAACACAAGGGGGAACTCCTTGACTGTCAGGGTCCCAGAGCACTGGCACAGGCTGCTTAGAGAGGTTGTGGAGTCTCCTTCTCTGGAGACTCTCAAGGCCTCTCTGGATGTGTTCCTCTGTGATCTGTGTTAGTATTGTCCTGCTCTGGCAGGGAGGTTGGACTGGATGATCTCCTTGGGTCCCTTCCAACCCCTAACATCCTGTGAACCTGTGATTATTTCTCCTTCCACCTGAACCACCTGTCTAAAGGCCTGACTGCCCAGGAGGCTCCACCTGAACACGAGGAAAAACTTCTTTCCTGTGAGGATGCCAAAGCCCTGGCGCAGGCTGTCCAGAGAGGTTGTGAAGTCCCCTTCTCTGGAGAGATTCCAAACCCCTCTGGACATTGTAGTCCTAGGCAAGCTGCTGTGGGTGCTTTAGCAGTTGAACTGGATGATCTCCAGAGGTCCCTTCCAACCCCCACCAGGATGGGATTCTGTAAACATCGTTAAGTGCAGACACCGACACCAGTGCAGCATCATCGAGGTGGCTGCGTGGCCATTTAGGACCCCATTAAGTAAGAACAGCCAAAGCAGACAGTCATAACCAGGTAATAAAACCAGCATCAAATTATGGATTTTATAGTTAGAGCTACCAGAAATGTCCTGTTCAGCCTAGCACAAGTACTGCTCCCTGATGGGGAAAAGAGTGTTTGGAGAGGAGGGACAGCTGCTGTCTTTCACAGTTAATTATGAGGATGAGCTAAGAATTAATCAGGTAAAGGGAGGGATGTGAAAACCATCAGGGTTGGGAACGACTGAGTTTGTCCCTCAAAATAAGTTAGGCTTGGCAGAGGACCTGAGAAATCCATCCCCACACAAATCCATGGCTCACAAAGTGTTAAGTTGCAGCTCATTTTCTAACCCCAGACCCACGGGGAGGATGGACTGAACTAAAACAGGGCAAGGAACAATGTGATAGGACAAGGAGCAATGGGTGGAAGCTGCAGCACAGGAGGTTCCAGCTCAACACAAGGGGGAACTTCTTGACTGGAGGGGTCCCAGAGCACTGGCACAGGCTGCCCAGAGAGGTTGTGGAGTCTCCTTCTCTGGAGCCTTTCCAGGCCTGTCTGGATGTGTTGCTGTGTGCCCTGAACCAGATTGTCTGGTCCTGCTCTGGCAGGGAGGTTGGACTGGATGATCTCCTTGGGTCCCTTCTAACCCCTGACATCCTGTGAGCCTGTGAAAATTAGGCTGCACACCCAGGAAGGGCTTGCACAGAAAGATCTAATACAGGAAAAGGTTCTTCATTCAGCTCCTGCCCTGGAATGCTGGATCAGTGAGGGATAGTTGGAGAAGAAGGGGTAGAGACCTTCCTTTCTGGGAGGTGCCAGTTTAGCTGTGCCACCCCTGGCCTCAGCTCCTGTCCTGAAACACTGGAGCAGTGGGAGACAGTTGGAAAAGAAGGGATAGGGACCTTCCTTTCTGGGAAGTGCCAGTTTAGCTGTGCCACCCCTGGCCTTCACCACGAGCTGCCACAAACACAGGGGAAGTGCCGGTAAGAAGAGAGCTCAACCATCTACAGAAGTCATTGGGGTGTCAACACTCACTATCTGCTTGCAGGAGCTGCATCCTGGACCCCAAAGGACCCCAATGCTCTTTGCAACTCATCCACAAGCAAAGTGTCCCTTCCTTCCCATCCACAGGGAGGTAACTCCTGCAGATCTCTTCCACCTCTGTATACAGAAGTCATTGGGGTGTCAACACTCACTATCTGCTTGCAGGAGCTGCATCCTGGACCCAAAAGGACCCCAATGCTCCTTGCAACTCATCCACAAGCAAAGTTTCCCTTCCTTCCCATCCATGGGGAGGTAATCCCTGCAGATCCCTTCCACCTTTATATTCCCAGCAGGAATTGCCAACTGGGAAAAGTGCTCTTCCCCAGCCAAAGAGCCATGAAAGCCAAACAAAAGCTCCAGCAGCAGCAGCAGCAGCAGCAAAGAATCAAACTCCATCAAAACTGGCAGCCCCACTCAGGAGCTGCTGGTCTCCGAGATGGGATTGATAAGATCCCTGGGAGGCACAGCAAGGAGTCTGCATGCCAAACACAGCCAATTAATGTCAGCCCTTTCCCATGCCAACCAATTAAGCTGTGTGTACTTGTCACCAGCAGCTGGGAAAGGGGGTGGGGCAGAGAGAGGGACACCATTCCAGAGAAGCCTTGGAGATACAAAACCAGCTTAATTTATGGAGGGGAGGGTGATGGTGTACACACCCTGCGCTAATCCAAATGGGACCTGATTAATGTCTTAGCTAATTTAGGAGCTGTTTGGCTCTCCTGACCTTGTGAGGCTCCATTTAACAGGAACCAAGCTGGCAGGGGAAGCAGAGAGCAGCTTAACTACCTAAGAAGCAACAGATGGGGTCTTCAGCCGCCTTGCCAAGGACCAGGACTGCTTTCTGAGTGCTTTCTCTTAAACCCCCTCCAAAAGGGAGTGATAATCGCAGCCAGCCAGATGTGTGGCTTACCCACTAAGTGGGTAGCCCTGCCCCAGCAGCCAAAGGCCTCCTTGGCTGGGGATGTGATCCTCTGGGGGCAAAAGCAGTGCTCAGGCACCCTCAGGCGTGCTCCTCCTCATCCCACCACCTCTGCAGAGCAACAGAGGGAGGGAAGACAGGTTTTGACTCATCTATGCCATTAAACATCAGGAGTTGTTGTGAGGCAGAGGAAGGGGAAAGTGGTGAAGCACTTGAACAGCTTGGGGGGAAGGATCTTGCAGTATCAGAGGGACACAGGATCATAGAATGATTTAGGCTGGAGAACACTCAGTCATTGACCCAGCAGTGCTCTAAGACTGCTGCTAAGCCATGTCCCTCAATATCACATCTATAACTCTTTTTGGTCCTTCCAAGAATGGGGACTCCACCACTGCCTTGGGCAGCCTATTTCAAAGCTTGACAACCCTTTGGGGGACCTTTTTTTTTTTTTTGGAGAAGACCTCAAAAATCAAACTCAACCATTAACCCAACACTACTAAGAGTGCTGCTACACCATGTCCCTCGACATCACATCTGTAACTCTTTTCAGTCCTTCCAAGGATGGGGACTCCACCACAGAATCAGTCAGGGTTGGAAGGGACCACAAGGAGCAGCCAGTTACAGTATCACAGTATCACCAAGGTTGGAAGAGACCTCACAGATCATCAAGTCCAACCCTTTACCACAGTGCCCAAGGCTAGACCATGGCACCAAGTGCCACATCCAACCTTGCCTTGAACTGCCCCAGGGACGACGACTCCACCACCTCCCCGGGCAGCCCATTCCAGTGTCCAATGACTCTCTCAGGGAAGAACTTTCTCCTCACGTCGAGCCGAAATTTCCCCTGGCGCAGCCTGAGGCTGTGTCCTCTTGTTCTGGTGCTGGCCACCTGAGAGAAGAGAGCAACCTCCTCCTGGCCACAACCACCCTTCAGGTAGTTGTAGACAGCAATAAGCTCACCCCTGAGCCTCCTCTTCTCCAGGCTAACCAATCCCAGCTCCCTCAGCCTCTCCTCATAGGGCTTGTGCTCGAGGCCTCTCCCCAGCCTCGTCGCCCTTCTCTGGACACGCTCAAGCATCTCAATGTCCCTCCTAAACTGGGGGGCCCAGAACTGAACGCAGTACTCGAGGTGTGGTCTGACCAGTGCAGAGTACAGGGGCAGAATGACCTCCCTGCTCCTGCTGACCACACCACTCCTGATGCAGGCCAGGATGCCACTGGCTCTCTTGGCCACCTGGGCACACTGCTGGCTCATGTTCAGGTGGGTATCAATCAGTACCCCCAGATCCCTCTCTGTCTGGCTGCTCTCCAGCCACTCCGACCCCAGCCTGTATCTCTGCATGGGGTTGTTGTGGCCAAAGTGCAGCACCCTGCACTTTGAGCTATTGAACCCCATCCCATTGGCCTCTGCCCATCTGTCCAGGCGGTCAAGGTCCCGCTGCAGAGCCCTTCTGCCCTCCAGCTCAGTCACATCTGCCCCCAGCTTAGTGTCATCTGCAAACTTGCTGATGACTGACTCGATGCCCTCATCCAGATCATCTATGAAGATGTTAAAGAGGATGGGCCCAGCACTGATCCCTGAGGGACACCACTAGTGACTGGCCGCCAGCTGGATGTGGCACCATTCACCACCACTCTCTGGGTCCGGCCCTCCAGCCAGTTCCCTAGGCAGGGACACTCTAACCTAGATCAAGCTGCCCACAGCCTCATCCAGCCTGACCTTAAACACCTCCAGGGAAGAGGCCTCAACCACCTCCCTGGGGAACCCATTCCAGCCTCTCACCACTCTCATGCTCCCCAACACAGCTCTTCTGAGCACTCAAAAGTTTCATTAAAAGCACCTGGGGCTTTTTAGTCTGGAGAAGAGAAGACTTAGAGGGGATTTGATAAATGTTTATAAGTGTCTGAAGGCTGCCAGGAGCAGGGGGGACAGGCTCTGCTCACTTGGCCCCTGGGATAGGGCAAGGAGCAATGGGTGTAAATTGCAGCACAAGAGGTTCTGCCTCAACACAAGGGGGAACTTCTTTACTGGAAGGGTCCCAGAGCACTGGCACAGGCTGCCCAGAGAGGTTGTGGAGTCTCCTTCTCTGGAGACTCTCAAGGCCTGTTCTGGATGTGTTCCTCTGTGATCTGTGTTAGATAGGATTGTCCTACTCCAGCAGGGGGGTTGGACTCGATCTCTTTGGGTCCCTTCCGACCCCTAACATCCTGTGAGCCTGTGACCTACAGGCAGTACCCAACAGCTGACCTTGTTGGACGCCATAGAGTTGGCCTTAATCTATCAAACCCAGCCCCAGCCAGATCCCTCTGTAGATCCTTTCTACTCCCAAGCAGATCAGCATTCCCACCCGTGAAGGCTCCCTGACCAACCTGCTGTCCTAGAAAACACTCAGTCTCCTTCCCAAGCTAAGCTGCAAGGAGTTGGAACCACTTGCAGGAGAGAAGTTCACTGACAATTTGGTGAGGAGAGGGAGAGGGATTTTCCCAATATCCAGCAAATCAGCAAATCCTCTTCTTGAGGGCAAATCACCTCCAGTGCCTCCCCAGACATGTTGCAGTGGGTTTGGTTAATTGCACGGCAGAGTCCTCAGGTGCGGGTTGGCAGGCGGCAGTCCGCGTGTGGTGGCAGGTTACCTGGCTGCCTGCAAGAGAGCTTAAATGCTCTGCAGGTGTGGAGCTCTGGGTTATTTGCAGCAGGGTGCAGGCAGACAGGCAGCAAAAGCTGCCTGCAAGATCCGGGTGGGAGCACTTGGAGATGGCTAAGGAGCGGGAAAGTCAGGAGCAGTAAGTGTCACAGAATCATAGAATCAAGCAGGATGGAAGAGAGCTCCAAGCTCAGCCAGCCCAACCTAGCACCCAGCCCTAGCCAGCCAACCAGACCATGGCACTAAGTGCCCCAGCCAGGCTTGGCTTCAACAGCTCCAGGCACAGACTCCACCACCTCCCTGGGCATCCCATTCCAATGCCAATCACTCTCTCTGCCAACAAGTTCCTCCTAACATCCAGCCTAGACCTCCCCTGGCACAACTTGACACTCTGTCCCCTTCTGTTGCTGGTTGCCTGGCAGAAGAGACCAACCACTCTCTCCGGGAAGAACATCTAGCCCAATCTAGATGAACCCCACAAGTCACTTCCCACTCCCACCATGCTGGGAGTCAAGGGCTTGGAAACAGTAACAGGCAGCAGCTGCCTCTGCTGGGTTTGCTAAAAGCAGGGAGGGACTTTCCTTAATCCTAGAGGAGATGAGGCAAAACCTCACAGCTCTCCAGGGAAGGGCTTCATCTCTGATAGAGCTGGACAGGAGATAAGGATGCTATGGAAGACAAGGGGAGTGTTCACCAGGAATGAGGAATGGGCTACCCCTTCCTGTGCAGTTCCTAATTGATGAGGAGCAGCTCCTGGCAGAGATGCCCTCCCCATGAGTTACAGACTCAGCAGCAGATTTATACGCAGCTTGGATAGCAGAACCCGACACAGACATACCTGGCCTGGAATTTACAGCAGGGAACAGCCAGAACACAGCAACGAGCCCCACAAGTGAATTGCTGTTCTTGAAGTGTTGCCTGTTTCATCATGAACAGCTTATTAGAGCAGGCAGTGGCATTTCTCAGCACACGTGAAGCAGTTTATTACGAGTGATTTATTAAACTGCTCTAACTTGTCAGCAGCCACTTGAAACCTTCACTTTTCCTTTTCTTTGCCTTCCTTCAGGTTTGCAAATGTCTTTATAAATAGCTGAATAAATAAATCCCCAGCACTCATCTCTGACTGCCACCTATCACAGACTCAATCGATACCAGCGCAGATTAGGGACGAGGTGAGGCTGAGTCCTCCCCACTCCCAACCACCTCCATCTGCTGAGGTCAGTTGATGGGAACTGGCTTCCAAATAAAAGATCTATTTTGTGCCTTCTCACAGGAGAGTCAAGCTTGACAGTTCCTAATTTCTCCCAGTTATGGCCTGGTCCGTGGGTGGTGGATCCCCAGGTGATGGCTGCTGTTGCAGGACTCCTCTCCTGCATCCTTTCAGCCAAGATCTTCACAGGCAGAACCTTCTGGCTTTGCAATCGACTAAACTAATAGAGTTCAGATGCTTTCAGCTCAGCTGCTGTTAGATGAATCCCATTCCAGGACAGGATCTTTTTTTTCTATCATTACTATAACCAGCCTCAGCTCTTTAGCTTTAATTTGCTACAGGAACACCACTGAACTGCTTGCTCCAAGCTGGAAATTCTTCCTCCTCCTTCCTGAAATGTTTTCCCACGACAAGCTGGCCTGAGCACTGCTTCTGCTGGTGACAGTGTGCAGAGAGCCACCCAACCCAGCTCCCTATCCCTGCACAACTCAGACAGAGGACTGTGGCTGCACTTCCTTTTCCCTCTGGAAAACTCACCAATATCACCTCTCCACTTGCACTCTTTCCTTTTCCCTCTGGAAAACTCACCAATATCACCTCCCCACTTGCACTCTGTCCTTTTCCCTCTGGAAAACTCACCAATATCACCTCCCCATTTGCACTCTGTCCATTTCCCTCTGGAAAACTCACCAAAATTACCTCTCCACTTGCACTCTGTCCTTTTCCCTCTGGAAAACTCACCAATATCACCTCCCCATTTGCACTCTTTCCTTTTCCCTCTGGAAAACCCACTAATATCACCTCCCCTCTTGCACTTTTTATTCCCAGCTCACAATTAGCAAGGGCAGAGCAGGCACCCAGGGCTTTGCTTCTGGCACCCAGGGCTTGCTTCATGCACCCAGGGCTTGCTTCATGCACCCAGGGCTTGCTGCAGGCACCCAGGGCTTTGCTTCTGGCACCCAGGGCTTTGCTTCATGCACCCAGGGCTTTGCTTCTGGCACCCAGGGCTTGCTTCATGCACCCAAGGCTTTGCTTCTGTCACCCAGGGCTTGCTTCTGGCACCCAGGGCTTGCTTCTGGCACCCAGGGCTTGCTGCAGGCACCCAAGACTTTGCTTCTGGCACCCAGGGCTTGCTGCAGGCACCCAGGGCTTGCTGCTGGCACCCAGGGCTTTGCTGCTGGCCCCCTGACCATGGGTTCTCTCCCCTCCCTGGTCCAGGGTTTGCTGTGGGTGCTGTGGAGGCTCTTCCATCCATCCTCCTGGCTGGGTAATTGAACTCAGAACTGCAAACCATATGCTCTGGGTGTGCCTCTCTCTCCTCCTGCTCTGGCTCCTGCTGGAGTCCGGGGAGATTCTCTGGAAGAAGCCACTTTTAATTTGTAATCTGATTAAGCCATTAGGGGCGAATAGAGCAGTAACTAACACAAATTGCCGATCGTTTCCATCAGCAAATCCCCCCAATTAATCCTGAGATTAACCCTGATTACACGCGGTAATGGTGATCAATGCACCCTAATGGGGTAAATCCGCCCACTCCACTTTCTTCCACATCCCAGAACGATCAATTTTAAAGCAGCATGATTTATCTGGCAGGATCCAAGCGAGGCCAGCAGCGAGATGGGGCACTGCTTGCCTCTCCAGGAACGATCAGGGGAGCCTCAGCTCATTACACTAACTGCCTCCCCTGGGGGAAAGAAAACCCAACTCGGAGAAAGGACTGGCTACAGCCAAAGAGCCAGCAGGGGAATGCAGAGGGCAAAGGGAATGCCAGACATCTCATCTGCCTGCCTGCTGCACTCCCTCCTCCCACCTGAATCCTCTCCCAGTGCTAAAAAGCTCCTGTGAGGTGATGAGACCAAACAGCTCGGAGCAAGGTTGCACTTCTCAGGGATTCCTCTGTCAAAGAGAGGAAGTCAGGCTGCAGAAGAGCTGGAAAAAAGGAAGAGAAAAAGCCTCCCTGCTTTGTCAGCCGAGCCTCTGTTCTTTCCTTTGCTGCTAAAAAGCAGAAGTTACCCCAGGACCAAGGATCCCCAAGCACTGTGCAGGCTTCAGAGCCTGGCTTAGGCTTTCACTCAGTCCTGTGTTATTTATAGAGAGGCTGATACGCAAGCACTGGCTTCAATGGGGATTTTGCCTTTGTAGGGACTAAGGAAGAACTAAGTCAGAAGCTCAAGATCTGACCTTTGGTAGAGAGAAATCAATTCATCCTGCACGGAAATGCAGCCATCTCCAGGGTGAAACGCAGCAGTAGTTTCACAGTGCATGGCAATAAAGCAGGTTGATTTATAGAGCCTTCTCCTCCAGTCCTTCTCTTTCTCCTCATGGAAAGTTTAAGAGGAAGGAGAGGGGGAAAAAAAACTGCTGGGAGATGTGCTAAGCCTCCTGCCAGTGGCACCAGAGTCTCACTGCAGCCTGTGGGGCAGAGTAGTGGTGGCTCCAGGGAGCTTTGCACCCACAGGCTGGGGCCAGGACAGGAGGCATCAGTGATGAATTGCAGGGTCCTCATTTGCCAGAGCATCATACCTGTGGGGTTTCTGGGCTGTGGGTAGGACCATCTTGGATCTTCCCAGCTTGAACTATAAGTTCCTCATACTTTGAGCCAAAATGGTCAGGACTATTTCAGGTGGATCATTCCCCAGTATTCCCCAGCAACTTGCCCAGTGTCGAGGCAGCTTATTCCTTCTCACCACTGGTCCCTGCATTGCTTCATGCCCAGATCTGCCTGTTCTTTGGCAACGAGGTGAACCTCATAGGGCTGTGCCATGTCAGGTTCTCTGGGAGCCTTTGAGGCTCAAAGGTTTTAAAGGATCATCACTAACACTCAAAGGATCATCATTAACACTCAAAGTTACTTAAGCCCTGGGTTCAAGCCCTGCCTTGTACTCCCAGTAGGATTATAAAGCCTGGTTGTATGGCAGGGAGGAGAGCACCTCCCTGTCCTTTATTTGATGGATGAGGGAAGAGATGCAAAGGGACATCAGACATGGGAAAGCTGCCACATTCCTGCTCAGCTTTTCCCATTACAAGTTAGATGTTAGGAGGAAGTTCTTGCCAGAGAGAGTGATTGGCACTGGAATGGGCTGCCCAGGGAGGTGGTGGAGTTGCTGTGCCTGGATGTGTTGAAGTAAAGCCTGGATGAGGCACTTAGTGCCATGGTCTGGTTGATTGGCCAGGGCTGGGTGCTAGGTTGGACTGGCTGAGCTTGGAGCTCTCTTCCAACCTGCTTGATTCTATGATCCCTGAAGGTAGTTGCAGCCAACAATGAGCTCTGCCCTGAGCCTCCTCTTCTGCAGGCTGCACACCCCCAGCTCCCTCAGCCTCTCCTCATAGGGTTTGTGTTACAGGCTCTTCTCAAACCCAGCAGGGGATTTCCTGCTCCTCTCAAACCCACCAGGAATTCCCTGCTCCTCTCAAACCCACTAGGGAATTCCTGCTCCTCTCAAACCCATGAGGGATTTCCTGCTCCTCTCAAATCCACCAGGGTATTCCTGCTCCTCTCAAACCCATCAGGGATTCCCTGCTCCTCTCAAACCCACCAGGGAATTCCTTCTCCTCTTCAAACCCATCAGGGATTTCCTGCTCCTCTCAAACCCACCAGGAATTCCCTGCTCCTCTCAAACCCACTAGGGATTTCCTGCTCCTCTCAAACCCACTAGGGAATTCCTGCTCCTCTCAAACCCATCAGGGATTTCCTGCTCCTCTCAAACCCACCAGGGAATTCCTTCTCCTCTGAAACCCACTAGGGAATTCCTGCTCCTCTCAAATCCATCAGGGATTCCCTGCTCCTCTCAAACCCACTAGGGAATTCCTGCTCCTCTCAAACCCAGCAGGGATTCCCAGGCCCTGGGCTGGGGCTCAGGAAAAGTGCCTGTTTAGTTCAGCAGCTCTGTTTGCCCTCACCTGCTGCTCCAGAAGCGCTGTCAGGGAGGAGAAAAACCACCCAGCGAGAGGCTGCCTAAGTATCAATCAGCAGCACAGTCCCCCGGGGAGGAAAGGTTTAGTTCCCCTGCAGAAGCAGCGGTCAATAAACATGGCACCTGCTTTATCTCCTGTCAAGGCTGCCCTCTCCTATCGACAGACCTGACACCAGCCTTGAGACAGAAGAGGAGGCAGGAGCTTGAAGCCCATCAGCGACAAACCGCTTCACTGTGAGTGAGAATGAAGTTAGGAGCAGGTCCTGCCTCCTGGGAGGCAATGGCGATGCCATAGGAAGGAGGAGAACCTGTCCTATGCACCAAGGAACTCAAAGCCAATCCCTGAGCTGGCACAGCACAAAGATGTCTTGGGGGACACCTCACAGAGCCCATAGCTGAGCATGGCCCAGCTTCAGATCAGCCAGTTCCATCTGAACAGCAGGAAAAATTCTTTGCTGCTAGCCAGAGCCCTGGAGCAGGCTGCCCAGAGAAGCTGTGAAGCCTCCTTCTGTGGAGGGTTCCAAGCCCAACTGGACATTGTAATCCTGGGCAACCTGCTGTGGGTGACTCTGCTTTAGCAAGGATCACAGGATGTCAGGAGTTGGAAGAGACATGAAGAGATCATCCAGTCCAACCCCCCTGCCAGAGCAGGACCATACAATCCAGCTCAGGTCACACAGCAACACATCCAGACAGGCCTTGGAAGCCTCCAGAGAAGGAGACTCCACAGCCTCTCTGGGCAGCCTGTGCCAGTGCTCTGGGACCCTTCCAGTCAAGAAGTTCCCCCTTGTGTTGAGCTGAAACCTCCTGTGCTGCAGCTTCCATCCATTGCTGCTTGTCCTATCCCAGGGAGCAGTGAGCAGAGCCTGTGCCCCCCTCCTCATCACCAGCCCTCAGATAGTTATAAATATTGATTCAATCCCCCCTCAGTCTTCTCCAGACTAAGCAGCCCCAGGTCCATCAGCCCCTCCTCATAAGGCAGTGCTCCAGTACCCTCATCATCCTCATCTTCAGCAATGCAGAGAAGTTTTCTTAGCCATTTTCTTATGTTAAGCTAAAAAATCTGGGGCACCTCAGCCTTGCCTACACAGCACACAGGGCAAAAAGTAGCTCTGATGTCCAATGGCTCACTACAGTGGGGTTTTTTTTGAGAATATGAGGCATGGGAAGAGTGATGACAGCCCAAAGTTGATGTCCTGCTCAGCCATGCTGTGTTCAGTTCTGGGCCATTCAGTTCAAGAGGGACATAGAACTGCTTGAGAGAGTCCAGCACAGAGCCACAAAGCTGCTGAAGGGAAGGGAACATCTCTGTTATGAGGAGAGCCTGAGGGAGCTGGGGCTGTGCTGCTGGGAGAGGAGGAGACTGAGAGGTGACCTCATTAGTGGTTATCAATATGTGCAGGGTGAGTGCCAGGAGGCTGGAGCCAGGCTCTGCTGGGTGATGCCCAGTGACAGGATGAGGGGCAATGGTGGAAGCTGAGGCAGAGGAAGTTTCATTTAAGCATGAAGAGGAATTTTTTACCCTGTGAGGGTGGCAGAACCCTGGAACAGGCTGCCCAGGGAGGTTGTGGAGTCTCCCTCTCTGGAGATACTCAAAACCCACCTGGATGTGTTCCTGTGTGGTCTGCTCTAGGTGATGCTGCTCTGGCAGAGGGGTTGGACTGGATGAGCTTCCCAGGTCCCTTCCAGCCCCTGACATTCTATGATTCTATGCCCCATATTCTCCACAAATCACAGCATCACAGCAACAGGCAGGCTGGCAAAGCCCCTCAGGGTCACCAAGTCCAACCTAGAACCCTGCTCTGCAAGATTCACCCTAAACCATAACCCTAAGCACCACATCCAAGCCAATCCACTTGCAAAGTTTCAATTAAGCTGGCAGTACACAAACTCCACTTCCAGGGAGTGTGATCCTGCATCTCCCTTGCCCTAGAGGGACCTTCCAGCTAAGGAGTGGGCAGACCAAAGAGCTCAGCAGGAAGGTGGTCACTCACTGGCACCCAGCTGTTTCTCCAGAGCCAGCAGCCTGCTCTTGCAGCTTTGCACAGACAGAAGGACTTGGTACCAAAGATGTGAATGCCAGAGGTGTTTGCCAGCCAGCACTACAGTATCTGTCACTCAGGGCCACGGAGCAGACCCCAGGTACGCACTGCACACCACGGATGATGTTTCCCACTGCTCCCACCTGTTGTCTGTGAGGTGTTCTCAAGCACATGTGTTTGGGGATGCTGCCCTGGGCCCCAGTCCTGCAGCCACTCCCTCCTCCCCCTGATTCCTGCAGCCTCACCGAGGGGCTCGTGGTCTCCTTTGATGTGCAGATGACTCGAGCCTCAGCCATGAGAAGCCCTGTGGATTTATGGGCTCCTCCTCTATGATGTCTTTCCAATAGTATCCCCCAGAAGAGCATTTGCTCTCCCTTTCCTCCCTGGCTCCACCGAGCCAAGAATTCCTTTCTCTTCCTCCTCCACCCTAAGCCCAGGGAGCCATGCTGCTCGTTCAGAGCACACACTTTGGAGCAAAAGCTCTGCTCTGCAAACTGGGCCACTTGTCAGCTCCATCAGATATTCCAGGAGGCTTGATGCCTCTTCAATGTCAGCCTCAAGGAAGGTAATGCAGGCTCACTTGCCAGCCAGAGGTGAAATGCTGCAATTCAATCTACTCCCACCCCAAATCACACCAGGGCTGCAATTCTATAGAAGTTGCCAGTAGACTTGAAAAGAAAAGGACAAATAACTGTGATGGAAACCATTCACTGGAGACTTCCAGGGGAAATTATACACCCGCGAGGGGAAAAAGGATCATTAAGAGGTGACAGGAGAAAACATTTGCATTGCAAGTCAAACCAGCTGGAGGCCAGGAG
This sequence comes from Pogoniulus pusillus, assembly GCF_015220805.1. NCBI lineage: Eukaryota > Metazoa > Chordata > Aves > Piciformes > Lybiidae > Pogoniulus > Pogoniulus pusillus. The sequence continues at coordinate 4,891,931 of NC_087282.1, read as the reverse complement.
GGAAGCACTGTGGTCACTGCCCTCCCTAGTCCCATTCAATCAACTCCAACAATTGGTAAAGCCTCCAAGACAGGCCCTTGAGCTATTTGACCCAGATCCCCCAAACACAAAAGTCAACCTCTGCCTATGAACAGAAGTGGAGTGTTGCGAAGGTCCCCCAAAGTTCACCTCCTGCATTAAAACCCAAGGAAAGAGAGGAGGGGGAAAAAAAAACCCTCTGTCTGTCTCCTTTTTAGCAGTCACCTCCACAACTTCTGAGAGCCATAACTGCATGGGGAGATTGCTTTGCTTGGCAAACAGGCTGCGATTAAAGTGAGTTCACTGGGAACATCTCTATTTAGTTTCTGGGCCGAGCATGCTGATAATGCAATGGCACATTTAACTTCTCACTGCTTGAAACAAAGCATAAGGAGACTTTAAAGAGAAAGGAGAAGTTATTCTTTTCAGTCTGAGCACCACACACCAAACATCCCCTTCCTTAAATGCAAGCCAGCCTGGGAAAATGCAACCAGGTGGCTCCTGTGCCACTGCAGCAGAAGTGGTGGGCAGGGAGAGGAGAGCCCAACTACAGCATCTAGCAGCCCTCAGCATCCAGAGAGGGGGAACACACTCTCCTCCCCAGAGAAAGAGGTCTTCACACCCCACCTCTCACCTTCATAGAATCATAGAATCAATCAGGTTGGAGGAGACCTCCAAGCACTTTCAGCCCAACCTATCATCCAGCCCTATCCAAGCAACCAGATCATGGCACTAAGTGCCCCAGCCAGGCTTGGCTTCAACACCTCCAGGGACAGCAACTCCACCAGCTCCCTGGGCAGCCCATTCCAATGCCAATCACTCTCTCTGCCAACAACTTCCTCCTAACATCCAGCCTAGACCTCCCCTGCCACAACTTCAGACTGTGTCCCCTTGTTCTGTGACCCCTGGGGATCATAGAATCATAGAATGGGCTGGGCTGGAAGGGACATCCAAAGATCATCTAGTCCAACCCTCCCTACAGTCAGCAGGGATATCCTCCACAACCTTTCTGGGCAGCCTAGTCCAGTGCTCCAGCACCTTCACAGGAAAGAAGTTTCTTCTCATGTTCAGGTAGAGATTTGTAGTCCAGCTTGAGCCAAGAGTTTCTATTTGCAGCTCTGCTCTTTGGCTCAACTTCGGCTACTAAACACGGAGTAGAAGCTTGCAGAACTGCCTCTGGTACATCCTGAGAGACCCAGGCTGGCATTGCCAAGCAGAAAAGGCTGAGTAGAGCATTAGCAGTCTCCACACAGCCAGACCAGCCTAGAAAAGACAGTTCTCCCTGGTGGGCAAATAACAGGAGAGAGAGGAGGTGATATACTCGAGTGACATTTGCGCCCGGGCGCAATGATGTGTCACTCATCACAGCCAGACCAAACAGCATCTCTGGGGCACCAAAATTACACAGCCAAGTAAATCCCACAAAATCCATCTGCCCTTTTCAATAGTTGGAGATAATTAACTCCTCCAAGCCAAGATATTACAAAAAGAAAGCTGTTAGTGAATCTGTTCAGCCACAGGTTTGGCTGGGTGTAGAACTTGCCAGCACTGGGGGCATGGAACATGCAAGGAAGGCATTTCATATTTCCATCCATTCCCAACCCCAGCCTCAAAAGATTGCAGGGATAACAGGTGTAAGGTGGCAGGTCACAGAATCATAGAAGCAGTCAGGGTTGGAAAGGAGCAAAAGGAGCAGCCAGTTCCAACCCCCCTGCCATGCCCAGGGATACCCTCTCCTAGAGCAGGCTGCCCACAGCCTCATCCAGCCTGGCCTTAAACACCTCCAGCCATGGGGCCTCAACCACCTCCCTGGGCAACTCCTTCCAGCCTCTCACCACTCTCATGCTCAACAACTTCCTCCTCACCTCCACTCTCAATCTCCCCACCTCCAGCTTTGCTTCATTCCCCCAGTCCTGTCACTCCCTGATAGCCTAAAAAGTCCCTCCCCAGCTTTTTTGTAGCCCCCTTCAGATCCTGGAAGGCCACAAGAAGGTCACCTGGGAGCCTCCTCTGCTCCATCCTGCACAGCCCCAACTCTTTCAGTCTGTGCTCACAGCAGAGCTGCTACAGCCCTCTGAGCATCCTCCTGGCCCTGCTCTGGACACTCTCCAGCATCTCCACATCCCTCTTGTCACAATGGCTCCAGAACTGGATGCAGGTCAGAAGACAGACAGACCAAGGCCAGGCTTAGCAGCACAGACAAGACATCTCCACCCTTTCTTCAGTGGCATCTGAAGCAGTCACCCGCTGGAGCTGTATCCAGGCTCTGCTTATCCACCAAGAAGTTTGGTGTCAGGGATGAAGTAAAATGAAGCTAAAAACTCACCTTTACCTAAAAAGCAAAACCTTCTCCAAGCAGAGCAAAAGAGGAGCTCACCCCAACCCTGATCCCAACACTCCACCTGCAGCCCTAAGGTGACCTCCCCCCAGAGGTAGCATTGCCCCCTCTCTGCAATAAGCACAGTGCCTGCAGGTGGCCCAACCCTCCCACCAGCGAATCCCAGTCGGGCCAGGCGATTGCAGCATCCCTCAGACAGCGGGAAGCAGCTAACGCTTCCCCCTTCCCCCTTGCCCCAGAGTTAGATACCCACCGCAGGGAAAGCAAAACGGAGCCAGGCTCTCCTCTCCTGCCCGACCTGCCTGCTGCCCACTCACTTTGTTCATGCCAAGAGGCAGGAGATGCTGGGGAAGGATGAGGGATCTGTTGCTGTCTCAGGCAGCTGGAGCTGCTCTCTCAGGGTGTGTGGAGCCATGGGCTGCTGTGCTCCTCTGGGAAGCTGAGATGTGCAGGCTTGGCTTTAAATGCAAAAGCAAGACACTGGTGAACACGCAGGGCAGGAGTGACTGTGCCAGGCAAAGACATGAAGGCTTGCAAGGCGTGATGAGATGTGCTGAACCCTGGGGGAGGACTCCCAGACAGAGCCTTAAGGGCACATCTCCTGCTGTGAGTGCCCTGCATTGCTCTTGTCAGGCTTCTCTCACCCCATGGCACAAGGGCTGTGAATTAAATCACTCAGAGGTACTGCCCTGGGGCTGTGTAGACAGCAAATGTACCAACAGCAGCGCTGCCCAAATCCTGAGCTGGGACAGGATGGCAGGAAGCTGCTGTGTGCCCTGATCCTACACCAGCCCACTCCAGACCCTACACCCCGGAAAATCACAGCCTAAAGCCGTGACAAAAGAGTCTGACAGACTCAAGGATGAGGTCTTCAAACCAAGCAGCGAGGTTTTAATGCTCCTTACAGTAGTGCAAAGACTGGAAGTGCCCAGACCTGGAGCAAATCATATGCCTCTTGCACCAGAGACCCCTTGAAGAGCTGCTTCTTCCCATCCCCGGCTGCCTGCTCTGCCTTCACGGGTCACAGGGCCAGTAAATATTTGCACAGGGCTGGACAAGGAGAAAGCAAACAGGGTTTCCTTATTTATGGGCCTTGGCAGCAGACTCCCTAGGCAGCTCTGCAGAGATTCCACCCTCTCCATGCCCCAGCTGGGGCTCAGCCTCACACCGTCCACCCCACTGCTCTGTGGGGTGCAGCTGCTGAGCTGGAGAGAGGTGGGAAACAGGAGGGTGGGAAGCAAAACCAAAAGCAGGATAAGGCTGTGAGGCTGAAGGCAGGGAGTGAGTGTGAGTGACAGAGAGGGAGAGTGTGAGAGTCTGAGTTTGCAGGAGCAAGTGAAGTGCCATTGCAAGGGTGTTTTTGAAGCTGTGTTTATTTTACCTGCAGGCTGGAAGTACAGAAGATGGATGCCTCTGCTGGGCTGGTTCCCAGCAGGTCCCATGGGCCCTTTCTCACAATGTGTCAGTGCAGTGAAGCCCCCAGAAGGGGTAAACATCATTGCAGAGCCCTTGTTTTCAGCAGCAGAGTCCTGGCTCTGAGAGGCTTCCAGGATGGGTAAGGGAGACAGCCTGAACCCTTCCTGCATGTGTCTGCCAGGACATATGTGGACATACTCATGGACACAGCCCTGTGAGGAGAGGCTGAGGGAGCTGGGGGTGTGCAGCCTGCAGAAGAGGAGGCTCAGGGCAGAGCTCATTGCTGTCTGCAGCTACCTGCAGGGAGGCTGTAGCCAGGTGGGGTTGGGCTCTGCTGCCAGACAACCAGCAACAGAACAAGGGGACACAGTCTCAAGTTGTGCCAGGGGAGGTCTAGGCTGGATGTTAGGAGGAAGTTGTTGTCAGAGAGAGTGATTGGCATTGGAATGGACTGCCCAGGGAGGTGGTGGAGTCGCTGTGCCTGGGGGTGTTGAAGCAAAGCCTGGCTGGGGCACTTAGTGCCATGGTCTGGTTGACTGGCCAGGGCTGGGTGCTAGGTTGGCCTGGATGATCTTGGAGGTCTCTTCCAACCTGCTTGATTCTATGAATCTTGCAGGAACTGAGGTTTGATTCCTGCAACTGCTGCTGCTGCCTCTGGCTTTGCATGGGCTGGAGCTGGTGCGACAAACCCAGGAGGATGAAGCTGGAGATGTGAGGGCATTCCCAGGGGTCTCTGGCTGGGAGGTCTCTGTCTCCTACACCAAGAATGGCTGGAGCACAGTCCTGCTCCAGAGATACAAACCATGAGCATACCTGGGAACAGCTGGGCGTCCTGAGTGTGCCTCATCTGCTTCCCATCATCCACCCAGAGACGGATGGCAGAGGCAGAGGGGAAGGAGCTTGGGGATCACTGACCCCTCTTCGTGCTGAGTATCTGGGTTTAGGAAGGATTCAAGCTTATTGCAAACCTCCAGAGCTGTTGATTTCTTGGATTTCTGTCATGTCAGGAGGAGCATTCTCTGGGCTGAAAAGGGCAAGGGTGTATATCTTGTTCCATAAACTCCCCTGAGATGAGGGTAAGCTCCTGAGGCCAAGAGGTTAAAAAGGCCCAAACCAGGCTGGAAATAATCATATGGAGGAAGAGGGAAGGAGAGGAGGGAAGGGAGGGAGGGAAGGGAGAGAGGGAAGGGAGAAAAGGGAAGGGAGGAGAGGGAAGGGAGAGAGGGAAGGGAGAAAAGGGAAGGGAGGAGAGGGAAGGGAGAGAGGGAAGGGAGAAAAGGGAAGGGAGGAGAGGGAAGGGAGAGAGGGAAGGGATAAGAAGGAAGGGACAAGAGGGAAGGGAAAAGAGGGAAGGGACAAGAGGGAAGGGAGGAAGGAGAGGGAAGGGAGAGATGAACAACAGGATCCTGGTGGCACTTCAGAGGGGATGAAGCTGGTTTGTTGAAGATGGACAGTGCTTGGTGTTAGTGTCCAGTGAGAGGGTTGTGCTCAGACAAATCTCAACCTTGAATGTGCTAACAGCTCAGAGAGATAGGCTGAGCCTGGTGCTGCCCTTCAGTTCTACAGCCTCTCTACAAACTGTGACCAGCACAGGCTCTGGTCAGTTTTTTGGTCACTCCAGCAGTCCCAGCAAGAGAGTTTCTCCTGACAGGGGTTGATGGCATCAGTTAGATGTCTCTGTGTGCTTTAGGATTCCTCTCCCAGGTAAACTGCAGTGCAAATCACTTCACATTTCACTAGCTGACAAGTGCCAGAGATTAGAGCAACCAGGGCCATGCTGCAGAGGTGAAAAGCCACAGCAGTGTCCAGCATGATGGAGTCACCTTGAAGCTGATGAGGAACCCACATCTTCCCTCTCTGGGCTTTTGTGCACCTGTGGGGTCCCCACAGACCAAATGAACATCACAGGTCAGTGCTCCTGGAGTAACCTCTTGTGCCAAGCAGGTTGAGGAGCACATGGAATCCTCTGTCCTGCTGTATAAATGCACAAACCACTACACCTCTCGTGTTTCTGAGCCCTGAGTGCTGTCAACCCACCCAGAAACAGAATCACAGAGCCAACCAGGTTGGAAAAGACCTCTAGGATCAAGTCCAACCTATTATCTAACCCTTCTAATTAACTAACCCATGGCACTAAGTGCCTCATCCAGCCTCCTCTGGAACACCTCCAGGGAGGTCTAGTTAACTGGATAGGGCTGGGGAATAGGTTGGACTGGATGATCTTGGAGGTCTCTTCCAACCTGGTTGATTCTATGATTCTATGGGGACTGCACCACCTCCCTGGGCAGCCCATTCCAATGCCAATCACTCTCTCTGCCAACAACTTCCTCCTAACATCCAGCCTAGACCTCCCCTGGCACATCTTCACACTGTGTCCTCTTGTTCTCTTGCTGCTTGCCTGGCAGAAGAGCCCAACCCCACCTGGCTACAACCTCCCTTCAGGTAGTTGCAGACAGCAATGAGCTCTGCCCTGAGCCTCCTCTTCTCCAGGCTCCTAGACAGGGCTGGATCTTCTGAGCCAAGGTTTCAGGGTACTTGTGGTGAGGATGGAGGCCGATAGAGACAACATCCCTGAAATAACAGAAGAGCAGACCAGAGCATGGCCAGTTCTGAGGCTGGAAAAGCTTCATCTGCAGCACTCCAAGCCAGCAGCCCTTGGCTCTCTTGCCTTGCTCCTTCTGCTGTCATTTATCCTGCAGCAAAGTGAGACTAAACGGCTACCATATGGATTCGATAGCGCACTGCACCTGCTTCCCACCCTCCACAGCCACATGTGGGACAGCATGATGGAGAGGCAGGGCTGTGTGTGAGTCTGCACGCACAAATCAATCACTGCACCAGCCTGGGCCAGCCTCAGCAGCGCCTGGTGCTCAGCACAGCAGCTCTGGTGCTGCTGGAGTGCTGCTTCCCACTTGCAGAATCACAGAACCACGCAGGCTGGCAAAGCCCCTCAGGATCACCAAGTCCAACCTAGAACCCTGCTCCACAAGATTCACCTTAAACCACAGCCCCAAGCACCACATCCAAACCACCCTTAAACACTCCACCACCTCCCTGGGCAGCTCATCCCAATCTCTGACCACTCTCTTTGTGAAAAACTCTTTCCTAATGTCCAATCTAAACCTCCCCAGCCTCAGCTTGAGGCCATTTCCCCTTGTTCTGTGTCCAACTACCTGTGAGCAGAGCCCAGCAGCAGCCTCACCACAATGTCCCTTCAGGCAGTTGTGGACAAAGCTGCTGGAGCCAGGCAGATGGTTTGATGTCCCAAAGAACTAAGCTATGCAGAAGCCTCCAAGGGACACCACCAAGTCCTGAGCTGCCAGCAGGAGCAATGTAGCAGCCAGGCTGGGGGATCCAAGGGGAAAAAGACTATGTCTGCTAAGGAAAACCTGCCCAGCCAGAGGATCAGAGACCCCTCTGCCACCAGCAGCAGCAGGACAGCCAAGTGCCCCAAGCCCATCAGGGGAAGAGGGAAGGAGCTTAGAAGCTCAGCATTTTTCTCTCCAGCCTCTGTGTTTTCTTCCAGGGAATGCAGATTTCCCTAAGGAAGCAAACTGTCACTGACCTACAGGAACCATCAGCCCCAGGAATCCCTGGGATGAGTTCACAGAGCTCTGCAGAAATGTGGCACAGCAGGCACAGGCTGGGGTCAAGCCTGGCTGGGGAGGAGTTACAGCTCCAAGCTAGGTGGTGATGCCACTGTCCTGAGGGTATCTCCCTGGCACAGAGAAGTGACCAGCAATGGGCAGAGGGGCAGAGCAGTGCCTCCATGGAGAATGATGGATGACCCCAACACAGGCAGGATCCTGCCCTGAAGCTAAATCTGCCTTGCTGGGGGGCTGCCTGCAGGCAGAGCCCCCTTAACCCTGCCATGCCTGGGGAGGATTTGCTGCCACTCATACTTTGGCTGACTTTTTGCAGTCAGAGATGGTTCCTGGTTAAAATGTCTGGCAGAAATAAAGAGCCAAACAGAACTCCAGCGTGGTGGGGGTTGGAAGGGGGCTTTGGAGATCATCCAGTCTAATTCTCTTGCTAAAGCAAGGACACCCACAGCAGGCTGCCCCAGGATCACAATCTCCAGGTGGGTTTGGAATTTCACAGAGAAGAAAACTCCACCACCTCTCTGGGCAGCCTGGGCCCAGGGCTCCAGCACCCTCACAGGAGGGTGTTCAGGAGGAACCTCCTGGGTTCCATTTCCCTTTGTCCTGTCACTGGGCACAACTGAAGAGTCTGGCCCTATCCTCTTGCCCCCCACCTTTTAGGTACTTAAAAGCATTAAGATCCCCTCTCAGGCTGCTCTTCTCCAAACTGAACAGCCCCAGGGCTCTCAGCCTTTCCTCGTCTCAGAGATACTCCAGTCCCATCAGCATCCTTACAGCCTCTGCTGGACTCTCTCTGGTTGTTCCCTGTCTTGAACTGGGCAGCCCAGAACTGGACCCAGCACTCCAGATATGTCCTCAATAGTGCAGAGTAGAGAGATGGAGAAAAGCCAACACACACTTGCTCATGGAGCAGCTGGCCATCCCTGGCACCAGACGGCCCCTTGGGCACAACCCCTGGCTGGCATGACCCTCTGACCATCCACCAGGAGTCCTGTGTCATAGCTGCCATGCCCAGGCAGGCTTTCTCCTTATTGTTGTGCCCTGGAAAGTGGCCTCTGCAAAGGGCATGAGTTAGGTGCTGTTAAGAAGGACCACACACTTGGACATGCCCCACGGCTGGGGCCAATCTTGCCCAACATCCATAGAATCATAGAATCATAGAATCAACCAGGTTGGAAGAGACCTCCAAGATCATCTAGTCCAACCTAGCACCCAGCCCTATCCAGTCAACTAGACCATGGCACTGAGTGCCTCATCCAGGCTTTTCTTGAACACCCCCAGGGACGGTGCCTCCACCACCTCCCTGGGCAGCCCATTCCAATGGGAAATCACTCTCTCTGTGAAGAACTTCTTCCTAACATCCAGCCTATACCTACCCTGGCACAACTTGAGACTGTGTCCCCTTGTTCTATTGCTGGTTACCTGGGAGAAGAGGCCAACCACCACAGTGGATGTCCTGGCAGGGGGGAGGGTTGGAGACTCCCAGCTTACCATCATCCCCAACAAATGGTGCTGGTTTTACAACCCAGCCTGAGGTCAGGATGTGCTACTGGTCCCCAGCATGCCCAAGCCCCAGGCAGCTGCTGCTGAGGCAGGGGTGAAGGCGTGGATGCTCCTGCTCCACAGCCCGCTGCCGTCTCCTATCACCCGCTCCCACTCGGTCCCTCCCCGCAGGCTAAAATATTTATGTCAGAAGCAGACATAAAAATGTAAGGAAAGCTAAATAGAAATTCAGCTTGTGTATTTGGAGAGGAAATGAGTCCCGTAAGGTGGCCCTGCTGCTCTGCACAGATGATTGATGTTGGTTTATTTATCTGCTACTGCTAAATGCTCGCGAAGGAGAGAAGAAAGGAGCAGAGCCGAGCTCTGCCGGGCAGGCACAGCCCCAGCAGCTCTGGCAGCGGCCAGCACAAGAGCTGGGCAGCCCTGGGCAGCCTGTCAATGGAATCAAGGCTGATGGACTGCCACGGTGCAGATCTTTGGCTTCAAATGGTGGTTTGGGGGGTTTTAACTTTCGCCTTCCTCCTTTCTTCTTTCCTTCCTCCTTTTTCCTTTCTCCTTCCTCCTTTCTTTTCTCCTTTCTCCTCTCCTTCCTTCTTTCTTTTCTCCTTTCTCTTTCCTTTCTCCTGTCTCCTCTCCTTTCTCTTCTCTTTCCTTTCTCCTCTCCTTTCTCCTTCCTTTTCTCACTTCTCCTCTCCTTTCTCCTTTCTCTTCTCCTTCCTTCTTTCTTTTCTCCTTTCTCTTTCCTTTCTCCTGTCTCCTCTCCTTCCTTCTTTCTTTTCTCCTTTCTCTTTCCTTTCTCCTGTCTCCTCTCCTTTCTCTTCTCTTTCCTTTCTCCTCTCCTTTCTCCTTCCTTTTCTCACTTCCCCTCTCCTTTCTCCTTTCTCCTCTCCTTCCTTCTTTCTTTTCTCCTTTCTCTTTCCTTTCTCCTGTCTCCTCTCCTTTCTCTTCTCTTTCCTTTCTCCTTTCTTCTCTCCTTCCTTTTCTCCCTTCTCCTCTCCTTTCTCCTTTCTTCTCTCCTTCCTTCTTTCTCCCTTCTCTTTTTTTCTTACCATTTTCCTTTCTCCTTTTCCCTCTCCTTTCTCCTCTGTCCTTTTTCTTTTCTCCATTTGCCTTTCCTTTCTCTTCTCTTCTCTTTCCACCCTTCTCCTCTCCTTCCTCCTCTTTGTTTTATACTTTCTCTTTCCTCTTCTTTCCTTCCTCCTTTCTTCTCTCCTTCCTTTTCTCCCTTCTCCTCTCCTTTCTCCTTTCTTCTCTCCTTCCTTCTTTCTCCCTTCTCTTTTTTTCTTACCATTTTCCTTTCTCCTTTTCACTCTCCTTTCTCCTCTGTCCTTTTTCTTTTCTCCATTTGCCTTTCCTTTCTCTTCTCTTCTCTTTCCACCCTTCTCCTCTCCTTCCTCCTCTTTGTTTTATACTTTCTCCTTCCTCTTCTTTCCTTCCTCCTTTCTTTTCTCCTTCCTCCTTTCTTCCTTCTCTTTTTTCCTTACCTTTTTCCTTTCTCCTTTTCCCTCTCCTTTGTCCTTTTTCTTTTCTCCTTTCCCTTTTCCTTTTTCTCTTCTCCTTCCTCCTTTCTCTTTTCCTCTCTCTCCTCTTTCCCCTTTTCTCCTCTCCTTCCTCCCTTCTCTTTTTTCCTTACCTTTTCCCTTTCCTTTCCCCGTCACTGTTCAGAATTTCCCTCTAACCCACCCAAAACACCTCAATAGCCTATTTGAAAGGTTCTGTCCCTCATGTGGGTGTCACTCCACCTTTGTTGCCTGTTCCACTACCAGGCAGTATCTTTCTCTCCCCTGCCTGGAGATCCTGGAGGTGTTTTGCTGGCTCCATTCCCCTTTCCTTATGAGGCTGAGCTGTTGGCTTGGCTGCTCTTTGCATAATGGTGCCCATGATCACCTGAGGAGGAAATCACTTCCCCTCGCTGGGGCTGGGGACCTTTTCATGGCATTTATTTCTGTCTGCATCCCTGAGAGCCCTGCACTGGCAGATGCTGGACAAGGCTGTCCTGCAATGCAATCAGACACTCCCCTGCCTGGCCTTGCTGATGCCAATGGACAGGTTGGGTTTTTGTTCCAGCAGGACACAAGGACTGCTGATTGAATGGCCAGCACTGATCCTTGGGTCCCAGCCATCTGTTAATGCCTTCAAGGTTATCCAGGGGCTGAGTCATGCTCTCCTCTCACTCGTTTTCTCTCTCTCTCTCCCCTCAAATCCTGCTCTTCCCTGTTTTATACTTCCTTGGAAAGAGGTCTGTGACATGGTATGTTTGACACTCAAGGAAGTGTTAGTCATTGCTTACCAGTTGCTAGGTGACAGTGTCCTCCTGCTCCAGGCTGTGCTGGGCCACATATGCCCCCAGGAATGCCATCAGTCCCAGCAATGCAATCACTGCCACTGGTGCCTTGCTTTAGGGAGCTGGAGTTGGGTCCCAGGGATGCCATCACTCCTCCTGATCTCTTGCTCTGGGAAGCAAGGGTGGATGGGGATCCAAACCTCACCAGTTCAAGAGAGACAGGGAACTACTGCAGAGAGTCCAGTGGAAGCTACAGAGATATTGAGGAGCATCTCTCTGATGAAAGGCCTGAGGCTAGGGTGGGGAGCAAGTGGTTGGGGCCAGATTCTTCTCAGTGGTACCCAGTGACAGGACAAGAGACAACAAGTATAAACTGGAAGCCAGGAAGCTACATCTGAAAGTGGAGCAAAACATCTTTGCTGTGAGGGTGCTGGAGCCCTGGGGGAGGCTGTCCAGAGAGGTTATTGATTCTCTTTCTCTGGAGGGATTCCAAACCCACCTGAACATTGGGCAGTCTGCTGTGGGTGACCCTGCTTTAGTAGGGGGATTGGACTGAATGATGCCCAGAGGTCCCTTCCAATTCCCACCATGCTGAGGTTCTGAGATTCTCTCCAATTCTTTGCTCCAGCATCCTTGTTCTGTGGGCAAATAAATATGTGTATATAAACAAAGCCCCAAGACACAGAAAGAAACATCTTGCTCTAGGAATGCACAGTCAGAGAGAGGGTTAGAGAGGAAGAAGAGAGATGCAGAGAGGTGAGTGGTATCAGCAAGGTGCAAACAGTGGAACAAGACCAGGTCAGCCCAGCCACTGCCTCTTGCTTCTCTTGAGAAAGCAGAGCAGAAGGAAGCTCAGAGCTGAGCTCAGATTGACTTTTCCAATCAAATGGAGAGAGTTTGGGGATAGTTCTTAAGGTGTTTTTTTTTCCCCTGGAAAAATGCTGATGTGTCAAAGTCTTTTTTACAGGAATGTGCTAGGTTAAGCTTAACTGTTCTCAGGACTTTGTGCTGTGAAGTGAGAAGCAAGGGAGTGCTCCTGTCCCATTCCATGCCATCAAGTCCCATCATATTGCATTATATATACATATAATGTCAGCTCTTCAGCATCCTTTGGTTGAGGAGTTTTAGATGGGAGCCAGGAACATGCCTGAGAAGAACACAGGCTGCAGGATTCATTGGTCAGGCCACATCTAGAGTGCTGTGTGCAGTTCTGGGCCCCTCAATTCAAGAGAGATGTTGAGGTGCTGGAAGGCGTTTGGAGAAGGGCAGCAAGGCTGGGGAGGGGCCTGGAGCACAGCCCTGTGAGGAGAGGCTGAGGCAGCTGGGGGTGTGCAGCCTGCAGAAGAGGAGGCTCAGGGCAGAGCTCATTGCTGTCTGCATCTACCTGAAGGGAGGCTGTAGCCAGGTGGGGTTGGGCTCTGCTGCCAGGCAAGCAGCAACAGAAGAAGGGGACACAGTGTGAAGTTGTGGCAAGGGAGGTCTAGGCTGGATATTAGGAAGAAGTTTTTCCCAGAGAGAGTGATTGGCATTGGAATGGGCTGCCCAGGGAGGTGGTGGAGTCACTGTCCCTGGAGGTGTTGAAGCCAAGCCTGGCTGGGGCACTTAGTGCCATGGTCTGGTTGATTGGGCAGGGCTGAGTGCTAGGTTGGCCTGGCTGAGCTTGGAGGTCTCTTCCAACCTGCTTGATTCTATGATTAGCAAATATCCCATCCAATTCCTCCACACACCATGCTGGGATTCTGTTTCAAAGAGGTTTTGCTTCCTGTTATTTCAGAGGGAATGTTTCATAGTCAGTCCCAGCAGAGGAGCATCCTGAGGAGCTCAGGGAGAAGCTCTCTCCTGCTTCCAGCCCAAACAGCTGACCTCCACTCTGTGTGTCTCCCATCTCTGGAGGATGAAGGAGCCTTGGTGCTGGCCACAGAGGCTAGCTGAGCAACCTACAGCCCTTCTAACTCCATTTAAGAGCCTCCAATCCTATTTAATGACTGATCATTAACTGGGGACATTTTGGATGAGAAAATTGTTTTAGGAAGGAGCAATTAAATTCTAATGCTGAGATCACGTAACTCATCTCTAATTAAACTCCCTGTAAATTACAGCAACAGTATTCATTTTTAATGAGGAATAAAACTGGGAAGAAATTGCAGCCCTTCAGAACAAAATGAAACAGTGAGGAGAGGAGGTATAGAGGGAGCAAGTGATGGAGGGGAAAGAAGCAGAGAGCAGCAAGAGAGCTCAAAACCAGGCAGAAAAAGGCCATTAAAACCCACCAGACCCCAGCAGCAGCCAAGAAGCCATCTCCATTCCTGCTCTTGTGCCTGAGGACCTCCTGGCAACAGCTATTTATATTTCTGACCTTTCCCAAAGGTTTTGTAAAGCTTTGGAGCTGGGGCTCCTGGCAAGTTTTGCCAGTGGGAAGTGGACTGACTTCCCTCTCTCTCCAGATACAGCTGTGCCCTGACAAGGAAAAATGGTGCCCATATGGAGGCATTAATGATCAGAAGTTCAAAGCAAGCACGGAAGGATCTGCTGCTCTCCCAGCGTATCTTAGTGACATCCATCACAAGGCTGCTCGGGGCAGCAGCAGAGAAGCCCAGCCTGGGGATGGCGAAGGATGCTGATGAGGATAGAGAGAGGGGTGCAGTGCTCCAGGCTTGGCTTTGATGGAAGAAATAGAGGCTGTAGCCAGGTGGGGTTGGGCTCTTCTGCCAGGCAAGCAGCAACAGAACAAGGGGACACAGTGTGAAGATGTGCCAGGGGAGGTCTAGGCTGGATGTTGGGAGGAAGTTGTTGTCAGAGAGAGTGATTGGCATTGGAATGGGCTGCCCAGGGAGGTAGTGGAGTCGCTGTGCCTGGAGGTGTTGAAGCCAAGCCTGGCTGGGGCACTTAGTGCCATGGTCTGGTTGATTGTCTAGGGCTGGGTGCTAGGTTGGACTGGCTGAGCTTGGAGGTCTCTTCCAGCCTGGGTAATTCTAAGAGCAGGCTGAACAAGGATCCAGAGCTCAGAGCAAAGCAACCTCCTTCAGCTTCCCGGAAACATTCCCACGAGGCCCCCGGGGGAGCGTTTCCTTTTGCGCTGTCTCTGTTTAACCAAGCTCAGAGCCTCAGCACAATGGTGCAGGCTCCTGCCCCGAAAGCCTCACTAATGACTTTTGAGAAGGGGCCCTCTCAGGCTGTTAAGTCGGCGTGGGATTCGGTGTCCGTGCTGTGGCCTGCCAGCTGTCTGCACACGGATTTAAATCTGATGGGCGTGGAACAGCGGCAGCCCCGGCGCTGGGCTGCGCACAAAAGTCCTGATTATTCCCTTCTGCTCCACAAAGCAGGCTGTGTCCAAAGGCTTCCTGGCCATCACACCAGGGTGCTGGGCTCCCCATCCTCGCTGGCACTGCCTGTGAAATAGCTGCGCGTGGATGCTGACGTGGCAAACTCTTTTCTCTACGGATTAATTCCCAAGCTGCCACTAAGTGAGGCCAGGGCAGAGATGTGCAGCTGGGGAGGAGGTGGTGATGGGGATGGCAGTCCTGCCAGCACCTGCCTTTATCTCTTCTACTACCTGAAGGGACATTGTAGCCAGGTGGGGGGTGGCCTCTTCTGCCAGGCAACCAGCAATAGAACAAGGGGACACAGTCTCCAGTTGTGCCAGGGTAGGTCTAGGCTGGATGTTAGGAGGAAGTTGTTGGCAAAGAGAGTGATTGGCATTGGAATGGGCTGCCCAGGGAGGTGGTGGAGGCACCATCCCTGGAGGTATCACAGTATCACAGTATTATCAGGGTTGGAAGAGACCTCACAGATCATCAAGTCCTTTTCTTCAAGAGAAGACTGGATGAGGCACTTAGTGCCATGGTCTGGTTGACTGGATAGGGCTGGGTGCTAGGTTGGACTGAATGAGCTTGGGGGTCTCTTCCAACCTGGTTGATTCTATGATTCTATGATTCTATGATCCTGGGGGACAAAAGAGAAACACTTGAGATCTGAGGCCATGCACAGAGCACCTCCCCAACACAGGATGATCAGAATCCTCACCCCTGCCTCTGCCTTTGCTTCTTTGTCACCTATGGGGACAATCAAGGCACGGTTATTCCCCTCTTCCCAGCCATGTCCAAAGACCTCCTGGACATGTTGCCTAGGTGTTGAGCTCCTTATGCTCACTGGCACCACCTGTGAAGTAGCTGCACATGGATGCTGATGTGATTCCTCCGTGGATAGATTTTGGTCAGACCAGGCTGTGACTGGCACTGGTGCTAACTGTGTGAGGCTATGAAAGAGATAGAATCGTAGAATCAACCAGGTTGAAAGCGACCTTCAAGCTCATCCAGTCCAACCTAGCACCCAGCCCTAGCCAATCAACTAGACCATGGCACTAAGTGCCTCATCCAGGCTTTCCTTGAACACCTCCAGGGACAATGACTCTTCAATAGAAACAGAGGTGCAGCCTCACCTGGGAGCAAGTTTTTGCATGTCAGTGTTGATGTCTTAGCTGGGGGTGCTCAGAAAGCTGTCACCTGTAGTTGTTCTTGGTCCTTTCAAACATCAAAATCCTCAAACTTTTCTCACTCCAGACATTTTACCTTGAAACTTCCTCCTGTTCTGCTAGATGAGCAAGGCAAGCTGAACACTGAATGATCCTCTAATACCTGTTTCTCACCCTTTAAGCATCGAAGCCCCGCACCCAAAGGCAGGAATCTTCATCTGATGCCCTGCAGGTCATCTCCAACCCCAGGCATGACCTTGTCCGTGTGCAGAACAAGGGAGGGTCGAGTCCTACCTGTGCTGCCCCAGAGGCTTCTGTAGGGATCACCCACACGTGGCCAGACAGTCTGGAGCCAGGTCTGGCCCTAAGAGCTTGTGTGGGTGTAGGAGGTGGTAGGAGAGCAAGCATCCAGGTCAGGGTGAGTTCAAGTGCATGCAGTGTGCAAGAGGAAGCATTGCTTTGTGCAAGGGTTGCTTGAGGTGGAACATCTTGGCACGACCTGAGCTTAGGGAGGAGCATCAGAGGGGCATCTTGGCAGGACCCGGCCTTCCTCCTCACATGGGAGACTCAAGAGTCCTTCCAGCTTCTCTCCAAACCCTGTAAGTGTTGTTAGCACTTGGAGATTATTCATGCTGGTGATTGTCTGCTCTTTACACCAGGAGATTCCCAGCAAACAGAATTCATCATGTCACTGCTCTACTCTGGTAAGATCACACCTGGAATACTGTTATCCAGTTTTGGGCTCCCCAATTCAAGAAGGACAGGGATCTGCTAAAGAGGGTCCAGCTATGAGGATGATTAAGGGACTTGAGCATCTCTGCTGTGAAGAAAGACTTGGAGAACTGGGACTGTTTAGTCTGGAGAAGAGAAGGCTGAGAGGTGATGTTAAGCATGTCTATAAATACCTGGCAGGTGGGTGTCAAGAGAAAGGGGACAGACTTCTTTCAGTGACACCCAGCAATAGGGCAAGGAACAACAAGTGCAAGCTGGAACACAGGAATTCTTCCTTGGAGGTGTTCAAGCAAAGCCTGGATGAGGCACTTAGTGCCATGGTCTAGTTGATTGGGCAGGGCTGGGTGCTAGGTTGGACTGGCTGAGCTTGGAGGTCTCTTCCAACCTGGGTGATTCTGTGATTTCCACCTCAGCATGAGGAGAAACTTTTTTACTGTAAGGATGACGGAGCCCTGGAGCAGACTGCCCAGAGAGGTTGTGAGTCTCCTTTGGAGACTTTCGAACCCCATCCGGATGCATTCCTGTGTGACCTGCCCCTGCTTCGGCAGAGGGGCTGCACCCAACCATCTCTGGAGGTCCCTTCCAACAGGCGCTAACATTCTGTGACTCGGTGAAGTCTGCACCTTTGATGGAGGCAGCAGGAGGCACGGCCTGGGCAGGGCTGAGAGAGCTCAGTCAGCAGCGCAGCTGGCGGCTGCAGCGCCGCTGCGTGTGTGCCTGCCGCGGCATGTGCAGATGGGAGAGGCTGCTGCGGGCTGCCCGGCCGGGGCACCGTTAAACACATGCCCCTTCAGAAAGATTATACAGAGCGTGTTCTCCACGGCCTCGGGCAGCTGCGCTCCGGCAGCATCATCTGTCTCTTAATGGGTGCCCTGCAGAGCTCCGAAGCTGCCGCTATTTAGGCACGAAGGGAGGGAACAAAGTGAGCGCAGGAGCGGCGAGGGCAGCGCCGGACCCTGCCTCCGCCGCGCTCTCTCGCACGGATCCTGCTGCTCCTTATCGGGCTGGGATCGGCAGCCTGGCCTGGCAGGTGACAACGGGAAGGGCCATTAAGCGAGGGAGTCAGGTTTCTGCCCTTCTGATGGAGAAATGCCCCGTGGAGCAGCCCTCGCCTCCACCAAACACCGGCTCAGCCCCGTAACAGGAGCCCAGGGAGAACAGGTTGGAGCCTAATGACTTCCAACTCCCGGAGTAAGGAAATGGCAATCAAAGGGCTCGTTACTGATATAAAGAGCTACTGTGCTGCCCTGACACCTTCAGCTCTTGAACTGCTCCACCACCTGCTCCTGGGGAGCAAGGAGGGGCTTTGGCACAGCACTGAGGTGCTCCTGGCCCCATTCGTGGGGTGCAGCATTGCAGCATCTTTAGGATGCAGGCTGCCTCCACCCTGCCATGCATCTCGCAGGAATAGTCCCCTGCAGGATTGAAGCCTGCAAGACAGCTGCCCATGGGGTAGAGAGTGGGTGCCCATGCAAGCCTAGTCCCCTCTGAGGGTCTGTGACTCCCAGGAGATGGCAGCTTGGATGCCGAGGAAGAGGAACATGTGGAGGCAGGGTCACACGAAGGGATGAAGACGTCTGGGCAGTAATGGGGGAGGAATTCCTCTCTGAAATGGATGATGGTATTAGATCCAGATCAACTCAGGAGCTAAAACATCCACAGCTCAGCCTGTGGTTTGGAGCCAGGCCCTTAAGGAGCTGGAGCATTAACACCCACCCCACCTTCCCACTCCATAAGCCATCTGAAGGTCTCCCTGTGAGGAGGCACAAGGGCCTTCCCCAGCTGGATGGAGCTGCCCCAGATAAATACCCGACAGCTGGAACAGAGAAAAATGGAGCTGGTTCTGCAACTGCCAACATGAGCCAATCCATCACACTGGTCCTGGCACCTCTTTTCGGAAGGGAATCAAAGGGCTCCTTAGTGAGAAGGGATGAAATGACAGGTAGAAAGGCCAGAGGATAAATCCTGCTGCCTACTGGGACTGTTAAATATTAGGAGAGATTAGTGTCTGACAGGGGAGAGTAGGGCAGCAGCTCTGCTAAACAGCCAAAGAAATGCACGGAATTCCTGCTCCTTTGTCAGTGGCAACCAAAACACTCAGGGTGGAATAAAAAGAAGAAGAAAAACTTCTGATTAAAATTGAGAGAGGAGCCAGTGGAGAAGCCTGTATGTTCCTCAGCCCTTCCCAGAGAGTCCTGGGATGGACAGCAGCATGC
Source organism: Pogoniulus pusillus (assembly GCF_015220805.1). Classification (NCBI taxonomy): domain Eukaryota; kingdom Metazoa; phylum Chordata; class Aves; order Piciformes; family Lybiidae; genus Pogoniulus; species Pogoniulus pusillus. Next base: position 4,873,351 of record NC_087282.1, on the reverse strand, counting down.
AGGAGCACCTGGAGGCAAAGGAGCTGAGAGGGAGCACAGTGAGTCATAGAATCAAGCAGGTTGGAAGAGACCTCCAAGCTCATCCAGCCCAACCTAGCACCCAGCCCTAGACAACCAACCAGACCATGGCACTAAGTGCCCCAGCCAGGCTTTGCTTGAACACCTCCAGGCACAGCGACTCCACCACCTCCCTGGGCAGCCCATTCCAATGCCAATCACTCTCTCTGACAACAACTTCCTAACAACATCCAGCCTAGACCTGCCCTGGCACAGCTTGAGACTGTGTCCCCTTGTTCTGTTGCTGCTTGCCTGGCAGAAGAGCCCAACCCCACCTGGCTACAGCCTCCCTTCAGGTAGTTGTAGCCAGCAATGAGCTCTGCCCTGAGCCTCCTCTTCTGCAGGCTGCACACTCCCAGCTCCCTTAATCTCTCCTCACAGGGCTGTGCTCCAGGCCCCTCGCCAGCTTTGTTGCCCTTCTCTGAACACATTCCAGTAGCTCAATATCTCTCTTGAATTGAGGACTCCAGAACTGGACACAGTACTCAAGGTGCTCCAGCTGCAAACTCTTCAACTAGATCAGGTTGCTCAAAGCCTCATCCAAGCTGACCTGTAATGGTTCCTGGGATGGGGCATCTACCACCTCTCTGGGCAACCTGGACCAGGGTCTCACCATCCTCAGTGTCAAAAATGTTTTCATTCTACCTAGTCTAAATCTCCCTCTTTTAGTTCAAACTCACTACCCCTTGTCCTGTCACAATAGACCCTGCTAAAAAGTCTGTCCCCAGCTTCCTTACAAGTTCCTTTAAGCACTGAAAGGCCACAAGAAAGTCTCCCAGAGCCTTCTTTTCTCCTGCCTGAACAACCCAAACTCTCTCAGCCTGTTTGCTGACATCATTCCCTGGGTCCTTTCCCCATCTGGGCACCAGAGGCTGGAGCAGGGGCAGGTGGGTGCTGGGAGGTCAGGTCCAGTGGGGATCAAGGAGTCAGTGCAGCTCAGGCAGATTATACAAAATGATAGTTTCCATTTCCCTACTCAGGCATCCTTTGCTCAAACCAGTAAAGTATCTGTGATGGGGCTTAAAATATTAAAAGAATTGGGCAATTTTCATACTTTCAATGTCTGGCATGTCATGGCTTATTAAGCAGCTGAAACCCCTCTGTGCCAGGGACAGGTGAGGCAGGGGCTCTGCCTGTGCACAGGCAGCGAGGAGGAGTCCGACGCCAGGCGATCTCCACCTTGCACAAGTGCAGCAAGCCTTGGGCTGAGGCAGGAGGGGCCAAACTGTCAAACTCAGGCCCCAGCCCAAGATGAAATTCAGAAATTTGTCAGCCTCCCATCTTGAACTGGTTATGTTTCTTCCCTCGATTGCCCCTGCTGGAAAGCTATTCCATAAACTCCTCCATCTGATGATTAGGAGAAACCTCCTTCAATTTTGAGCTGACATTTATGCAGGGCAGGTTTCTACCAGTTCATGCTCATGTCATCAGTGTCCCTGTGCTTAACAGAGATCCTTGCATTCCTGGGGTGTTTCCTCTCCAGTGCATTTCTAGGCAGCAATCACAAACATCTTTGCCCTCTGATTTGTTTTTAGCCTACACAAGCAAAACTCTTTTGGAACACTTGGCCTGTCTCTGTCTGCTAGACCATGTTTGCTCCTCAAGAAATCCACAGATGACTTGTGACAGCCTCAGATCAGTAAATCTCAGCCCCACCTCCTCCTTTCCACTAAAAAATCCCAACTCCATTGGCCTAAATAGTCTTTTTTAACCAGCAAACCATTATAGTCTCTGCCTTTTACAAGCTTATTCAGTGCAAGTTGAGAGCTGCAGAGAGCAACCAGCAGGCAGAGAGGCTGATTCCAGTAAGACTGAGCTTATTCAGTGCAAGTTGAGAGGTGTAGAGACCAACCAGCAGGCAGAGAGGCTGTCTCCAGTAAGACTGAGCTTATTCAGTGCAAGTTGAGAGCTGCAGAGACCAACCAGCAGGCAGAGAGGCTGTCTCCAGTAAGACTGAGCTTATTCAGTGCAAGTTGAGAGGTGTAGAGACCAACCAGCAGGCAGAGAAGCTGTTTCCAGTAAGACCAAGTTTATTCAGTGCAAGTTGAGAGCTGCAGAGAGCAACCAGCAGGCAGAGAAGCTGCCTCCAGTAAATTAGGGCTTTGAAGATGATTAGGGAGCTGGAGGGCATGGCTTATGAGGAGAGGCTGAGAGACTTGGGACTTTTTAGTCTGGAGAAGAGACAACCAAGAGGGGATTTGATAAATGTCTGTAAATATCTGAGGGTTGGCCAGGAGGGGGGGACAGGCTCTGCTCACTGCTCCCTGGGATAGGACAAGGAGCAATGGGTGTAAGTTGCAGCACAGGAGGTTCCAGCTCAACACAAGAGGGAACTTCTTGACTGTAAGGATCCCAGAGCACTAGAGCAGGCTTCCCAGAGAGGCTGTGGAGTCTCCTTCTCTGGAGGCTTCCAAGGCCTGTCTGGATGTGTTCCTCTGTGATCTGTGTTAGTGTTGTCCTGCTCTGGCAGTGGGGGTGGACTCGGTGATCTCCTTGGGTCCTTTCCAACCCCTGACATCCTGTGATCAAGCTCATTCAGAGCAAGGTGAGAGCTGTAGAGACCAACCAGCAGGCAGAGAGTCTGATTCCAGTAGGATCCTAGGGAGGAGCAAGCATTTAGCTGATCCACACTGGAGTAAGCAGACCCAGCAGAAGAAAGGAACCCCTCTGCTATGTGGACAGGCTGAGAGAGTTGGAGTTGTTCAGCCTGGAGAACAGCAGGCTCCAGTGAGACCTTCTTGTGGTCTTTCAGTACTTTAAGAGGGCTGTAAGGAAGCTTGGGACAGATATTTTATCAGGACCTGTTGTGACAGGACACAGAGTGATGGGTTTGAACTAGAAAAGAGAGAAATTCAGACTAGATAGGAATCTTTGATGTTGAGGGTGATGAGACACTGGCACAGAAATCACAGACTAGTTTGGGTTGGAAGGGACCTTTAAAGGCCATCTAGTCCAACCTGCCCTGCAGTCAGGGGGCATGCCTTCAACCAAAGCAGGTTGCTCAACAGCCCCATCCAACCTGACCCAGAATGTTTCCAGGAATGGGGCATTTACCACCTCTCTGGGCAGCCTGGGACAGTGTCTCTCCATCCTCAGTGTCAAAAAAAGTTCTTTTATCCTGTCTAAATCTCCTCTTCATAGAACACAAGATCACAGCACTCTTCTTCTCTTGGGGCTGTTGTGTAAGCCCACTGCAACTAAGTTGCATGTCCCAAGGATTCCAACCCCAGCTGAGCTCTGTCTGCACCCACAGCATGTGATGATTGCTGACAGCACTTGCAAAGCTTGTGCTGAGGCATTTGTCATGGGCACAGACTTGAGACAACCCCTTGGTGTTTCCTTCCTTGTCCATGAGCAGTTAGAAGCTGCTCAAAGCCATGGAAAAGCTGCAAGGAGCTTGGTCTTAATCCAACTTAGCCTTGGGAAGGATGCTTTTCAGGACTTGAACTCCTCAGTGCACAGAAGCCCTGAGCAGAGCCATCAGCAGACAAGCAGCAGCTTCTCCAAATCCCCCTGGCTGCCAGCTTTGGCTGCAGTGGCTTGTGTCACATCTGAGAGAGCAGGTAAAGCAAAGCTGGAGCTGGCAGGGCAGGGAGCACAGCACCCGTGGTAGCTGCAGGCTGGCAGGTGCCCCAGAGTCACTGCTGGCACTGCCAATGTTAGCTTTGGATGCAAAACCCGGGGAAAAATTGAGTGCTTGGAAGAGGACAGGCTCTCCTGGGTCAAATTAGTCATTCCTCGTTAGAAAAGCCCTGCTGCTTGCTTTGTTGCCTTTGCTCTCCCGTGTACCTAGCTAAATACATTTGCTAATTCTCCAAGTCCCACGGAAGAGGAGAACAGCGAGGGGAGAATATTAAAGCCACCGATTATCAACTGCTCCCCTTGAGCTGAGCTCTGGCAGAGGAGCAACGGGCAAGAGAAGCTGAGGGGAGCACTGCAGGGAGGGGAGAGGACTGGGAAGCACCAGACAGAAGCAGGGAAGGCTGGAAAGGGAATGCCAAAGGAGAAAGCATCCAGGAGGAATGGAGAGTGAGGCAGGAGGGGAGGGAGCAGCAGGTTTGGCAGCTGCTGCAAGTGTTGGGCGTTTCAATTTTTAATGAGCCAAAACTGCAACCATTAACGTGGCAGAGGCAGAGGTAAATGGCAGGGCCTTATTTATGTATTTATTGCACAAGCCTTAATGTGTTTGAAGAACAAATGCCATAGCACAGGAAGGCTTTTAAAGCATTCTGGCTGGGCCATGCTGCCTGCCCTCCCACCTCTCCCAGGGCAGTGCTCCCCCCCCACACCAAGGCTGATGATGTTTACATCAGTTTGGTTTAGTTGTTTGCTTTCCTTCCCCCCTCTGCTTTTTGTTTTTCTTGCAATCTTTCTGGTTTGGAGGCTCCAGTTCATGAGACAAACCTGTGAAATCAGGAGCGTTCTGCTCTTTGCTCCCAACATCCCCCAGCAAACAGATTTGCATCAGGTGCAGACAGTGACTACTTGGAGCTGCTGTTCCCAATTCCAGGGGAGAAATCTCACTCCTGCCTCAGTGATTTGGCTTACTGCTCTCTCTGCCTGCTTCTCTATGGATCCCTCTTTCCTGCTGGTTTCTCTCCAGGTCACCCTTCTTCACTGCCTGCTTCTCTCCAGCTTCCCTTTCTTCTCTACCTCCCTTGTTCTCTACTTCCTCATCCTTTTGTTCCAGCTATGGAGATGCTTGCAAGACCAAAAAACAAACTCAAATTGTCTGTGTAGGGAGGACCACCAAGCTTGAGATGGACTCTCAGGATGTCAAGGGTTGGAAGAGACTCAAAGACATCCAGTCCAACCCCCTGCCAGAGCAGGACCACACAATCCAGCCCAGGTCACACAACAACACATCCAGACAGGCCTTGAAAGGCTCCAGAGAAAGAAACTCCACAACCTCTCTGGGCAGCCTGTGCCAGTGCTCTGGGACCCTTCCTGTCAAGAAGTTCCCCTTGTGTTGAGCTGGAACCTCCTGTGCTGCAGCTTCCATCCATTGCTGCTTGTCCTATCCCAGGGAGCAGAGCCTGATCCCCCAACCTGACCTCCAGCCCTCATTTTTATAGACATTAAATCCCCTCAGTCTTCTCTTCTCCAGACTAAGCAGCCTCAGGTCACTCAGCCTCTCCTTGTCAGGCAGTGTTCCAGTCCCCTCATCATCCTCATAGCCCTCAGTTGGACCCTGTCAAACTGGGCAGCCCAAACCTGAATGCACCACTTAAGGAGGATCTCTTCTGCAGGACTATCAGCCACAGCTCAAATCCTCCACTTCTAGCAGTGCATCCAGCTCTGATGCTCACATCTTCCAGTGGTGGGCTCTGGCAGTAGATGCCATCAGTCAACACAGGTCTAGAGGTGCTGCAGGTGAGGAGATTGCCTGGCAATGGGGCTGTAGCTGGGGTGACTGGTAACAAATATGTACCTAGCAGGTGGTGTGACATTCCTGCCCAACCTGAGTGACCAGGGATGCTGATCTGAGCCACTCTAGAGGGAGATGTGGGGCTCACATACAATCTGTGTTTTGGGAGGTAGAACAAGAGGAGATGCTAGTTAAAACAGGAGACTATGGTTGACCTTGCCACTGTCAGTACTGGAAGCAGGAGGGGTTGCTGGTCAAAGCAGGCAGTTTGGATTGGTGTTGCTGTCACTAGTTCTGGCACAGCAGGGCACAGAGAGTAACATGAGCACTTCTGCCAGCTCCAGGGCATGTCTTTCCACCCAAAATAAATGAGCTCATGCAAAAAATAAATGAGAAGCCAAGGAGTGTAAAGCGAGGAAGGAGGTGGAGCATGCCAGGAGTGTGTGCAGTCACTTCCATTCATCCTGTGAAAGAAAGATCAGGAGGTGAGACTACAGCAGCAGCAGCATGTTGGGTGGGGGAGTTATTACATACCACAAGCAGGCTCCACGAAATGCTGAGATAGAGGAGTGATCAAAAAGAGCCCCTGTGCACAGCATCAGACCTTTAGTGTCCTTCAGGTACTGCCAAGGCGGAGAGAAGCAGAAGCCTGGCGTGCAGGGAGCAGCCTCACTGTGCCCCTGAAGGCAGCTGGCACCAGCTGGAGTGTGGACAACCCAGATGTCCCCATCTGAAACACACTGCAGATCAGGAATCTTGGGGCAGCATCCTTCAGGCAAGGACTCACTCAGGAGAGCACAGAGGTGGGGTAGTCCTAGCAGCCTACCAGGGTTTCTCAAAGCAGAGAGAAGCTTTCTCTCTTCTTCCTCCCCAGCAAAAGCTTTTCCTTCCCACTCTTTCTGCTGATCCTCCATTTTCTGTTCCTGCTGGAAGTCTCAAAGTCAACTTTTGAGGGGATTTGATTTGGATCTTAAAAGAGCTGAATCTCAGGAAGACCCTTCCTAGGAGAAACTATGCTACTCACCTGATCTGAGGGGAGAAACAGACCCTACTCTGCCACCCCCACTCCATCTCCCCCAAGCAGCCCCTGCTCTACCATGCCCCTTCATACTGCCTAAACAGCTCCTTCTCTACCAACACCATTTTCCCACTCACTCACCTTACAGCCTGGGGCAGGACTCTCAGCCACACACAGAGGAGCTCAACCTAAGGAAGGAAGCCCAGCACCCGTGGGTGATGATGTTAAAATGACTGTCAAGCTTGGGCCCTAGCTAGCTGGGGGGCCAACCAGGCCCCCCGGCCTTTAGATCCCCTCCACCACTCACCCAGTGCACACCATGAGGACTCACCAGGGATGATCTGAGGAGGATCCCTCTGCCCAGTTGGGCAAGCTTGGGGCTTGCTTTCCTGGGGCTGAATATAAAGGGGAGTGGGGAGGGAGGGCAAAGTGGCCACACCTGGGGTGGGAGGGCAAAGTGGCCACACCTCGGGTGGGAGAGCAAAGTGGTCACACCTGGGGTGGGAGGGCAAAGTGGCCACACCTGGGGTGGGAGGAGACTCTAGTGGGACGCAGGTGCTCTGGGTGTGGGGTGGGAAAGGGGCAGCTGTAGTGGGAAAGGGGATGTGGTGCTGAAAGGAGGGAGATGGAGAGGAAAAGGATGGAGATCATCAGAGAACTTGGGTCAGCATCCTTCAGGCAAGGACTCATCCAGGATAACACAAAGATGGGGTAGCCCAAGTAGTCTACCAAGGCTCCTCAAAGCAGAGAGGAGATTTCTCTCTCTTCCTTCTCCCCAGCAACAGCTTTTCCTCCTCTCTCCTTCTGCTGATCCTTCTTCTTTTTTGTTGTTGTTCCTGCTGGAAGTCTCAGAGTAACTTCTGAATGGTTGTTCTCACAGCTTTCCAGCCCTGCTCACACACAGGAAGCAAAAGGAACCTCTGGAGAGAAAGCATCGTGGATGAAGAGCCCTTCACAGCCTTCCTGACCCCGAGGATTTCAAAGAGCTGAGGAGGCTCCAAGGGAATCCAGCGCTGGTGTCCTGCAGGGTTAGCAGACAGATAGCTGGATCTTAGCACCTCTGAGAGGGTTTCATCACTCACTCTTAGACTGAGTAAATATTCATCATTCCTGGATTTCTTTTTAATGGATAAAATACCTTCTTTTTAAAGAGCAGCCCTGCTGCTGATGGCACAAACAGCTGTGCAGAGAAAGAACGTCAGAGCAAACCCAGTCAATATCCCTCCCTCCCCGGGCGTCCTGGGGAATCTTAACAGCTTTTGACTTTTAAAATGGCTCTGAAATGCAAAGGAATTTCAAGGAGAAGACAGAAAGCCTCCCCCTGTCTGCTCCACCACATCAGCCGGGCAGCCTTCCCACGCCTCTTCCCATCCACCCACCCATCCTCGGTGAGCCTGGCTCAGGGACAGGGACTTCCAAGCCACCAGAGAGGGTTTGGTGGCTGCTGCCGTGCGCTGCGGCAGGCAGAGCTGTCTCATTTTCACAAGCACTTGACTTCGACTTAGGCTTCTCAACAGTACCCCAGAGCAGGAGCTTCTCAAGTGCCACCTCCCTCCCCCCTCTCCCACATTCCCCAGCCCCGGCAAACTCTTATTGAGTTTGACGTGTGTTGTTCTATTCCTGACGGATCCCGGCCACTGGAATATCCATCTGATAATCAAATAAAATAGCCCAGCCCCTGGCGTGCTGCATACTTGAGATGCTGCTCCCCTGCCTTCCATTGTTTCCCAGTGTTTAGACTATTAGTCAGAACAATTTGTCATCCTACCCCTGCTGCCTGGTGGGATTCGCTGGGCTGGGGGAGCAAAGTCAGCCCATCCCCTGCTCCGTGTGCTGCCAGAGGAGCAGCCAGCAGCCATGCAGTGCTCAGGGATGGCCGAGCCCAGACAGACCCACGCTGGGATTCATCGCAGCTCAGAACCCCCTGGCACCATGGGGCTGGGCCATGAACCCTTCAGGGAGGCTCTTTCCCCTTGCCTGAATCGTAGAATCAAGCAGGCTGGAAGAGAGCTCCAAGCTCATCCAGGCCAGCCTAGCACCCAGCCCTAGACAATCAACCAGACCATGGCACTAAGTGCCCCAGCCAGGCTTGGCTTCAACACCTCCAGGCACAGCGACTCCACCACCTCCCTGGGCAGCCCATTCCAATGCCAATCACTCTCTCTGACAACAACTTCCTCCTAACATCCAGCCTAGACCTCCCCTGGCACAGCTTGAGGCTGTGTCCCTTGTTCTGTTGCTGCTTGCCTGGCAGCAGAGCCTAACCCCACCTGGCTACAGCCTCCCTTCAGGTAGTTGTAGCCAGCAATGAGCTCTGCCCTGAGCCTCCTCTGCTGCAGGCTGCACACCCCCAGCTCCCTCAGCCTCTCCTCACAGGGCTCTGCTCCAGGCCCCTCCCCAGCCTTGCTGCCCTTCTCTCAACACCTTCCAGCACCTCAACATCTCTCTTGAATTGAGGGGCCCAGAACTGGACACAGCACTCAAGATGTGGCCTGGCCAGCACTGAGTACAGGAGAAGAATGACTTCCTTGTACCAAAGATCTTTCAGGCTGAGAAAAACAAACTGTGTGAGCTCCGGGATGAGAGGTGAGGGAAGGAAGAGGCTGAGAGCCATGAGCTGGAAGCAGATGCTGAGAGAAGTTGGAGCTGGCTTTGGAGAAGAAGGCATTGACTGACAAGAGGAGAGAGGGTTTTTCTGGCATGGCACCACAGGCTGCTGAGCTGCCGGTGCTGCAGGAGCTGTTGTCAGCTCCATTTCTCACCCCTCCTGCTCAGGGCAAGAGCCCAGAGAGTGGCTTTGCAGGCAGAGCAAGCAGGCAGCTCAGCTGGCTGGGCTCCATGCTCCAGCTCACGGGCAGCAGTTCAAGCCTAAGCAAAGGAGCTTCTGTTCCCATTCCTGCTCAGATCCCTTCAGGGGTTCCTCACATTATAAACACCTCCTCTGGAGACAGCGACTGCTCTGGCTGCTGTTATTTTGTCTGTCGAGTTGCCCTGTCAGCTCCACTTGGGTCTCAGCAGTGGTGTGGTTCAGGCTTGGAGGGAGTCTGTGGGGCAAACAGCTGTAGGGAGCAACAATTAAGGAGGGACCCAGCCTGATGAGTTGTCCCATCATGTTCTGGTCCCCTCCCAAGGAGTCGTGGGGATGATTTCTGTGCTTGAACTGGTCCCAGTGGATTAACCAACTGGGCAAACTGGAGACAGTGGGAGCCACCATTGGTGAAGCCTGCTGACCAGGGCAGTGAAGCCCAGCTCTACACTGCCTAGTTGTTCTAGTGCCATCTCCAGCCTCACCCTAAGTCTGTTTGGATGCTGGAGGCTCCACACCTTCCTCCTCTCCTCCCTTCTCCCAGCCCAGGCTGAGCAGCCAAGGTAGTGCCTGTGTCAGCCCCAGCAGAACCCACAGCTGGTTTTCATCCAGGCACTAAAACCTCCTTCAAAACCTGCCCTGGCCTTTGCAGCACTGGTTGCTGCCTTGGCTCTGCCCATCACCATGGTATCTGGCAGGCAGCCTGGCTGTGTTTGACAGGACCTGTCACCTGCCTGCTCCTGACCTTTGCCTGCCGACATCCAGCCACGCGTCGAGCTGCCAGCGCCGATGCCTCCCTCCATCCATTGCTCAACTCACTCAAACCTGTCTGGGAAATCACCCCTGGCTGCCAGTCAGCACTGGGAGCAGGGAGTTGGATGCCAGAGGAAGCTTCAAGGAAAAGGAGAGCTTAGAATCGTAGAGGGTTTTGATTACAAGAGACCTTTAAGGTCCATAGAGTCCAAACACTAACCCAGCACTGCCAGGTCACCACTGAGCCATAGAAACATAGAATGGGTTAGGTTGGAAGGGACCTCAAAGCTCATCTAATTCCAGCCTTCTACTAGAACAGGTCACTCAAGGCCTCAGCCAACTTGAACTTGAACACCTCCAGGGAGGTTGTGGAGCACAGAAGCACTGAATGTGATATTTGATCACATTGGGTGCTTCTGTGCTCCACAACCTCCCTGGGCAACCTGTGCCAGTGTCTCACCACCCTCACTGCAAACAAGTTCTTCCTAACATCCAGTTTCAGTCTCCCCTCTGCCAGATTAAACCCATTCCTCCTCATCCTGTCATTACAAGACCTTGTCAATAATCCCTCTCCAGCCCTCCTGTAAGACCCTTTCAGATACTGGAAGGCCACTCCAAGGTCTCCTTGAAGCCTTCTCTTCTCCATGTCCCTCAGCACCACATCTACACAGCTTTTAAACCCCTCCAGGGATGGGGAATCCACTACTGCCCTGAGCAGCCTGTTCCAGGGCTTGGCAACCCTTTGGGGAAAGAAATTGTTCCTCATGTCCAACCTAAACCTCACCTGGTACAACTTGAGGCTGTTTCCTCTTGTCTTATCACTTGACACTTAGGAGAAAAGAACATCTCCCATCTGCCTCCAGCCTCCTTTCATTGTAGAGAGCCAGAAGGTCACCCCTGAGCTTCCTTTCATCCAGGCTTAACAACTCCCTTTCCTCAGTGATTCTTCACTTGTCTTGTGCTCCAGACCCTTCACCAGCTTTGTTGCTCTTCTGTGGACATGCTCCAGCTCCTCAAGGTCCTTCTTGTAGTAAAGGGCCCAAAAGTGATCCAAGTATTTGAGATGTGGTAGGAAAGTTGGTCTTCTGGCCAACCCTAAAGCCTTGCAGGGTACCTGATGTTGAGAGGCTGAGGGATCTGGGGCTGTTTAGTCTGGAGAAGAGAAGGCTGAGAGGGGATTGAATCAATGCTTATAAGTAATTGAGGGCTGGGGGTCAGGAGGGGGGCACAGGCTCTGCTCACTGCTCCCTGGGATAGGACAAGCAGCAATGGATGGAAGCTGCAGCACAGGAGGTTCCAGCTCAGCACAAGGGGGAACTTCTTGACTGTAAGGGTCCCAGAGCACTGGCACAGGCTGCCCAGAGAGGTTGTGGAGTCTCCTTCTCTGGAGGCTTCCAAGGCCTGTCTGGATGTGTTGCTGTGTGACCTGAGCTAGATTGTGTGGTCCTGCTGTGGCAGGGGGGTTGGACTGGATGATCTCTTTGGGTCCCTTCCAACCCCTGACATCCTGTGAGCCTGTGATTACAGGTTGGTAAGAGAAGAGGAGGTTGTGAGGACCTGCCCTCATTCACAGACATCCATCTTGCAGCAAAAATATGCTTGTCCAGGCAGCTGAGCCTTTCCTTTTCAGCAGGTTGCTGGCCTTCAGGCCTCACTCCTTATCTTCAGGCTGATCCCCCAAAGCCAAGGGTACATCCCTTGGAGCTGCATCCCGATGCAAACTGGAAGCTCAGGCCTTCCTGAGGAGCACAGTGAGCCTGTACAACACCTCTGGATGGAAGCAGCAGTGTGTGTTGTGAGCAACAAAAAAGAGAAGAGAAAAGAGAGAGAAAAGAGAGAAGAGAGGGAGGAACTTGCCTCCACATCTACACAGGCAGACTTGTCCCTCCACAGCAGAAGCCACCCTGCAGAGTAAGCAGGGATGTCCCTGCATGTCCCTAATGCCAGGTCCTCCCCAAGCATGGCCACACTGCTGCCAAGCACCCAGTCCCTCTGGCCCAGCTCTCCTGCAGCAGGAGAAGGGGTTAACTCCAGCAGCTGCTCCCCAGATGCTGGCTCTGGAATTCACATTTGTGTAATAATAAACCTCGGGGTAAGTGATGGTGATGAGGAGGGGGGAGAGTCACTTTGTGTGTGTGTGTGTGTGTGTCCTCTCCTCTTCAAGCAAGCTGGTGGCTGCCAAGTGGAGTGGCTGGGAGGGGGAGAGGGGCAACAGCCCAGGTGCTGCAGAATCCCTTCTGATGGACTCCCAGGGAGATGAATTAGTGGCTGGCTGGGAAAGCTTGGCTATTTTTTATTCTCCTTACCCCTGCTGTGCTAGCAGAGGGCTTGGACATCCCAAGGGCTGGTGGACCCCTGGGGTGGGGGCAAACCTGAGCAGGTCTCTCTGAATGGGGCAGGACTATGGTAGAATAATTTGTTTTAGGAGAGAGGGGTGAGGAGAGACAGACATAAATTTTCTTTAGGGGCTTTACTCTCTAATGGCTCCCATCTCCTGGCAGGGCAGCCCACCTGCTTCCAATAGTGGTCATGAACTTCTGCTACCCACCAGGATGGGAGCAGAAAGGCTTTTCTGCCATCACCTCTGCCTGGACACGGGCATTGTGCCCAAGGCAGGAGACAGATTTGTTGGTTGATCACAGAATCCCAGCGTGGTGGGTGTTGAAGGCACCTCTGGAAGTTACATAGCCCAACCCCCCTGCTGCAGCAGGATCAGGGTTGGTCATGCTTGGCGTCAGACCCTGTGCTTTCTGCTGTCCTGGCATGTAGAGGTTTCCCCTCTCATCCCAGCTCAGCAGCCCCTCTCTTGGCTGCTCATCTCAGCTGGTCTCATGAGGATGCTACAGATGACCTTGTCCCATGAGGATGCTACAGTTCCCAATAGGTCACAGCCTGTGGGTGAACCTCAAACAGGGGGGCAATCAGGGGGTTCCAAAGCCCAGACTCCCCTATAGACATCTCTTGCTTCATGGTCCCCAACTCAGACCCCCAAAAGCCGCAAGAGCTATGCAGGGAGTTGGAGGGGGATCAGAGATTTCGCTGCATGTGGGGGCAGTGGCAGGAAGAGGATTTGGGGGGTCCAAATTGAGCCAATCTGTTGCTCCATTTGGTCTGAAACCCTAAACCAGGTCATCTTCCAAGGGAGTGTTTCTGCTGCCGGCCACGATGCCTTTCTTCTTGTCCCAGTGCTGCATTTCACATGCAGCTGGGGGATGGAATGTGGCATTGAGTCAGAAAAGCTTTCTGCTGTCCAGGCTAAGAGAAGCCTATGCAAGTCCCTGGGTGCTGGAGAGGTCCAGCTCAGCCCTTGCCTGCAGACCCTCCTCAAGACACCTCCCACCCCCCCCAAGAATCACTTCTTCACAGGAGATGGTGAAGACACAGCCTTGGAGGAGAGAGAAGGGCAGGAGGGTTTCACACCTCTTCCCAAAGGATTTAGTGGCTGTCTGGGGAAGGTTAGTCCTCTCCCCACCCAGGCTCACCCAGAGAATGAACATCAGCTGCAAGGATCCAGGCTCCAGCTTGGGTTTGCAGCCCTCCCGTGGGCCCTCTGATCTCTTGGATTTTGGAGCATCTCTGCTTCCCTGGCATGAACCAGGGAGGTGGTGTGAGGAATGTGTGGGGGCTCATCCCACTGCTTCTGAGCTGCTCTCATCTCTTCCTGCTGTTTGGCAGCTTCACAGGCAGTGCTATCCCAGCCCACCCCTAAGGAGCAGGGTGTCCAGGAAGCAGCTGGGAGAGTGGTGGGAGCTGGAGAGCCTTTGAAATATGAAGAACCGGTTGGGGAGGGTCCAGGGGGGACAGTTGCTCTCTTGGTACAGGAACCCTGGCTCTCTGGGTGGGTAGACATGGAAAACATCCAGCTTTGCTTCCCAAAGAGATGAGAGTGACCAGAGCTCCCTGTCCATGGCCAGCTGGCACCTGTTCCCCTTTCAGAAAGCATCTTCCTGACAACATCTACAGGTGGTCCCAAGTCACCCAGCATAGAATCACAGAATCAGTCAAGGTTGGAAGGGGCCACAAGGATCATCTAGTTCCAACCCCCTCGGCTTGTGAGGCTCCACAAACCTCACCACTTCTGAGGGATTTCTGTGCATCCCTAGGGAAGCCCCATGGAATTTCCCCCAGCTAGTAGGCTGAAGATGAGCCAGCAGTGTGCCCAGGTGGGCAGCAGAGCCAATGGCATCCTGGCCTGGATCAGGAATAGTGTGGCCAGCAGGATGAGGGAGGCTATTCTTCCCCTGTCAGGCCACACCTTAAGTGCTGTGTCCAGTTCTGGGCTCCTCAATTCAAGAGAGATATTGAGGTGATGGAAGGTGTCCAGAGAAGGGCAGCAAGGCTGGGGAGGGGCTTGGAGCACAGCCCTGTGAGGAGAGGCTGAGAGAGCTGGGGGTGTGCAGCCTGCAGAAGAGGAGCCTCAGAGGAGGAGGCTCATTGCTGCCTGCAGCTACCTGAAGGGAGGCTGTAGCCAGGTGGGGTTGGGCTCTGTTGCCAGGCAAGCAGTAACAGAACAAGGGGACACAGTCTCAAGTTGTGCTAGGGCAGGTCTAGGCTGGATGTTAGGAGGAAGTTGTTGTCAGAGAGAGTGATTGGCACTGGAATGGGCTGCCCAGGGAGGTGGTGGAGTCATCATCCCTGGAGGTGTTGAAGCCAAGCCTGGCTGGGGCACTTAGTGCCATGGTCTGGTTGGTTGTCTAGGGCTGGGTGCTAGATTGGGCTGGCTGAGCTTGGAGCTCTCTTCCAACCTGCTTGATTCTATGATTCTATTGTGACTATCCATGGAAGCAGCTTGCACCCTCCCTGTCAGCTCAGCCTCTCTGGAACCCAGCATGGCCACAGTGCATGGTGCTGGCACACATCTGGCTGGGAAAGCAGAAGCTTGAGGCAGAAAATGCACCCGGGGAAGCCCCAGGGTGATGCTGCTCTTGTGCCTTCCCTTGGGTGAAGTGGTTTCTCTAACAGAGAAAAAAAGAATGAAGACAAAAAAAAAACCAACCCAAACCTCCAAACTTATCTCCAAAGGCCTCGTTATGACTATTTTATTTGCTGGCTTCTGCCCAGCAGCTTGCTGGCCAAAGAGCCTTGATTTCTCCCTTCAGCTCTTCGGGGGGAGCAGCCTGGCCGAGGTCCCAAGCTCTGGATTCAGAGGAGCCCGGGTTTCCTTTGGAAAGCACTGTTAATTGACATGAGAAAATAATCCAAGCCTCTTTCTCTCTCCAGCAGCAATGCTTCTCCTCACAGGGCGTCCTGAAAAGCAGCGCTGCTTTCTGGGGGCTGTGTAAAGGCAGCAGCCAGAACAACCCTCCCCGGGGACCAAAACTCTTCCCTCAGGCAAGGCCATCGGTTTCAATAGACTTGCTCCGGAGATGCCTGCGGCCACTTCTTGTTCAGACTCGTTGTGGACTGGCTCCAGCCCGTCAGTCGTGTGTCCCTTTTGCTCCCCTTCCTGCTCCTTCTGGCACTCACAGCCCCTTGGCTCGCTTGTCAGTCCCCCTGGACCCGTGTAGGACTACGCTGTCCCTCCTCCCTGCCTCCAAAGTGGCTCCATGGTGAGCATCTCCAGCGAGCATCCTCAGTGAGCATCCATGATGAGTACCTCTGGCACCTCCACACTGCCAGCAGCTCTCTGCCCACTGCCCACTCACTGTCTGGCACTTGCAGAGGTGCCCAAACGTCATCCTCACTACATTGCCTGCATCCTGCACTCCACTCCCACCCTGGAAGTCAATGGGAAGAGCCTAAGAAAGAAGGAAAGGGGAAGAAATGCTGTCTAGGAGGGTGAAAGTGGCTTGCAGGGGGAAGGAGGGACTGGAGTAGTCTAGGGGTGCTGGGAGGGGGTAGCACAGCTGAAGATCTGCCTGCAAGAGGTTTCACAAGGCTCTTGTTTGTTTGTTGGCTGCCCAGATTGTGTTATTCTTAGGAACTCTCTTACCTTACTGGTGCAAAAGTGAGGAGAGCATTCTGCAGGGAAAAGAAACCCTCCCTTCCTCCCCACTGCCCCCCAGAACTGTGTCAAAAGAGCATTAAAGTCCCAAGATGAACACACATGGTTGGAAGTGCCCCTCGTGGGCTTGTCCACAAGCCCATGGCCCTGCCACACTGGCGGGGTCTGTGGTCCCTCCTCTTGGAAGGAAGATGATGAGTGAGGATGCTGGTGGCCTCCCAGCAGCATGGACACCTATCCCTGGAGTGTTTGCAGGAATCTAGGATTGAAGATGGCCCCAAGTGCATCCATGGCCCAAAACTGAAGCAAGAGCTGCTGGGACAGTTGTCTCCATGCAGATCTGTGTCAGTGTGGCCACTGACTCATTGCCCATCCACTCCTCCTGGCCCATACCTTTCTCCTTGGTTCCAAACTTAAGGTGTTTCTCATTAGACTTCTCCTAATTGATCAAATTGAGCCTCTCACTCCAAAACTGCTGAGGCTCTGGAGCATATCCAAAGAAGGGCAATGAAGGGTCTGGAGCACAAGGAGAAGGATCTGGAGAACAGAGAGAAGGGTCTGAAGACCTTTTGAGGAGCAGCTGAGGGAGATGGGATTGTTCAGCCTGGAGAAAAGAAGGCTCAGGGGGCACCTTCTTACTCTCACAACTGTCTGGAAGGAGGTTGGAGCAAGGTGGAGGTTGCTCTCTTCTGCCAAGTATCAGGTGACAGGGCAAGAGGAAACAGCTTCAAGTTGCACCAGAGGAAGTTTAGTTTGGACATGAGGAACACTTTCTTTAGCCATAAGGGCTGCCAACGCCTGGAACAGGCTGTCCAGGGCAGCACTGAAGTCCCCATCCCTGGGGGGGTTTTAAAGCTGTGTGGATGTGGTGCCGAGGGAGGTGGTCTAGTTGTGAGCTGGCAGTGCCACTATCCTCAGAGGCCTGCAAATGCTTTGCCAAGACTCTTTTGCCCACAGGCTGCCAGGTTTTACCCTAGTCTGGGCAGACTGGACACTGCTGCTATCAGCTCTGTGCTCTGAAATCAGTTCTGCCAAGCTCCAGTTTTCCTCAGAAAGTGTCCCCAGGCCACCAGCAGACCACCAGCAGGATGCACTGAAATCCCAGGAGCTCAGGGGAACTTCTGTAGGTCTGGATTGTGTCCAGAGAAGGGCAGCAAGGCTGGTGAGAGGCCTGGAACACAAACCCTATGAGGAGAGGCTGAGGGAGCTGGGGGTGTGCAGCCTGCAGAAGAGGAGGCTCAGGGCAGAGCTCATTGCTGGCTACAACTGCCTGAAGGGAGGCTGTAGCCAGGTGGGGTTGGGCTCTGCTGCCAGGCAAGCAGCAACAGAACAAGGAGACAGTCTCAAGTTGTGCCAAGGGAGGTCTAGGCTGGATGTTAGGAGGAAGTTCCTGGCAGAGAGAGTGATTGGCATTGGAATGGGCTGCCCAGGGAGGTGGTGGAGTTGCCCTGCCTGGAGGTGTTGAAGCCAAGCCTGGCTGGGGCACTTAGTGCCATGGTCTGGTTGATTGTCTAGGGCTGGGTGCTAGGCTGGACTGGCTGAGCTTGGAGGTCTCTTCCAACCTGCTTGATTCTATGATTCTCTGATTCCTTTGCAGAGGCAGAACTTGCACCAGTTTGCCCCTGAGGTAAGGGAAAGGCTCTGCCAGCATCTCTACGAGCTGGGAATTTCCACCAGCGGTAAAATTTGCTCTCTGCATTTGTCTAAACCACACTGAAGTGCACAGCAAACGCCAAGAGAGTGAGGCAGGAATTGCAGGTGGGGTGGAATTCCTTATTGATTGTGGAAGCTCTTCTCTCCCCCCCAAGTCTAGGAGGCTGGCCCCAGACACAGATCCCTTTGCTACATGGCTGTCGTTAGTGCTCCCTGCAATCAGCTATTAATAGTTAATGGCTGGTTTAATAATTGATCAGCGTTTAACAAACAGGGAAGCAGAGGAGCAGCCTGTCTGCCAACCAAAATGGAGCAGTAAGAGCAGCAAAAGTTTGCCTCGGTGCCATCCGAGTGGTTTTCGTGCTTCGTTTTGTTGGAGTCTGCAGCAGAAGGGCTGCAAAAGGAGCCGCGGGGAGCCCACTGCTGCTGGCTCATCCTCGCCACCAACCAACCCCCAATCCCCCCTGCCCCTCAGGCTGCTTTGGGACCCTTCATGACCCTCTCAGGCTTGCGCTGGGAGTGAGACGCTCCAGGTTACACCGAGCCCCGGGCATGGTTAGCTCAGGGTGTGCTGGCAGCCCCTCTGCCAGCCCCCTCCCTCCCCCTTGCCCCGAGCCCCCATGAATACTTTATGATCGCAAATGGGTACGGCGCTTGCTGCCACACGCTTGCTAATTGCTTCAATTGCAGATTAAGCAGGCGCTAATCATTTCATAAATATTGATATTTGCCTTGCTGGCAGGAGAGGGGTGGCTCTGGGCCACCATGCATAGGCCACCAAGAGCCACCACCTGCTGGGGACCTTGCAGCCTTCCTAGCACGGCGGTGAGCTCCCGGAGCTGCATGTAGAGCGCTGGGAAATGATGGAGATGCCTATCCCACGTTCCAACTGTGTCTTGTCCATCCTTGGATCCATAAGGTGAGGGGTGGTGGTCAGGACATTGACTCTGGAGGGTGTGGGGATGGATCTAGCCCCAGCCCCTCTGCCATGGGACGGTGGCAGCTTTGAGCCAGCCTTGGGCACTTGTAAATTAAAGGCTTATTATTAGCAGCACTTGAGATGTACATGTTCTGCCTCCCTCGGGATGTTCATTTCGTGCTGATTATCATAGTTTTGAAAATGTAATGAATTTGTGGAGATAATTCCATCCCACTGACAAGGAATGTGTCTTACTTCTGCCACGAGTCAAGATGCTGCGTGTGTGAAAATGGAAATTGCTGCGGCACTTCCCCTGCCTCTCGCCTGCCTTCCCCTACCAGAGGAGCCCAAAAGGCTTCACAGACTTTATCTGCTGGCTAGATCGACCTGAATCACAGCTCTGCACTGAGACGTGGTCACCTCTGGGCTGGAAGACAGAGACTGGTGAACTAGCAGCAAAAAATGTAATCAGATTAATTAAGTAAGTACAATTCCAAGGCGAGAAAGTCAATTAAATGAACCGTACGTCAGCATGTAAATAAGAGGAGCCAGCTCTGAGGCAGGATTAGAGACAGCGAGAATCCAGAGTGATGCCTCTTCAGAGCTTGTTCAAACCTCCTCCAAGAGCCACTTCTCCTCAGCTCTCCCATCAAAAGTCAGCACCCAGCTGTTCATAGCCAAGGATGGGCTCCACGTGCGCATGGAGCGTGCACCGAGTCCACACCAAGCGTGGACCAAGCATGCACCAAGCACGTGCCAAGTGCACATCAAGCATGAGCCAAGCATGCACCAAACATGCACCAAGCATGTGCCAAGTGCACATCCATCATGAGCCAAGAATACACCAAGCATGCACTAAGCATGGACCAAGCACGTGTCAAATGCCCATCAAGCATGAGTCAAGCATGCAGCAAGCATCAACCAAGTGTGGACCAAGCATATGCCAAGTGCACATCCAGCATGAGCCAGGCATGCACCAAGCATGGACTAAGCATTTGCCAAGTGCACATCAAACATGAGCCAAGCATGCACCAAGCATCAGCAAAGTGTGGACCAAGCATGTGCCAAGTGCACATCCAGCATGAACCAAGCATTCACATCCAGCCTGCGCCAAGCATGCACCAAGCATGGACTAAGCATTTGCCAAGTGCAAATCAAACATGAGCCAAGCATGCACCAAGCATCAACCAAGTGTGGTCCAAGCATGTGCCAAGTGCACATCCAGCATGAGCCAAGCATGCACATCCAGCATGAGCCAAGCATGCACATCCAGCATGAACCAAGCATGGACTAAGCATTTGCCAAGTGCATATCAAACATGAGCCAAGTGTTCACCAAAGCAGCCCCAGCACCTCTCTGTGCCTCATCCACCAGGCTACAGGCCCAGTTTGAGGGCACACAGGAGTGTCTGTGCCCCTCTCCCCATGCACATATTTATGCCCACCCACTACTGAGACCCAAAGCTTCCCATGCCCAAGCACTCACCCATACCCACGTGTGACCACTCAGGGGAGTGATGTTGGTGCCCAGCCAAACCCAGTCCTCAGCCATGTGCCCTCTGCAGTGCCTCGCTGCCCTCCATTCCTCTGGCTATTGCTTTTCCAGCTTTTTCCCTTTCCTTTTCCTCCTTCTTTTCTTTCTGCCAACCAAGACTCCCTGCCACGGATGTCTTCTTGCACCCATAAATCTTTTTGCATGAGCTGAAATAGTGTCACTGAAGAAAGATCTGGGAGGGTTTTTGTGCAGATTTCAATAAACGCCACCGGAACAAGGCAGTAAATGAGCCTGAAAATACAAGAGCAGAAAAAAGGAGAGAAAGAAATGGCAGCCGAGGGGAAAGCAGGGTGAAATGCCTGGATTTAAGGGCTGCCAAACAATGCATTTAAATAATTCAATTTGCAAAAGCTGAGGAGAAAGGGGGGGGAGAGGAAAGAAAAGGAGAGGAAAGAACCCAGCTTGTGTAGCAAGCCAATAAATAACCTCGGAGAGTGTGAGGCTGGGAATGCAGGACCCAGGGAGGACTTTGCCTGTTTGCAGGAGGCTTCATTAAAATGCCAGCAAAACCCCTGAATATTTTGGTAGATTAAGGCTGTAACTTCACTTTTAACTTCTGGAATCCACACACAGGCATGCTCATGTTGCCATCCCAGCCTTGGCTCCAATCTCTCCCTCTCTCTCTTTCCCTTTGGATGCTTCTGAGATCACTGGAGGCCTGAAGGCATCTGGAGAGCTCCTGCCTCTTAGGATCATAGAATCATAGAATCAACCAGGTTGGAAGAGACCTCCAAGCTCAGCCAGTCCAACCTAGCACCCAGCCCTATCCAATCAACCAGACCATGGCACTAAGTGCCTCATCCAGTCTTTTCTTGAAGACCCCCAGGGACGGTGCCTCCACCACCTCCCTGGGCAGCCTATTCCTATGGGAAATCACTCCTTGGGTGGTTGAGGAGCTACTGCTCCAGTTAGGCAGGTACCCCTGCAAGCACACAGGTTCTGAACCCTCCTGGAACAAGCAGCAGTATGCAAGGACACTGCAAGAACCACAGCTCTGTTGGGTTAGGAATACAGCACCTGAGCTGCACAAGGATGTCAGCACCACTCTGTCAGTGCTGGAGCAAAACTTCTCCCCATCACTGCTGAGCTTTTTATTACCTCTAAATTACCATAGCTTGCATCTGACTTGTCACCAGACCTGACAGGGTTTGGTTGGGTTTGCAACCATCCCTGGAAGAGAGTCTTTCCCTTCACCAAAACCTGGTTATAAGTTCCTGTTTGTGCCAATGGTGCTGGGAAAAGGAGACAAAATGTTGGTCACTCTTTGCCTTTACTCAGTGTGCACCATACTGGTCCATCACCAGCTGGATTCTCTGCAAGATGCCAAAGTCTCAAGCAGAGAAAATGTGTGGGAACATTACAAAGTAGGCTGAGGGGATGGAGAAGTCCACATGAGGTCTGGTCACAGCTGACCAGGTAGTTGACTGCTCTGTCTTGAACTCAGCATATCACCTAGACCCTGGTTTTAGCATCTGTTGCTGTTTAGCAACATAGACTCAGCTCAGTTTGCTCCCTGCACCACCATGTTGTGCTCCAGAGCTGAGCTGTGTCCCCCTCAAAGCAGCATCTCTCCACCAGGAGGTGGATATAGATCAGAGGTAAGGAAGTTCTCCACGGGCAGTGTGGAGCAGGTAGCCCAGAGAGGCAGCAGATGCCCCATCCCTGAAGCTATTCCTAGTCAGGTTGTTTAGGGCTCTCAGCAACCTGCTCAAGCTGCAGCTGTCCCTGCTGACTTTAGAAGGGTTGGACTAAATGACTTTTAAAGATCCCTTCCCACCTAAGCAAGTCTATGGTTCTATAAAATTCCAGCCCTGGGAAAGCCCTGTACTGCCCTCCCGAGTGTTCTGTGCACCCCAGGCCAGGCAAGGTGAGGCATTTGACCTCTTGGACTACTTGGTGGGACAGGCAGTGACCAGCAGCTTCAAGCGAGTTCATCCTTCTGCCTGCTGCTGCCTGCAAGGAGGAAGGCTTGAGGGGGGCCAAGCCAGCCCGATCTGTGCTCAGCCTCCTGCAGAGCACTCCCTGAAGAGACCAAAAGCCTTTTAAACTTAGAAAAGCCACATTTTCTGTGAATACAGTCGAGAGGCCTCCCTTTTCAAAGGGACAAAACTCAAAGCAAGAAGGGAACAGAAAAGAAACAAAACTCTCTCCCCCCTGCCCGCCGCATCGGCGCGGGCAGAGCTTCACTGCTGCACTTGGATTCAATTAGCTCCGTGACTTACAGAGCTGCAGCAAACTCTGCTGAAGCTCCTCTGGATGCTGGGGCATCCCCTCTGCCCGTGGGGGGGTTGGCTCTTGGGCACAGAATCATTCCAGGTTGGAAAAGGCCCCCAAGGGTCATCAAATCCAACCATTAACCCTGCTCTACAAAGCTCACCCCTAAACTGTATCCCCAAGCACCACATCCAAAGGACTTTAAACACCTCCAGAGGTGGTGACTCAAGCACAACCCTGAGCAGCCTCTTCCAATGCCTGACTACTCTGTCTGTGATTATTTTTCCCCCCTCTAATGTCCTGTTGCTGTTTGAGACCATTCCCTGAGCAATTCTCAACACCCTGAGCACCTGCTGCAGTGCCTTGCACCTCAGCTGGGGCCATGAGCATAGCCAGAACGAGGACAATACCCTGGAATGAGCAGGATGGTCCCTATGGTGCCTATGGCTTTTGGGGGGGATGATTAGGGGACTGGAGGGCATGGCTTATGAGGGCAGGCTGAGAGACCTGGGACATTTTAGTCTGGAAAAGAGAAGACTAAGAAGGGTTTGGACAAACGTTTATAACTGAGGGCTGCCAGGAGGTAGGGGACAGGCTCTGCTCACTGCTCCCTGGGATAGGACAAGCAGCAATGAATGGAAGCTGCAGCACAGGAGGTTCCAGCTCAACACAGGGGGGAACTTCTTGACTGTAAGGGTCCCAGAGCATTGGCACAGGCTGCCCAGAGAGGTTGTGGGGTCTCCTTCTCTGGAGCCTTTCAATGCCTGTCTGCATGTGTCCCTCTGTGATCTGTGTTAAATAGTAGTGTCCTGCTCTGGCAGGGGAGTTGGACTCCCTGATGATCTCTTTGGGTCCCTTCCAACCCCTGATGTCCTGTGATCCTGTGACTTAGGAGCACATAAAGACCTCAGTGGGCATAGAATCACAGGATGATAGAGTTGGAAAGGACCTCCAGAAACCATCAAGTCCAGGCCTCCCTGCCAAAAGCAGGATCATGCAGGGCAGTCTGCACAGAAACACATCCAGGTGGGTTTGGAAAGTCTCCAGAGAAGACTACACAACCTCTCTGGGCAGCCTGTTCCAGGGCTGCTTGCCTGGCAGAAAAGACCAACCCCAGCTGGCTACAGCCTCCCTTCAGGTAGTTGTAGGCAGCAATAAGGTCGCCCTGAGCCTCCTCTTCTCCTCTTTCTCCCCCATATACTCCTTTCCTCTCCATCTCCTTCTTTTCCCCCATCTTCCTCCTTTTCTTTCCTTTTCCATCCCTTTCCATCTCCCTCCTTTCAGCACCACCTCCCCTTTCCCACCACAGCTGCCCCTTTCCCACCACACACCACATTTTGCGCCCAAACCCAGAGCACCTGCATCCCCTTGCAGTCTCCTCCCACCCCAGGTGTGACCACTTTGCCCTCCCACCCCAGGTGTGACCACTTTCCCCTCCCTCCCCACTCCCCTTTATATTCAGCCCCAGGAAAGCAAGCCTCAAGCTTGCCCAACTGGGCAGAGGGATCCTCCTCAGATCATCCCTGGTGAGTCCTCATGGTGTGCACTGGGTGAGTGGTGGAGGGGATCTAAAGGCCGGGGGGCCTGGTTGGCCCCCCGGCTAGCTAGGGCCCAAGCTTGACAGTCATTTTAACATCATCACCCACGGGTGCTGGGCTTCCTTCCTTAGGTTGAGCTCCTCTGTGTGTGGCTGAGAGTCCTGCCCCAGGCTGTAAGGTGAGTGAGTGGGAAAATGGTGTTGGTAGAGAAGGAGCTGTTTAGGCAGGGTGGAGAGGAGTGGTGGAGCAGGGGCTGCTTGGGGCAGATGGAGTGAGGAGAGGTGTAGCAGGGTCTGTTTCTCCCCTCAGATGAGGAGCATAATTTCTCCTAGGAAGAGTCTTTCTGAGATTCAGCTCTTCTAAGATCTAAGTCCAACCATAACAAGTGTCAAACCAAGGGCATCAGCAGGGTAAGATCCTCCCAGAGCACTTGAGCATGGGTGCACAGCAAAGTAGGTTCAGGTTTGCATAGCACCTTGTGAAGATGAGAGCAAGTTGCTGTGAATGGTCCTAAATGTGCTCATTAATGGCTTAGCTACCTCAGCAACTGCCTCAGGTAACCAGTTTTAGGAGACCCCATTTTTGCCTGGTGCATCAGAGAGAGGATTTGGTGGGGTGGGGTTGTAAAGCTAGGACTTGGCTGGGAGCCTTATCAAATTGGAGTGCTTTGGGTGGAAAAAAGACTTTTAAAGCTCATCCAGTCCCCCTGGTCTGCAGTGAGCACAAGATTGGGTTGCTCAGAGCCCAGTCCGAGCTGATCTGGAATGTTTCTATGAGTCACAGCAACATGCAGGCTGGCAAAGCCCCTCAGCTGTGAGCCCAAGTCCAATCTAGAACTCTACAAGGTTCATATTAAACTGTAGCCTTAAGCACCACATCCAAACCACCCTTAAACACATCTAGGGTGGGTGACTCCACCACCTCCCTGGGCAGCTCGTTCCAGTCCCTGACTACTCTCTCTATGATAAACTTCTTCCTAATGCTCAATATAAACCTGCTCAGCCTCAGCTTGAGGCCATTCTCCCTTGTTCTGTTTCTAATTCCCTGTGAGCAGAGCCCAGCAGCAGCCTCTCCACAACATCCCTTCAGGTAGCTGTAGACAGCAATGAGGTCTCTCCTCAGCCTCCTCTGTTTCAAACTCCAGCTCCCCTGTTTTTCTCACTGGCCCCTTTAACAAGGGGAGCCTTGGTGGGTATGTCTGCCATTCCTCCTCTGCTGCTGCTCCCCAGCCCTGCTGTGATGGTTTGGGTGTTACCTGCTCCCTCCACACGCTTTGGAAGATCACCCAGACTAGACTGAGTCGATCTGGCAACTGAAGAATGAAGCTATGTTTACAGCTCAGCACAGTCTATGAGCAGATATCCACAGTATATACAGAAATATAGGAGTTAAAAAGCAACACAGGAGCACAGCAGCCCTCCCAGAAACCTGAGTTCCCAGGAGGAGCTCTCAACCACCCTTCCACCTTCTCAGCTTTCTACTTTACCCTGGACTTTGCTTTATGGTAGTTTAGGGAAGGTTAGGAAGCAGAAGGATTAATCACCTAATTAGGGAGAGAATTGCCTGCAGCCAGAGTCAGAGAGAAACTCTCTTATCTGTATTTGTGTTCTTGTTCTTATACATCTCAGCAAGCCTCTGAGTGCAGCAGACATCACCACTGTTTCCTTTTCATAGCCTATCATCTAATTCTCCTCACCAAAATATCCCAGCTAGGCTCAACCTGGCACACCTGCACCTTGCTTTTGGCTAAAAGCCTCCTCTCACAGCACAGAAATGATGCTGCAGCCTGCTGGAGCCCAGCTCTGACAGCAGTGAACCACAGGAAGGTCTTGCTGAGGGACCTGGTAAGGTCTCTTGCTGTGTCCTTGATCGCTTGGGGATGTGTCCTACAGGTCCCTGAGAATGAAACAGGAGTCACACAGGAAGCCAAACTGGCTGACCACAGCAGGGTCTTGCTGTCAGCATTTGCTGAGCTGGGATGGTGGTTTCCAAGGGTCAAGTTGAGCCTATTTCTGGAGGAGACAAAAGTGCCATTTCCTGATGTATTTAGGGTTGAACTGGGTCTGCAAAATCTCTTCTTGAGGTTGATGGGGAGGGCAGCAGGATTAGCACACAAACAGCTGTGGTGCCTTCAGTCCTAAAATACTCTCTGAAAGGGGATCCTGGCCCCAGGGCTGAGCTCAGCCACCAGCTTCTGCTTCATTGTCCTTGTTCAAAGCACCTGTGCTGTGACTTGTCACTTGTCTCTGCTGTGGGGGCAGAGCAGGCTGAGTTCAGTCCCCACTGCAGGGTGGAGAAGGGGCCCTGCACATCCCTTGTTCCATGCCAGCCACAGGTGCAGCTGGATGGGTTTCCTGATGTGCATCCCAAGCAGAGATGGTCCAGACAGATGATGAAAGCCCTGACAGGTAGAGGAGAAGGGCCAAGATGGAGGTAGGATCTACTGATGCTCTGAGGGGCCACAAGCTTTGTTCCAGCCGCAGGGCAGAAGGGTGGCACCTCCTGCATCCCCTCCATGCCCAGCATCCTCACCAAACCCCAGCAGTCACCTTTCACACCACTGCTCTGTCCCCTACAACCACCCCACACATCCCCTGTGGGCACCCCAAAGTCCCCTGGGTTTGCTTTGGACAACGAGGAGGAGTCAGAGCATGGAATGGTCCTGTTTAACACAACTCCACCACCTGGCAGTTGAGCTTTGGTGTCTTCCAAGCATCTTCCCTCAGAGAAGAAACCTCAGCCCCAGACAGAACACCTCGGGGGGGGGGGGGGGGGGGGGGGGGGAGGTGGGGGGGGGTGTACATTTCTAGCTCCAAAAAGGCTTCACAACAGTGGAAAGGAAGGCAGAGAGACTTCAGATGCAATGACTGCATCATCCCCATCTCACACCCTACAAATCAAGGTGTGCCATCATGCCTAACTCTACTCAAAGGATGGTTTGGAGTCAGATTTCAGATGATGTTTATGGCCCCAGATGTTAGTTCAGGACTTTTCTTCCCTCCATATTCCTCATGGGGTCCTCAAGCAGTGGAGTAGACCCCTCTCACTGAAGGGAGTGCTGTGTAAAGGGATATGTGAGCTCTTCAAGCCCTATAAAAAGGACCAAGAGAGCCAGTGGCATCCTGGCCTGCATCAGGAATGGTGTGGTCAGCAGGAGCAGGGAGGTCATTCTGCCCCTGTACTCTGCACTGGTTAGACCACACCTTGAGTACTGTGTTCAGTTCTGGGCCCCCCAGTTTAGGAGGGACATTGAGATGCTTGAGTGTGTCCAGAGAAGGGCGACGAGGCTGGGGAGAGGCCTTGAGCACAGCCCTACGAGGAGAGGCTGAGGGAGCTGGGATTGGTTAGCCTGGAGAAGAGGAGGCTCAGGGGTGACCTTATTGCTGTCTACAACTACCTGAGGGGTGGTTGTAGCCAGGAGGAGGTTGCTCTCTTCTCTCAGGTGGCCAGCACCAGAACAAGAGGACACAGCCTCAGGCTGAGCCAGGGGAGATTTAGGCTGGAGGTGAGGAGAAAGTTCTTCCCTGAGAGAGTCATTGGACACTGGAATGGGCTGCCCGGGGAGGTGGTGGAGTCGCCGTCCCTGGAGCTGTTCAAGGCAGGATTGGACGTGGCACTTGGTGCCATGGTCTGGCCTTGAGCTCTGTGGTAAAGGGTTGGACTTGATGATCTGTGAGGTCTCTTCCAACCCTGATGATACTGTGATACTGTGACTTTCATCTCCCACACCTGAGTGTCAGAGTCACTAGTGGGGTACCCCTTCCCACAGGCACTCAAAAGGGATCTGGCAGAGCAGCTTTGCATGAAGAAAGCGATGACCTCCCTGTGCTTACCATGCAATTTGCTTTTCTCACCCTCAGGAAAGTGAGCAGGCACTCACTTTTCTTCCCAAAACCTCCAGAGCTTGGATTTCTGGATTAACAGGGTTCCTTGTGGGGCCAGGACATGTTAGAGCCCAGCTCTCCTGAGAAAACCTCTTGAACATCAAAGCCCTGATGGCTGATCTTGCCATTACCTGCATTGGCGTGACCACAGCCCCGACTGGTGAGGCTGAGGCAGGGTAAGAGGAGATGGGAACTTCCCAGTGAAGCTGGTCTGGGCCAGGCTGGACAGGCCATGACTGCTTGGGTCTGCTGTAGCATCTGGTCTGCAGTTGGCAGACACAACACTCAGCAACTTTCCCTGAGCTGTGGAAAGAATAACGACGGAGTAAAAAATAGTCCTGGTCCCCTGTGAGCCTTGTTCATTAAAAGACAACAACATGTTTTATGGCTCACGTGTTCTCCTCTTGCTGCTTTGCTCCAGAGCAAGAGCCAGCCAGATAATAAGTGAGGCTCCATGAGCCCTCCAAAACCATCTCCCAGGCACACACGGGGCCATAACTCAGCCTCTGTCAGCGACTCCATCAGTCCCACCCCGGGACCACCCCATGTGCTGCTGTCCTCCTCCCTCCTCTCTGCCGCTGACCCTCTCCCGCTGTGGCCGCAGGGAATATGAGCTCACTGATTGGAAATCGATAGGACTTCAGCTCACACCTGAGCTGCAGGCACTGCCAGATGAGAGGCTGGCTGCTCCCTACCCTGTCTGGCCCACTCAGCAGATTCATAGAGTCAAGCAGGTTGGAAGAGAGCTCCAAGATCATCCAGCCCAACCTAGCACCCAGCCCTAGACAATCAACCAGACCATGGCACTAAGTGCCCCAGCCAGGCTTGGCTTCAACACCTCCGGGCACAGCAACTCCACCACCTCCCTGGGCAGCCCATTCCAATGCCAATCACTCTCTCTGCCAAAAACTTCCTCCTAACATCCAGCCTAGACCTCCCCTTGCACAGCTTGAGGCTGTGTCCCCTTGTTCTGCTGCTGCTTGCCTGGCAGAAGAGCCCAACCCCACCTGGCTACAGCCTCCCTTCAGGTAGTTGTAGACAGCAATGAGCTCTGCCCTGAGCCTTCTGTTTTCCTTTCCTCCCCCCCCCCCCCATATTTTCCTTTCTTCTCCATCTCTCTCTTTTCCCCATCTTCCTCCTTTTACTTTCCTAATGAGATCTGCCCTGAGCCTCCTCTTCTGCAGGCTGCACACCTCCAGCTCCCTCAGCCTCTCCTCACAGAGCTGTGCTCCAGGCCCCTCACCAGCTTCATTGCCCTTCTGTAGACATGTTGAGTTACTGAATTGGGGGGCCCAAAAATGGACACAGTGCTCAAGCTGTGGTTCTAGGTGAAGGATGTGCCAGCTGCTTCTACCACAAGCCCTCCCTAAGGTCTCCCAGATAGCTTCTTGTGGCCTCTGCTCTTTGTACCATTATGGAGCTGCTGCTGCTACATCCTCTCTAAATATGTTTTTAATGTTGAGTTTGCATCTCACTCAGATTCAATAACTGATCTGGGAGCATCTAAAGTGCATCTTTAAAGTGGAGCCATCGTAATTATTGAATATTAGATGCCATCATTGGAGTATTAAACCCATATTTCCATACAGAAATAGTTTGGATGGACAGGGTGGGGAGGGCTGCACCTCACAGGCTGCACGCTGAGTGCCAAGAAAAGGTCCAGCAGCAGTTTGTGTTTCTGCTGAGTTTCAGGTCAGCAGGATCCCAAAGCACTTCCCACGTGTCCACAGTTGTGCAGTCACTGCTTCCCCCTGGAAATGCAGCATCTCTTCTGTGCTCAGCATCTGTACCAGCAGCTCAGACAGGAGAGAGATGCAAGGTGGAAGAAGGTTTCAGGAAGCACCAGCATCACTCAGCTGCATCCTTTAGTATCATTGCTGGGCTTGGACTGATAAGGACTGGTCTAAGACTCTGCTCTTGGAGATCAACCAATGGAGTGCTGCCTCCTTAGACTAAATGTGGTAGCCACAAGATAATTTTGGCAGCTCAGTGATTGCATTTGGATGTTAAGAATGCAGTCAAGAGGCTGCATTTGCATTCTGTCCAGTGAGGTCACTCAATAGTGCATCCCCAGTGCAAGAGACAGAAAACTACTGGAGATAGTCCAGAGGAGGCTACAGAAATGCTGAGGGCCTGGAGCATCTCTGTGAGGAAGAAGAGCTGAGAGCCCAGGGGCTGTTCAGTCTGGAGAAGAGCAGCCTGAAAGGGGATCTGATCAGCATCTCAATAGCAGGAAGCAAGAGGATGAGGCCAAATTATTGTCATTGGTGCCCAGCGACAGGACAAGAAGCACACTGGAACCCTAGGAGGTTCCATCTGAACAGGAGGAAAAGCTTTGCTCTGAGGATGCTGGAGCCCTGGCCCAGGTTCTTTGGAGAGGTTGTGGAGTCTCCTTCTCTGGAGAACTTCCATACCCACCTGGACATTGTGATCCTGGCAACCTGCTGTAGGTGACCCTGCTTTAGCAGGGACAGGATGATCTCCAGAGATGCCATTCCCATCCTCCCAATGCTGGCGTTCTGGCATCATTTTTAACCTGGTTTGCTCACTCCATCCCAGCAGCTGCACCAGCAAATGGGACTCTCAGCTGAGCAGAACCTCTTTTGAAGCCAGCCCCAAGGAGGCTTGCTCTCAGGGTCAGTGTGCACATATTGTAACCATGCAGCTAATGCTAAACTCCAGAAGGTGCATCAGTGCCACTGAGGGCCCTGCAAACACCTGGAATTAGCCAGTCAAGGACTGAGAGTGCCTCTGTGATTTCCCCATCTTCAACATTTTGATTCTCTGATGGATGCACCCAGGGGAACTGCTTGAGAGTCTCTTATAGAGACACTTCCTCAGTAATTTGACCATGAGGTTTTATCCTCCTGTGCTCCCAAGCAATCAGAGGAGCATCAGCCCTTCCCTTGATCACTCCAGACTTTGATATCACCAGGCAAAAGGGCTCCACGCCTCCAAGACCTGCATGTTTTACAGTCACAGAGGTGGAGATCACAGACCCCATCAACCAAGGAGCATTACTAAAGAGACAGGTGCTGTGATCTGTCACTGGAGTGCCTTCAGACATTGTGAATCACATCTCCAAGGCTGTGATCTGTCACTGGAGTCCCTTTGGATGTTGTGGATCGCATCTCCAAGGCTTTAAAAGGGAGCAGACATCAATGAGCAGAGTGAGCAGTCAGTCCAAACAGCTCTTCCTGGGGCCACAGACATCCTGGCCTAGGCCCTGAGCTGCAACAGGAGTTGGGGCAATTCATTTAATTTTCTTAGAATCAGTCAGGGTTGGAAGGGAGCACAAGGAGCAGCCAGTTCCAACCCCCCTGCCATGCCCAGGGGCACCCTACCCTAGAGCAGGCTGCCCACAGCCTCACCTCCAGCCATGGGGCATCAACCACCTCCCTGGGCAACCCATTCCAGCCTCTCACCACTCTCCTGCTCAACAACTTCCTCCTCACATCCAGGCTGAATCTCCCCACCTCCAGCTTTGCTCCATTCCCCCCAGTCCTGTCACTCCCTCACAGCCTCAAAAGTCCCTCCCCAGCTTTTTTGTAGCCCCCTTCAGATCCTGGAAGGCCACAAGAAGGTCACCTGGGAGCCTCCTCTGCTCCAGCCTGCACAGCCCCAACTCTTTCAGTCTGTGCTCACAGCAGAGCTGCTGCAGCCTCTGAGCATCCTCCTGGCCCTGCTCTGGACACACTCCAGCATCTGCACATCCTTCTTGTAATGGGGGCTCCAGAACTGGATGCAGTGCTCCAGGTGGGGTCTCAGCAGAGCACAGCAGAGGGGGAGAATCACCTCCCTGGCCCTGCTGGCCACACTTCTCCTGCTGCAGCCCAGGCTCTGCTTGGCTTTCTAGGCTGCAAGTGCACACTGCTGGCTCCTGTTGAGCTTCTCATCCACCAGCACCCCCAAGTCCCTCTCTTCAGGGCTGCTCTGCAGCCTTCTTCTTCTTTTCCTTCCTTTTCCATGTGGGCACCTCAGCAGGTCTGTTTTTACCCAGGCACTCCTGTGTTTTCTCACAGAGTGCAGGTTTGAGGGATAGGGATCAAAATCTCTCCATGTCTCTATTTTGCCTTTCTGGGGTTAGAAGCAAGCAAGGAGCTGTGGCACGAGGGCAGGGAGGGAGCTGCACAACTCTTTCCCTCTGTCAGGACTGAGCTGGGAATGCTCAGATTTCCCTGGAGTCCATTAAGATTAATAAATTGGCTTTTCTCACCCAGGCAAGATTATCCTTTGGGATTTATTACCTCAGGGTTTAGCAGCAGCTCAGTTATAGACCAACTCTGATCAGTGCTAGGCAAACACATGGAAAAGAAGTTGGACTTTAGCACGGTGGGGGTTGAGAAGTGACCTCTGGAGATCATCTAGTCCAACCCTCCTGCTAATGTAAGGTCACTCACAGCAAGGTCACAATGCCCAGGTGGGCTTGGAGTCTCCCCAGAGAAAGAGACTCTGCAGCCTCTCTGGGCAGGCTGGGCCAGGGTTGCAGCACCCTCACACCAAAGCAGTTTCTCCTCATAGTCAGATGGAACCTCCAAGGGTCCAGTTGGTGCCCACTGCCCTTGTCCCATCACTGGGCACTAAGTCCAGGCTCTTAGATAGACCAATCTGGATGTTCTCTCTGCTCAGGGAGTTCCTAAATCAGAAGGTGGAAGACCAAAGCTTGTTCCTGTTCTGTTTGATCTCTGCTTTATCTCCAAATTTGCCCCTGGGTGAACAAGGCTCTGAACTGATCCAGCAACAACATTTTGTTAGACTTGTTATCCTGGGGAAAACAAACCAAAACCAAGGCACAATGTCTGGAAGCGTTCCTGTGGCACACTATGGCTGCTTCCCAAGCACTCAGCAGGTGACAAGGAGAGATTTGTCCTAATGTGTGGCTGCTGGAGCTTGTCCAGAGAAGGACAACAAAGGTTGTGGAGGATTTAGAGGATAAATCTTTCAAGAAGGAGCTGAGGTTGAGTAGTCTGGAGAAAAGGAGGCTGTGAGGAGACCTCCTTGCTCTCTGCAACTGCCTTAAGGAGACTGGAGCAAGGTAGGAGTCAGTCTCTTCTAAATAAGAAGTGATAAGACAAGAGGAAACATCTTCAAGCTGTGCCAGGGAAGGTTTAAATTGGACATGAGAGCTAATTTCTTCCCCAGAAGCATTGTAAAGGCCTGGAACAGGCTGCCCAGGGGAGTGGTGGAGCCCCCAGCCCTGGAGGGGTTTAAAAACCATGGAGCTGTGGTGCTGAGTGCTATGGTTTAGTGCTGACTTGGCTAACTTGGACTTAGTGATCTTAAAGGTCTCTTCCAACCCAAACAATTCTGTGATTCCATGATTCTTTTGTTCCCCAGTCCTCCCAGCATCAAACACTGTAGTGGGACCAGGAGCAGCCTGGATCAGAACAGACCCCTCCAATCCCCCAAAAAAAACCCTGACTGGCAGCCTGCAGAGCCAGGCTGGGAAGCAGCAACTTTTTGAGCTATTTCAGTCTCAGCAAGAGCTGCAAAATTCATGAAAAATAGAAATCGTTGTCAGCAAGAAGCCAAACTCCCATTTCTGCAAGCTGCTTCACGCCTGGGATTGCTGCCTGGGGCTGGCCACCTTGCTGGGTTCTGTCACAGAATCAACCAGCTTGGAAGAGACCTCCAAGCTCATCTAGCCCAATCTATTCCCCAGCCCTAGCCAGTCAACCAGACCATGGCACCAAGTGCCTCATCCAGGCTTTTCTTCAACACCTCCAGCCACAGCGACTCCACCACCTCCCTGGGCAGCCCATTCCAATGCCAATCACTCTCTCTGCCAACAACTTCCACCTAACATCCAGCCTAGACCTCCCCTGCCACAACTTGAGGCTTCATCCCCTTGTTCTGATGCTGCTTGCCTGGCAGCAGAGCCCAACCCCACCTGGCTACAACCTCCCTGCAGGTAGTTGTGGGCAGCAATGACGCACAGCTTTCTGAGACACACCTCTCCGAGAGTCAGCCCCGTGGCTGGGCATTGGCTGTGGCTGCAGCCCTGCTGCCGGGGCCATCCCCCTGCCCTTCGCCGGCCCCAGCGGCGCTCGCTAGCAGGCTGCGGGAGCCGCCCGGCGAAGCTGTCAGGGAATCTGAGAAGCGCAAGTGTAAAATCAGCATGTTTCGTGGGACGGCGGGCACAGACTGCCCATATGTTACCCACACACATCACCAGTCAGCTGGGAAATGCACACATGTTAGAGGCTTTCGTTTCCCCACTTCTCCCTGTTGGGCTTGTCAGAGAGATTTCGCTGCCAGCTCCTATACCTCTGCGCGAAGCGCACGGCTCCATCTCTCACAGATGGACTTCCCTCTCGTCTGGGCTTTGATCAAGGAGAAAAAAAAACAACCCAGCAAAGGGAGGATGGGGGTGGGGAGGTGGGATTATTAGCTAGAAATGTGTCTGTGGAAGCACTTGTGTGTGCAGCTTGGTTCTGCGTGGTTGTTCTCTTGTGCATTGGCTTCGAGGGGATGCTTGACCCTGTCTCGGGGGTATCACAGAATTAATCAGGTTGGAAAAGACCTCTAAGATCATCGAGTCCAACCTATCACCTAACCCTTCTAATTAACTAACCCATGGCACTAAATGGCTCATCCAGCCTCCTCTCAAACACCTCCAGGGATGGGGACTCCACCACCCCCCGGGCAGCCCATTCCAACGCCAATCACTCCTGCTGGGAAGAGCTTCTCCCTAACATCCATCCTGAGCCTGCCCTGGCACAGCTTGAGGCTGTGTCATAGAATCAGCCAGGTTGGAAGTCACCATGCCTGGAGGTGATTTTAAAGGTGCTGAGGGATATGGTTTAGTGATGGTATTAGGTTAACCTTAATGATCTTAAAGACCTCTTCCAACCAAAATCACAGAATCACAGAATGAACCAGGTTGGAAGAGACCTCCAAGCTCATCCAGTCCAAGCTATCACCCAGCTCTAACCAATCAACTGGACCAAGGCACCAAGTGCTTATTGGAGACTGAAGGAGACAGGCAGAATGGAGCACCTATAGGAGTTGCCCCTTTGTTAGATTGGACTCGATGATCTTAGAGGTCTTTTCCAACCTGATTAATTCTGTGGGTACTAAAGGTCTCTTGCTTCTCCTGTACAGGAGCCAGCCCAGTGCACGTGGTGTAAAACCAGCTTGACCATCTGAAGTGACCTTTTTCCAAGCCCATCCCTTCCCCTTGGTCAACAGCTCACATCACTGCCAGCTCTGGGCTCCCCCCATCAGATGTGAGATGCAGGGCAGCAGTGATATTTGGAGTGGAGGAAGGAGGAGGAGCAGGATCTGGGACAAGCCATGCTGCTGTGTTTCTAGTTAAGCACAGACATTTGGTGACTTAGGTTTGCAGGGTTATTCCTCTCCTGTCACTGCAAGGGAGGAGAAACTCCTTGAGAGGTCAAGGGCCAGAACTTTGCCAGAGAAAGCCACTGGAAACTCTGATCACCTCCAGCAGTCTTCTGTTCAGGAGGAGCTGAAACAGCCTGCTGCTTTGCCGCTCCTCTCATCTTCCCATCAGGAGGTGGAGAGGATGGAAATGTTCAGCAGTGTTTTCACCAGGATGCTCAGAGCCCTCCTGAATATCTCATCTGGGCTCATCAGAGTGCCTTTGTCTGTGTGCTCTGGATCACGGGTGGCAAGGAAAACAGATTTTGTCCCAGCTGCCAGTGCTGGAGGAAGAATGCAGCCCAGCCTGGACCAGGGGAGCTGAACACAACACAGAGGCAACCTGGGTGGGACCTGGTGGGTGGAAAGAGGAACAAAGGGAGAGAAAGGGATGGAACCATGGGTATGTCTAAACCATAGCACGTGGATGCAGACCAGCTCAATAGCTCTGGGAGGAGTTCTTGAAGGAGCTCCTTTGCTTTGCTGGTTGAGAGGAGGTTGTAACAACCAGAAAAGGTGATGAGGGCAACAGGGAGAGGAGCTTGTGTTTGCTAGAAAAGAGGAGATGAGTTCATGCAGCACCACAAAGTTTTCTTTAACTTTCCCAGGAGCGTGAGCAGAGGCTGGAGCTGCTTATTTATTAGCAACCCTTTCAAAGGTGCTGCCAATCCAGTTCTGGCAGCAGTGGCACCAACGGGACACCCCCATGGCATGAGGGAGCTGGCATCCTTGTCCGGGGAGATCTCACTTGTCCACAAGAGGATGCTCATCCCTGAGCATCTTTCAGGGTGCATCCTCTTGCAAGGGGGGGGATGGTTGTGGGGACAGCAGGGCCCATCTCAGTGGAGGGAGGCAGTCAGACTGCTGGCAAGGAGCTGTGCTGAGCAGTTCCAGCTCAGCAGATCTGGCACCTGCTGAAGGCGAGGGCAGAGCAGGCGCCTTTGAAATGCAGTGAACGGAAAACCAGCCGGAAAGCAGAGCTTGCAGAGGGGACCGTGGCCAGGAAAACAACAGCAGGGTAGATGAGGGTGGAAAGAAAACTCAAAGTTCCAACAGCTTAATTTGCCCTTTCTGAACAAAACCGTGCTTGAGAAATCCTGGGAGCTCTTGCCTTGCGTGGGCAGAGCGAAGCCTCCGACTCTGCCTTGCAGGTTGTGTTCTCCAAGTAAAATTTCAGGGCACATCTCAGAAGGAAGCAAAATGATTTAAAAAGGATGAAAGAACAGGGAGGGGAAAGAACCAAGCACAAAGAAAATGAACATTTGACAGTGATCCAAACTGACTTAGTTTTCATTTAACTGATAACACCCCCCCCCCCCCCCTCAAATCCTTCAGCCTTTGGAGATGATGTGGCAGCAGATGATTAACTGCTGACCATGACAGGATGTGCTGCTCTGTGAGCATCCCTGCACCCCTTCTGCTTGGCATGGCTGCTCACATGGATGCAGGAGACAGGGGAGGGTGGGGCACCTTCATAGGCTTACTTTCAGTCACTGAGCACTTGCACCCTGCGTGAAAGGTGACCAGGATTCTGATGTGGTTGCATATCCTCAGCTCATGGGGTTATTTTGGGGGGTGGGGGAGGGTGCAGCAGCAGATGAGGGCACTGAGGTTGTTCAACCCGAAGAAAAGGAGGATCAGGGGAGACCTTCTCATTCTCTGTAACTCCCAGAAAGGAAGCTGGAGTGAGGTGGAGGTCAGTCTCTTCTGCCAAGGAGCAGGGGATAGGACAAGAGGAACCAGCCTCAAGTTGCACCAGGGGGAAGTTTAGGCTGGATGTGAGGAACAATTTCTCTTCCAAAAAGGTTGTCAAGCCCTAGAACAGGCTGCCCAAGTTGGAGATGGAGTCCTCATCTCTGGAGGGGTTTCAAATCTGTGGAGATGTGGTGCTAAGGAACATGGTTTAGTGGTGACCTGGCAGTGCTGGGTTAATAGGTTGGACTGGATGACCTTGGAGGTCTCTTCCAACCTGGTTGGTTCTATGATTCTAATAGTTGGAGTCAATGATCTTAGAGGTCTCTTCCAAACAAAACCATTATGTGATTCTGTATTTCCAGCCCAAGCTATCTGGGGTCTTACACATCCCTGGCCAGCAGGGTTATTTGAAGTGCATGGAGGCTGCTAGAGGTCGAGATGGGTACTGATAGACAGGGCTGAGTGCCCCTTTCCATGGCTGTGCTTAGTGCCAGGCAGTGCAGCTGTAGCAGGGACGGGCAGGGAAGGTGCTGCCAGCAAGGGAATGTCACAGCAACCCCTAGGAGCTGGCATGAAACCCAGCAGAGACTGCAAAACCAAGCTCCTTCCCACTGCCACCCATGCAGCTTCAGCAACCAGCCCTTTGCCCTTCTCCTGCCCACCTCAGCCCCACTGGCAGCCAGGCAGAGCAGACTGGACAGGGGGAGAAGGCAGAAGGCAGAAAAATCCCCGTGGCACCTTACACAGGTCTGGGCACAGATGGCAGCCAGTGTGCATCCCCCCTCCCTCCCCAGTGCCAGCCTGTCCCTCGAAGGTGACCACGACTCATCAGCCCGCAGCCGCCAGTGCTGTCAGGTCCCGTCTCCGGCGTGACGTTCCAGCTCATTAATTTACCTCATTAGAGGCTCCAGAGGGAGCTGAGGAACTTGGGTGCCATTTTTCATCCCGGTTTTCAGCCCCTGAAGCACATGTGAAAAGAAACACAGGCAGGGCCCCCCCCCCCTCGCTGCTTCCCTCCTCGCCGGCGTGAGGCTCTGACCTCTCTGCTTTCTGCCCCGGGTTCTAAATAGCCTTGCAGATTTGTCACCGGCCCCCTTGTCATCCTTCAGCCGCGATCCACTTGAGCAGGACGCTTTGCAGAGCCAAGCAAAACAGCCTGCGTGGGACCTCCCCAAGAAAAGCCAGACCTGCTCGCTCGCCCCGACGGCAACGTGCGCCGGAGCCCATCCGTCCTGCCTGACAGCAGCAGCAGCAGCTCCGAAAAGCAGCCCTGGGAGAAAAAAATGTCCTGCAAAATAGCCTGAAAAAACCTGAATTCTTACATGTTGCCGCCTCCAGGATAAATGAGATAAGGTCTTGGGCTCTGATTGGGTAGGGGAAATGCTCTTTTCCCTGGGGAGCTTCGCAGTTATTCATCAGCAGGGGGAGGAAGGAGCCCCAAGTGCCACGAGGGTCCCAATGGGATGTGTTCTGGCGCCCCTGGAACTGGGACACACCCCCCCTGTCGCCAAGTGCTGGCAGCTGCCAGCCCACCCCAGGGCCCTGCTTGCTGGTAGCCTCATCCAGGGCAAGCTGGGACTGGGAACCCTGGACCCATGGCCCTGCAGAGAGCCCGAGCAGGGCATGGACTGGTGGGAATGGGAAAGTGCTGGCAGCAGCTTCGGGCTGCTCTTGCCTCATGGAGTGACCAGAGGCTGGTCATGCCCTTCTTTCTCCATTGCTTAAAAGAGGGGTGGATTTGCACCTCTGGCACTGCCACCCCCAGTGAATTGGGAGTTCCTTTAGTTTCATGTGCTGTGCAGAAAGCTGTACAGAGCCTCACAGCAGGGCTGCCACACTTGGCTCTGCCCTTCCCCTCTCCCACCACCCAGCCTGTGTGGACATCTCAGGGGCTGCAGAGGGGCTCCCTGCCCACCACACAACACAGCACAACACAACCCCACTACACCCTGCTCTGCCATTCCACCATTCAGCCACCCCACTACTCCAGTCTACTACTACGCTTGGCTCTGCCCTTCCCCTCTCCCACCACCCAGCCTGTGTGGACACCTCAGGGGCTACAGAAGGGCTCCCTGCCCACCACACAACATAGCACAACACAACCCCACTACACACTACCCCATCATTCCACCATCCAACCATCTCACCACTCCAGTCTCACCCTCCTGTGATCCCAACAGCTCACAATTACCCTCATCATCTCACCATTCCCTCAGCCCTGCACCCTCCCCCCTTCCCCACCTTCCTGCTCTCCACCTGCAGCACCTTTTTGCCCACCCACAAGCCTCGAGTCCATCCTGAGCACAGGACCCCCAGCCCCTCACCCTCCTCTGTGCGAGAAGCAATAATTGGAGTCTGAAATCCCATCTGGAGCTGATCATCCCTGGCTAGCTCAGAGATGTCACTAATGGAAACTTCAGTGTTTTATTTCCAGGGGCTTCTGTCGCTTCCTCCTTCCAGAAGTGATAACCACTTCACAGAGGGGCTGTGGGACAGCCTCAGTCACCCCTCAGCAGTAGCAGCTCTCCAAAGCCATCTGTGATGCTCCAATTCAGACAGCCCTGAGCCCTCCCAGATCTTTGGAATTAGCAGCAAGGGTTTAACACATCTCCTAAAGCCCTTTGCAGTGCTGGGCTTCGTGGCCCAAATCCCTCCAGCCACTACCTCTACTGTCCCCTCCTCTGCCTCCAGCCTGGGACTCAAACTAGCTTCTTTTGGGTGCACACGAGCACACTCAAGCCTGAAGTATCAAGGTCCTGGAGATTAAAAGGCACCATTATGGGAGTCAAACATAAATTCTCCTTTTATTAAACAGAGTAAATGTCATGGGTGAAAAAAACCAGAAGAGGATGGAGAGAAGAGGAGGAGGATTTC
The DNA here is from genome assembly GCF_015220805.1 of Pogoniulus pusillus. Classification (NCBI taxonomy): domain Eukaryota; kingdom Metazoa; phylum Chordata; class Aves; order Piciformes; family Lybiidae; genus Pogoniulus; species Pogoniulus pusillus. The sequence goes on along the minus strand of NC_087282.1, from coordinate 4,833,691 downwards.
ATTCCAACTTCCCTTTGCTTTCACTCCTACTCCTGAGCCTGGTTCCTTGCAGTTGTTTATTTAAGAGTCCAGTTGGGAACCCTCATATCTCACCTGCTTTGTGGTGGGATTCTCTGCACCATGCCCACAGCCAATGCCACAGATGGTGTCAGTAGGGCCTGGCTGCTGAAAGCCTTGATCCTTGGCTTGGTGTGGACTGGCACAGTGAAAAAGCACAGTGCCTGTGGTGGGAGCAAGAGAATGAGGCACTGTCCCATGCAGTGGGCACCCATGCCACCTCTTGGTGGGTGTAAAGGGGTGCCACATCACCCCAAGCTGCCTCCTGCCATGCCCTGGGGCTGCAGAGCCCAGAAAAAAGCCCACTTCTCTGAATTCTTTAACCTTCCCCAGCTGCACAGCAGCATCCCTGGGAGCAGAGCTTTGGACAGGGTCTGGAAGCAGAACAGAAGGCAATCCCCTGCAACTCCTGCTCTGCCATTGCCTGCAGCAGGCAGATGAAAGCCACCAGGTAAAGGCTGTGGTGGCCAAATCCCTCCCAGCATGCAGAGATAGATGGACAACAGCAGCCTCTTCCTGCAGATCATAGAATCAGTCAGGGCTGGAAGGGACCACAAGGAGCAGCCAGTTCCAAACCCCCTGCCATGCCCAGGGACACCCTACCCTAGAGCAGGCTGCACACAGCCTCATCCAGCCTGGCCTTAAACACCTCCAGCCATGGGGCATCAACCACCTCCCTGGGCAACCCATTCCAGCCTCTCACCACTCTCCTGCTCAGCAACCTCCTCCTCACCTCCACTCTGACTCTCCCCACCTCCAGCTTTGCTCCATTCCCCCCAGTCCTGTCACTCCCTGAGAGTCTAAAAAGTCCCTCCCCAGCTTTTTTGTAGGCCCCTTCAGATGCTGGAAGGCCACAAGAAGGTCACCTGGGAGCCTCCTCTGCTCCAGCCTGCACAGCCCCAACTCTTTCAGTCTGTGCTCACAGCAGAGCTGCTGCAGCCCTCTCAGCATCCTCCTGGCCAGGGAGTCTGCCTGGCTGGGCTGCCGCAGGGTGGTGGGGAGAGCAGTGGGGTGGCCCCATGGGGATGCAAGCCTGGCTGTGTAGCATCATCAGCATCCCAAGGATGGGGCTCCAGGGGAAGATCTTTGGTTCAAAGGCCAAACCACCCCAAGGTGAGCTAAAGAATTTCCCTTCACTTGATGAGACAGAGCCGAATTTGTGTCACATGCTCGCCTCCTCTAATTGCCCCAGCGCGGCAGCTGCCTGCAGACCCTGGAGCCAGCACAGGGCTCTGAGATCCTCCCAGGCACAACGTGCCCAGACAGGACAGCTCAGCAGCTCCTAACACCCCCTTGGTCCCACCCATACCCCTCTGGAGGGGCGTTGGCACACGCTGTGATGGCAGAGAGCTGCCAAAGAGCAGCAGCAGAGAACCCAGCGCTGATGTTGCATAGAGCCTGTCACAGAGCTGTGAGACTAAGAGCTTCTGGAATATGTTTTTCCTCTTTTCAGGTTTAATTCTTCTGTCAGGACCTTATCCAAGATGGTTTTATTCACACACAGAAGCAGAGAAATGGCTGAACAAAGCAAATCCCTTTTTATACCTCTTGTTATCTGTGTGGTCTCAGGAATGTGGCTGGATTTCATGGATGTAGTGCCTGGCTGTGGGAGTGAGCACGAGTAGGAAGGGGTGAGGGAGGCTGTGAATCCACAGGGATGCACTCCTGAGAGATCCTGCCCACGGTGCTACCCACTTCATGCTTCAGGTGAAGGGTTTGCTCAAGTGGGCTTCATCATAGCGGGGGAGCACTCAGGACACTCCTTAAACAAATCACCACCACGCACAGGGGATCTTCACTGTATGATTTATCCTCACAAGACAGCTGCTAACACCATGGGGATGGTCCCTCTATGCACCTCTGGACCATCCCAGCAGATGAAACCAGGGCCACCTACACCTTACAACCTGTCCACGCTTGCTGATGTCCCTCATTGCCATTGTCCCAATATTCAAACTACCAAATCAGTGTAAAATTGCCCTGTGGGTTATTTCCCCCCAACCCCCTTCTTCCTTCTGGAAGGGCAAAAATCCAGCCCCAAACCAGGGCTGTGCTTTGAGTAGTTTCAGGGCACATGCAAAAGTCCCTTTTGCTGTGAGCACCTGCTGGAAAGGGCTGTGACAGGGGAACTACCACCATGGGTGGCTTCTGAAGATGATTCCTATCAGAATTCCTCCTGAGAGGTGTGGATGGACCCAGCCCCAAAACAAAAACAAAGGGAAAATGAAGGGTTTCATCCTTTGATCCTCCAGGATCTCTCACCATGGAGCTGGATGAGTGCCACGGTGACAGCACATTGCAGAGGGGATTCATGGGCTGGGCAAGCACAGATTCTGCCCTGTCACATCAGAACCCAGCCCCATCAGCTCCCATTGAGGGCCTGTGGAAGCCTGGCCCAGCACTCAGAAGCATCCCATAAATGAAGAGATCAGTCATGTAACATAGAGGGTGAGCTCCTCCCTGACCTCTGAGTAGATCACCTCATCCTCTGTATCACTCCTTCTGTGGTCTGCACTCCAGGAAGGATGTAGCCAGCACATTCCAGGGCTCCACCACTCAACCTTGCTTTTGCTGGTGGAGCCTATTTGTAGCATCCCAGTGCCCATCAGCCAGGTCAGGGAGAGTGGGCTGGGGACCTCCTTCCTCCTGCATCCTCTACTCCAAACAATGCTTCAGGCCTGGGGCAGAGTGGCTGGAAGCTGCCCAATGGAACAAGACCTCAGGGTGTTGGTTGACAGCCTGGAGACTCGAGGGAGACTTCCTCACTCTCTACAATTACCTGAAAGGAAGATGGAGCCAGGCAAGGATCTGTCCCCTACACCAGGGAACAATTGATAGGACAAGAGGAAATGGACTCAGGTTTTCAAAGGAAGGTTTAGCTCAGACATGAGGAAGCATTTCTTCCCCAAAAAGGTTGTCAAGGCCTGGAGCAGGCTGCTCAGGGTAGTTTCCATCCCTGCAGGGATTTCAAAGCCATGGACATGTGGTGCTGAGGGACATGGTTTAGTAATGTTTGGACCTGATGGTCTTAAAGGTCTCTTCCAACCAAAACAGTTCTGTTATTCTATGCTATGGTTCTGCATCAGGAGAAGAAGGGTGATCAATGTTCACACCCTAAGCCACACAAGCAAGGTGTCCTCTGGTGTGAGGTTGAGCTGTGTGTTGCAGCTACTCACCATGGTTCCAAGAGCTTGCAGCAAATCCATCCTCAGCCCCGCAGCTTGGAGCAGCAAAGACTCCTTTGTGGCTCTTTGCCCTTCCCACAGCACTCAGCCCCTCTCCTTTCTGCCCTCCCTCCCCCTTCCATTTCTCTCTCATACACTTCCAGCTTCCTTCTGTTATCTTTGTCAGCAAAGAGAACCTGATCTGGTCCATTAGCTCAGCCCCACTCCCCTGCTGTCCCCCCCACAGAAGGGGAACATGACACTGCACCACCAAGCACAGATGCGAGCTCTCCATCCTGACAAACATGTGTTGAGAAAGCATTTTTGACCAAGTTCCATATCCAGGGCTGGTGTCAGACAGTGGAGGGGGGAATGAAGGGACCTCTTGGCTGGAGATAAGCAGCAACAGGAAGCCTGCAAGCTAAAAAGGATGCTAGCCCCAGAAGTTTTTGGGGCATGTGTTTTTTTAAAGGGGAGAGCAGCGACACAAAATAATTGCTGAAAGAATGCAGCTTGATTGCAGACAGCAGGGAGAGTCTCAAATCCTGCTTGGAATGAAAGACCAGGGTGATAGCTTAAGGGGAAGAGGAGTTATCAGGCTAGAAGGAGTGATTTATTCCATGAAGGGGATTAAGAGTCCAAAAGTTAATGTACCTAATGTAAAACAGGATGGCTGAGGGCTCTGGGAAGGGGGATGTGAGTGGGAGAGGTGCATGTGGCACTGGAGGTGTCAGGGTGCTGTTGGCTTGGCTAAACCTTCCACCCTTGGCACCCCACCACAGAGCTTGCTGCATCCCTCCCTTGGACAGGCTGTGGAGAGGAGCAACCCATCCCCATGTATGAAGTGTTTCTGCAGCCAGATCTTGATGGCAACAGGAATTTAGGTGCTGGGCAGCTTTCATAGAGTCATAGACTAGTTTGGGAGAGACCTTTAAAGATTTAAAGTCAACAGAGGCATCTTGGATGGAAGCTGCAGCCCAGGAAGTTCCACCTCAATACAAGGGGGAACTTCTTTATTGTAAGGCTCACAGAGCACTGGAACAGGCTCCCCAGAGAGGCTGTGGAGTCTCCTTCTCTGGAGAGAGGCCTTTCAAGGCCTTTCTGGATGTGTTTCTCTGTGATCTGAGCTAGATTGTATGGTCCTGCTCTGGCAGGGGGGGTGGACTGGGTGATCTCTTTGGGTCCCTCTCAATCCCTGACATCCTGTGAGCCTGTGATCTTCAACTAGACCAGGCTGCTCACAGCCCTGTCCAACCTGACCTGGAAAGATTCCAGGGATGGGACATCTTCCCTGTCCAACCTGACCTGGAATTGTTCCAGGGATGGGACATCTTCCCTGTCCAACCTGACCTGGAAAGATTCCAGGGATGGGACATCTTCCCTGTCCAACCTGACCTAGAATGGTTCCAGGGATGGGGCATCTACCACCCCTCCAGGTAACCTGGGACAGTGTCTCATTACCCCTTTAAGGTCAAAGGTTTTGATGGGCTGATGGCTTCGTGTGGAGGATCTGGACAGTGGGTGGCTTAAGAGGTGCCAGGCACCACCATGGCCCATGAAACAAGGCAACATAGGCCTAGGTCTGGTGGAACCCAGATGGTTTCATCCCTCTGTTCCACATGGTCTATGGTCATGGTGCCATGGTCTAGCCTTGAGCTCTGTGGTAAAGGGTTGGACTTGATGATCTGTGAGGTCTCTTCCAACCCTGATGATACTGTGTGATACATGTAGATGGAAACCAAGATGATGTGCCTGGTACCAGAGGATGCTCTTTCCCCAGTATCCTTTGGCATTGGGGCCTACAAGAAAGCTGGGGAGGGACTTTTTAAGCTGTCAGGTAGTGACAGGACTGGGGGGAATGGAACAAAGCTGGAAATGGGGAGATTCAGACTGGATGTTAGGAAGAAGTTGTTCAGCATGAGGGTGGTGAGAGCCTGAAAGAGATTGCCCAGGGAGGTGGTGAAAGCCTCACCCTTGGAGGGTTGGATGAGGCTGTGGATAGCCTGATCTAGTGTGAGGTGTCCCTGTCCACGGCAGGGGGGGTTGGAACTAGATTCTCCTTGTTGTCTCTTCCAGCCCTGACTGATTCTATGATTCTACACTAAGAGGCCATGAAATGGGATTGAGATTGTGGAGGTGTCACAAGGCACACAGCAAAAGAACATCCTCCTTGGATAGGAACCCAAAATATCCCCCCCAACGCACACACACACACACGCTCTGCTCTGCTCTGCTCCTTCATCTCTCCACAGACTGTCAGTGATGGACCAAAATCCTCTGCCAGCTCATCCCACTGGGGCTGGTGGAGTGGTGCCAGCAGCGTGGGCCAGCGTCCCCTCATTGTTCTCTTCGTCCTCCCTCTATTCATCCCTCCCTCTCCTCCCAGGTGCCTCGGCCAGGGAGGGAGGGAATCCTGTCAATGGCTAACAAAAATACTGTGCAAATCATATTAAAATAAAAGGCTCTTGTAATTTTTTTTTTCCTCTTTTTTTGGAGTGTTTATTGAAGTGGTTTCTCTTCAGTTCTTCCACTCCCACCCCCCCATCTCTGTTGGCTCCTTGAACATTTTGGAGCACAGCTGCCAAAAATGCGATGTTTGACCAGCCTCAGTGACGCTTCTCTTGGCCTCGTTCCCTTCCTTTCTCTCTTCAAAGCCTCTCACTCACCCTGCACTTCTTTCACATCACCTTCCACTTGTCCTTCATCTGCAACCTCCTCATCCCTCCCAGGTCCTCCTCTCTTCTGCTCTGCCCCCAAGCAGCGTCTGCACACATAAGAGCTTCTGGATGTGCAGAGTTTCCCTTTGCTGCTTTGTTTTCACTTCCTCTGATGGCATCTCCCTTAAATTGCCTCACCCAAAAACACTGTTGAGCCCCTGGTTTCTCCTGTTCCTCTGGATTGGTGTGGAGGATGTTGGGGACAGGGTTTAGGAGCAAGAGCAAAGGGAGGGATTCAGCAAGATGAGAGGTGTTGGAGCAACAAAACTGATGCAGGGTCTAGAGCACAAGTTTTGTGAGGACAGTCTAAAAGAGTTGGGGTTACTCAGAGTGGAGGGAAAAAAAGGCTCCAGGGAGACCTTCTTGTGGCCTTTCAATACTCAGAGGCATGTAAGAAAGATGGGGACTGACTTTTTTACAGCACAAGGGGTGATGGGTTTGAATAAAAAGAGAGAGATTCAGACTAGACAGAAGGAAGGAATCTTTGATGCTGAGGGTGGAGAGACATTGTCCCAGACTGCCCAGAGAGATGTCCTATTCCTGGAATCATTGCAGGTCAGGTTAGATGAGGTCTGAGCAATCTGTTGAAGATGTCCCTGCTGACTGCAGGGAGGTTGGACTAGATGAGCTCTGAAGGTCCTTTCAACCCAAACCATTCTGTGATTCTATGCTTCAATGTCTTTGTGCCCAATTTACAGGCAAGGAAACTGAGGCTTGGCAGAAGCAGTGCACCCAAAGCCATTTTTCCTGAGTCTTCATCCAACCTCTGTCCCATGGCCACCCTGCTAGGGCAGCAGCCACTCCTACTGGTTTGGCCAGAGCATACTGGTTTGACCTTTTCTCTGGACCACACACTTCCTTGCATGGTATAGGGTTGTGAGAGGACACCAAACTCCACCATGCCAATGTGTGTCATGTTGCCCAGCTTGGCTCATTCCCACTTTCCTGTCAGTGTGTGATGGATAAGCACACACCCCTCCCTCCCTCTCCCCCATCTGCTTCTCTGGGAGGAATGCAGAGAGCTGAGACTGCTGCTGTATTTAATCTGCTAATGGTATTAATTCCCTATTAAATTAAATGTGTTGCTGGTTGAGTTTGGGAAGGAGGGGCTCGAGCCTCTCCTTTCCCCCACCCTTTTTTATCCTGGCAAAGACATTGGAGTGTTTGTTAGTGGGGGGGGGAAGGAAGGAAAGGAGAAAAAAAGGAGGGAGGAAAGGAAGATAAATAAAAGGGAGGGAAAAAAGAGGGAGGGGGAAAAAAAGGAGGGGGGAAATGGAAGAAAAAAGGAAGAAGAAAAGGAAGGAAAAAAAGGAAGAAAAATAAAAGGGAAGGGGAAAAAGGAAGGAAAAAAGAAGGGGGGAAATGGAAGGAAAAAAAAAAGGATGGGGAAGTGGAAGGGGAAAAAAAAGGATGAGGAAAAAAAGGAAGAAAAAGAAAGGAAGAAAAAAGAGGGAGAGGAAAAAAGGAAAGGAAAAAAAGGAAGAAAAATAAAAGGGAGGGGAAAAAAAGAGAAGGGGGGGAAAGGAAGGGGAAAAAAGGAGGGGGAAAGGAAGAAAGATAAAAAAGGGGGGGGGAAGGATGAAGGGAAAAAAAGAAGGAGGAGGGAAAAAGGAGAGGAAAAAAAAGGGAAAATAAGGGAGCAAAAATAAAGGGAGGAAAAAATGGGGGAGGGAAAAAAAGGAGGGAGGAAAAGGAAGAAAAAAAAGGAGGGGTAAAAAAGGGAGAGGGGGAATAAAGCAGGGGGGAAAAGAAGGGGGGAAAAGTAAGAAAAAAAGGAAATAATATAAAAGAAAGGGGGGGAAGAAGGAGGGGGGGAAAGGAAGAAAAAAAGGAAGGGGGAAAAAAGAAGGGGGAAAAAAGGGAAGAAAAATAAAAGGGGGAAGGGGAAAAAAGGATGAGGGGGGGAAAAGGAGAGGGGGGAAAAGGGGGGGGAAGGAAGAAAAATAAATGAGAAAAAAAGAGAGGGGGAAAAAAGGAGGAGGGGGAAAGGAGGAAAGAAAAAAAAAGGAAGAAAAAAAAGGAAACAGGATAAAAGGAAGGGGAAAAAAGGGGAGGAGGAAAAAAGAAGGGGGGGGAATAAAAGGGAGGGGAAAAAGAAAGGAAAAAAAGGAAAGAAAAATAAAAGGGAGGGAAAAAAAGAAAGGGAAAAAAAAAAGGAAAGAAAAATAAAAGGGAGGGGGAAAAAAGGGAAAAAAAATAAAAGGGAGGGAAAAAAAGAAAGGGAAAAAAAGAAAGAAAAATAAAAGGGAGGGGGAAAAGAAAGAAAAAAGGGAAGAAAAATAAAAGGGAGGGAAAAAAAGGAGAGGGGGAAAGGAGGGAGGAAAAAAGGAGAGGGGGAAAGGAGGGAGGAAAAAAGGAAGAAAATAAAAGGGAGGGAGAAAAAGGAGGAGGGGGGAAAATGGAGGAGAGGGGGAAAAAGGAGGGGGGAAAAAAAGAGGGGGGGAGGAAAGGAAGACAAATAAAAGGAACAGAAAAAAACAAGAATTGCAGCGTTTGTGCAGATATAGAAAGGGAGGAGCGGGGGGAGGGAAAAAAAAATCAAACGGCAGATTATTTCCCTTAAAAAGGCAAAGAAAAGTGCCCCTTTTTCTTGCAAACAAGCTGCCTCCTCTCCGGGCCTTCGTCCCTCGCAGCTCAGCCCCGCCGTGCTGCGAAGACAAAAGGCTTCTCTCGGCGGGGCAGCGGGGCCGGGGACGCCGGCAGCCCGGCGAGGTTCGCTCGGCAGCAGCCCGCGGTGCCGAGCTGCAGCCCGGCTCACATTTCAAAGCTTTCTTGTTTTCACATTGAATGTCCTTTTTTTTTCTTTCTTTTTTTTTAAAGCTTTTTCTTTCCCCTTTCCTTCTTTTTATTGATTTCCAGCCCCCTCCTTTTTTTTTTTTTCCCTCTTCTTCTTTTTTTTAATGCATACATGTATTCAAAGTGAAGTTATGATAAAAATCTGACACGGAGAGGGAAGCAAAGGCTTGAGTTGCGTTTTGGCACAGGCTGGGCTCATCCCTTCTGCGTGAGGCTCGGTGCCAGAAGACATCTCGGAGTGGAAAGAATTCAAGAAATCAAAGGGAGGGTTTGGGGTTTATTTTTTTTATTGCATATGATTGGACTTTATTTGTCCCATTGAAGGAGGCAAAAGGCTTCGAGTGTAACATAAAAAGTCTGGGATGGGATTTACCTATGGCTGAGGCAGGTGAGAAGTGTTCTGTGATGGATTCTTCTCTGTGAATGAAGAGACAAAGGGGAGTCTCTTCCCTGTCTGACACTATGGTAGCAGCATCTTTTCAGACGGGGGAGGTGAAGTGAAAAATCTGGTCTGGATCAGCGTGGGTGTACCACCTGAGATGGACTCAGTGATGCTGTTTTAGATACAGAGATGGACTCAGTGATGTTGTTTTAGATAAAGAGATGGACTCAGTGATGCTGTTTTAGATAAAGAGATGGACTCAGTGATGCTGTTTTAGATAAAGGTGACTTATAATCCACCTTGTTTCAGTTGGAAAAGGTATCACAGTATCACAGTATCACCAGGGTTGGAAGAGACCTCACAGATCATCAAGTCCAACCCTTTACCACAGAGCTCAAGGCTAGACCATGGCACCAAGTGCCACGTCCAATCCTGCCTTGAACAGCTCCAGGGACAGCGACTCCACCACCTCCCCGGGCAGCCCATTCCAGTGTCCAATGACTCTCTCAGTGAAGAACTTTCTCCTCACCTTCAGCCTAAATCTCCCCTGGTGCAGCCTGAGGCTGTGTCCTCTTGTTCTGGTGCTGGCCACCTGAGAGAAGAGAGCAACCTCCTCCTGGCCACAACCACCCCTCAGGTGATCGAGTTCAGCCATTCCCTGACTCTACCAAGCCTGGTGCTAAAACATCATAGAATCATAGAATAAAGCAGGTTGGAAGAGACCTCCAAGCTCAGCCAGTCCAAGCTAGCACTCAGCCCTATCCAATCAACTAGTCCATGGCACTAGACCATCCCACATCTTTGTCTTTTAAGCACCTCCAGGGATGGAGATTCCAGCATCTCCCTGGGGAGATTCTTTCACTGTTGGAGAAAACTTTCTTAGGGTTTCATAGGCTTGCAACAAATGGACATAGAAGACACATGGTGGGAAATGTCTCCCTGTCACCTCATGTTAGATCATTCATCTCCATCTGACTCACTCCCTGGGAGAGAATTTTGTCCTGATGTTTGTTGGTTTAGTCTCCTTTTTCATCACTTGCAGCTCAAGGCTACTGTGAGCTGAATGTTTCCAAACCCTCTCCCTCAGATTTTTGGATGACAGGACCCTACCCTCCCAGGAGCATTGGAATCATGCAATCGCAGAATGGCCTGGGTTGGAAGAGACCTCCAAATGTCATCTGGTCCAACCTCCTCTTCCATTAAATCAGGTTGCCCAGAGCCCTGTTGAGCCTCACCTTGAATAGCTCCAGGGATGTGGCCTCAAGTACCTCCCTGGCTAAGCTGTGGCAGTGTTCCACTACCCTCATGGTAAAGAACTTGTTCCAATCATCCAATCTCAGTCTCCTCTTCACTCATTTCAAGCCATTCTCCCTCATCCATCACTGCAGGCCTTTGCAAATTGTCCCTCTGCAGCCTTCTTGTAGCCCCCTACAGGTACTGACAGGCTGCTATTAGGTCTGCCTGGAGTCTTCTCTTCTCCTGGCTGCACAACCCCAGCTCTCTCAGCCTGTCCTTGTGATAGATGTGTTCCAGCCCCCTGGTCATTTTCATAGCCCTCCTCTGGACCTACTCCATCAGGTCCATGTCACAGACACACAGGATGTCAGGGGTTGGAAGGGACCCAAAGAGATCACTGAGTACAACCTCCCTGCCACAGCAGGACCAGACAATCTAGCTCAGGTCACACAGCAACACATCCAGACAGGCCTGGAAAGGCTCCAGAGAAGGAGACTCCACAACCTCTCTGGGCAGCCTGTGCCAGTGCTCTGAGACCCTTCCAGTCAAGAAGTTCCCCCTTGTGCTGAGCTGGAACCTCCTGTGCTGCAGCTTACATCCATTGCTGCTTGTCCTATCCCAGGGAGCAGTGAGCAGAGCCTGTCCCCCCCTCCTGACCCCCAGCCCTCAGATAGTTATAAACATTGATTCAATCCCCTCTCAGTCTTCTCTTCTCCAGACTAAGCAGTCCCAGGTCCCTCAGCCTCTCCTCATCAGGCAGTGCTTCAGTCCCCTCATCATCCTCATAGCCCTCCACTGCACCCTCTCCAGCAGATCCCTGTCCCTCTTCAACTGGATGGGAGCAAACGTCCTCAAGTTGCTCACGGGAGATATTTAGGAGGTTGGAAATGAGGAGCATTTTCTTCCCCAGAGGGGCTGTCAGTCCCTGGAAGAGGCTGCCACTGGAAGTGGTGGAGTCCCTATCCCTGGAGGGGTTCAAAAGCTGCTTCGATGTAGCTTAGTGGTGACCTGACAGGGCTGTGTTTACAGTGGGACTCAATGATCTTAGGAGGTCCCTTCCAAACAAAATGATTCTGTGATTCAACTCCTGCCCCAGGGGAAAGAGTGGAAATCTAAGCTTAAGTGCAGCTTAGACCATTGCCTGATTGAATGGGCCATAAGTGGCAGTTGTGGGAGCATAAAAGAGCGAGTGTGAAGTTGGCAGCCTGTGAAAGGGAGGCACACCAAGGAGGGACTGTCCCTGTGGAGCACAGCCTGGTGTTTGGGTATGGTGTGGTGACAGATGGTGAGCATCTCCAAGAATCTCTTCCCAAAGCCCCAGTCAGCTCAGGGGAAAGATGCTGTATTTGAGAGGAAGATGCTGAGGGGCTCAGGCTGAGAGTGCAGGAGGGGAAGGTGATCCCTCAGGCCCTCCTGCTGTCGCCTTCATCCCATGTGAGATTCGAGCGCCCAGGGAGAGGCCACCACAAAACTCTTTCCAAAGTCCTTCTGCCACAGGACAACTAAATGCAGTTTCCAAGGGCCCAGGGGGAGGTCAGAAAAGCACATCACAGCTGCAGCATTTTCTTGATAAGGTTTCCACGAGGATTTTGCTGGCAGCTCTTGGCTGAGACCGTAGCTCGCACCAAGCATGCGGTAGCAGCACGTCTGAATTGCTGGTTTCAACTAACACCAATAACACAATTACCCCTGGGTGTCCAAACTGCTGGAATTCCACAAGAAGACCCCCACCAAGCCTGACCAAAGCTGTTCAAATCACATCAAGCTGTCTGTGGGATAAATTCTGCTCTGTGCACTTGCAGCAAGCGGTGAGGATCGTCAGCCTGTGAGCTGAAAGGCAGCTTGGGCAGGTGTCTGAAATAAAGGCAGGTGAACAAGAAAGGAGATGGCCTCTAATGAGCTGATCCCAGACAGTTCACTAGTTGAGCTGGCCTAGTAACTGCCATTTATCACTTGTATTCCTTTTTTTGGTGCCCTTTATCTCATGCATTCCTCCTTTTCTGTAGAGGAAAAGGGTTTTCAAATGATGGGTGCTGTTTGCTTGTCAAGGAAAGGGAGAGACAGAGACAGGGCAGTGGTTTGGAGGACACCCTCAGCATCCTTTCTCTTTGCAGAAGAGGGGGAAGGGAGACTGGAAAGGATCACAGGCTCACAGGATGTCAGGGGTTGAGTGGGACCCAAAGCGATCATCCAGTCCAACCCCCCTGCCAGAGCAGGACCATACAATCCAGCTCAGGGCACACAGCAACACATCCAGACAGACCTTGGGACCCTCCAGAGAAGGAGACTCCACAGCCTCTCTGGGCAGCCTGTGCCAGTGCTCTGGGACCCTTACAGGCAAGAAGTTCCCCCCTGTGTTGAGCTGGAACCTCCTGTGCTGCAGCTTCCATCCATTGCTGCTTGTCCTATCCCAGGGAGCAGTGAGCAGAGCCTGTCCCCCACTCCTGACCCCCAGCCATTGATTAAATCCCCTCTCAGTTTTCTCTTCTCCAGACTAAAAAGGAGGAGCTATCTCCAGGCAGGTCTCCCAAAAACACAACTGCCACGAGGCTGTGCACTCAAACCTGGCTGTGCAGCAAATAACAGGTCAGCAATCACAAGTGGAAGGAGCTGATCTGGCTCACAGATGATTAAGGCTTTGGGAAATCTATTTCTTGATACTGCAGAAGGATCTGGGCAGGAGGTGGGGAGCAGGAGCAGACATCTAAGTGACACCATGCTGTGAATGTGTCCTGCATGGTTGAGTTACTGGTTGGGATTAAAGTCCCAAGTCCTTTCCTGAAGACTTAATTTAGGTTCAGACAACTCAGTTTGCCCTCATTTTGCTCTGCAGGGAGGCAGGCAAGTGTCTGAGTCCTGAGGCACTCAGAATTAAAAGCCAAGGTGGCAAATGTCACAAGCAAAGATGCTCTTCACTTTCTTCTCCTGTAAAAAGAGAACTAGAGAAGAAATGGAATGGTCATCCCAGAAACATTTGAGGGAAGACCACTAATGCAATGGCTGAGTGAAAAGGACACAGAATATAGCCCCAAAAGGACATGGAATTAGCCAAAAAATAAGACATGGAATTAGCCAAGAAAAAGGCGGAAAATTAGGCCAAAAATGACATGGAATTAGCCAAGAAATGGGCAGAGAATTAGGCCCAAAAGAACATGGAATTAGCCCCAAAAGGACATGGGTTTAGTTAAAAAAAAGGACATGGAATTAGCCCCAAAAGGACATGGGATTAGCCAAAAAATGGACATGGAATTAGCCCCAAAGGACATGGAATTAGCCCCAAAAGGACATGGAATTAGCCAAATAAATGACATGGAATTAGCCCAAGGGACATGGAATTAGCCCCCAAAGGACATGGGATTAGCCAAAAAAAAGGACATGGAATTAGCCCCAAAAGGACATGGGTTTAGACAAAAAAAGGACATGGAATTAGCCCAAAAGGACATGGAATTAGCCCCAAAAAGACATGGGATTAGCAAAAAAAAAGGACATGGAATGAGCCCAAAGGGACATGGAATTAGCCCCAAAAAGACATGGGTTTAGCCAAAAAAAGGACATGGAATTAGCCCCAAAGGACATGGAATTAGCCCCAAAAGGACATGGGATTAGCCAAAAAAAATGACATGGAATTAACCCAAAGGGACATGGAATTAGCCCCAAAAGGACATGAGATTAGCCAAATAAATGACATGGAATTAGCCCCAAAATGACATGGGTTTAGCCAAAAAAAGGACATGGAATTAGCCCCAAAGGACATGGGGGCTAATTCCAATCACTCTTTCTGTGAAGAACTTCCTAACATCCAGCCTAAACCTGCCCTGGCACGGGTTGAGGCTGTGTCCTCTTGTTCTGTCACTGGTGCCTGGGAGATGAGACCAGCCCCTGTCTGGCTGCAACCTCCCTTCAGTCCATGGAATAAAAGGCAGTTTAATTACTGTTGTAACAGATAGGACTGTAGAAGTGTTTGTTCCACGTGGTGACATATGGAATCATAGAATCAGTCAGGGTTGGAAGGGACCACAAGGAGCAGCCAGTTCCAACCCCTCCTGACATGGCCAGGGACACCTACCCTAGAGCAGGCTGGCCACAGCCTCATCCAGCCTGGCTTTAAACACCTCCAGCCATGGGGCCTCAACCACCTCCCTGGGCAAACCATTCCAGCCTCTCACCACTCTCCTGCTCAGCAGCTTCCTCCTCATGTCCAGGCTGACTCTCCCCACTTCCAGCTCCACTCCATTCCTCCCAGTCCTATCACTCCTTGAGAGCCTAAAAAGTCCCTCCCTGGCTTTTTTGTAGACCCCCTTCACAGAATGTTCTGGGTTGGAGGGGACCTCCAGAGGTCATCCAGTCCAACTCCTTCTGCAGTCAGCAGAGTCATCTTCAACTAGTTCAGGTTGCCCAGAGCCCTGTCAAGCCTCACTTTCAGTATCTCCAGGCATGGGGCCTCAACCACCTCCCTGGGCAACCTGTTCCAGTATTCCACTACCCTCATGGTAAAGAACTTATTCCTCCCATCCAATTTAAGTCATTTGCTTTGCTCAGTGTCCTTCTCCAACTGTCCTCATTAGCAGGGTAAGTTAACCCCTATCATGGGCGCAGGGTGACTGGAACACAACTCCCCCTGATCTGAAACTGCAGGAAGCCTTCCCCATTCCACTCTCCACCAGGAGGAGATTGTCTGTGTAAAACATTCATGAGCAGCTTTAAAATAATGAAAAATTAAACAACCTTTGCTATGAGGTATGAAATATTTACTGTGCTGCTGTAAGCTAATTGCATATGGAAGCGATGCGATGCCTGGGCTAGAGGCTATGAGGCATCGCCAGCACCCAACGGCTGCAACCCATCGCTGGTTCCTCTGCTTGGTAGAGTGGGGAGAAAAGTCATGGTGAGACAAGAGGAGCCAAAAGCCCTTGGAGTTCCCTCATCTTCTCCTTAGAGTTCCCTCATCTTTTCCTTGGAGTTCCTTTCTCTTCTCCTTGGTGTTGCCTCCTCTTCTCCTTGGCATTCCCTCCTCTTCTCCTTAGTGTTCCCTCATCTTCTCCCTGGAGTTCCCTCCTCTTCACCTTGACATTCCCTTCATTCCCTTATTTTTTCCTTGGAGTTCCCTCCTCTTCTCCTTGATATTCCCTCCTCTTCTCCTTGGTGTTCCCTCATCTTTTTCTTGGAGTTCCTTTCTCTTCTCCTTGGTGTTGCCTCCTCTTCTCCTTGGCATTCCCTCCTTTTCTCTTTAGTGTTCCCTCATCTTCTCCCTGGAGTTCCCTTCTCTTCTCCTTGACATTCCCTTCATTCCCTTATTTTTTTCCTTGGAGTTCCCCCTTCTTCTCCTGGTGACAGCAGGATGAAGCCCGATCAAGGGCTAACTACCAGGGCCAGGGTGCACAACCACAGCACACCCAAAGATATCAGCTAGAGCAGACTGCACGCTCAGCAAACGCTCCTCAAAGCAGAGCCTCACCACACTTTGTCACTCCTCCTTCTCATCCCAGTCACAGCCCTGGAGTGCACTAATGGAAAATAGCAGAGCCGGCTGAACGAGTCGGAGCAAATGATATATGTGACAAATTAAGCCCACAATTCTGCTCCCTTTAATCATGGCAATTTCCTCCTGCTTTTCCTCGCTGTTTGGAAGTGTTTAAACGTCTTTGGGAGGGAGACTTTTTTTTCTCTCCCTCTCTTTCTCTTCTGGCTTGATTGCAAACAGCTCGCCACGGGTGCTCGCTACTCAAGCTGAGCTCTCACTGGAGTCACGGCCGATGGGATCAGTCACCTGGGGCTGCGAGTTGGCTGCTGGGGAGCCTCAGCCCGTGCAAAGCCAGACATCAGCTTCTTCACAGGGTCCAAACCACACTTTCTTTGAGACAGGCAAAGGGTAAACGCACAAATGTTTGCAAAAAGCAAGTAGTACATGAGTGGAATGTGTCTGGAGATAAGGAATTGGCCTTTCCACAACCCCCTTTTCCTCCAAAAACCCACGTGCCTGTCTCTGCTGGCCCTCCTGCCACCCCTGCACCCACAGTGCCACAGCCCTAGACTCAGCAGAGACAAAATGATGCCCTTGCTTTCATCAGCCTCTTGCTCCTTCAGGGCATTAAAAGGTCATTTCGCTGCCTCATGCCGCAGCTGGGATCCGAGCGAGCAGAACCAGAAAGGAAGAAAGAAATCAACAGCGGGCTCAGGAAGTATCCCTTCTTTCCATTATTATAGGATTTATCTTCCCAATATACAGGGAGTGTTGCCTGGCAACAGAGGCTCTCCCGACCTCTGCCATCTCCCCCCAGCACAGCCCAAACCAGCTCAAGCCGCATGGAGCCTTCGCCAGCACAACCAGGGCTGATTTACATGTTGCTCATTTCTCCATCTCCAGCCCTTCCTGTCTTCTCCTGTCCTGGCAAACGCTTCCCAGGAATGGCAGTCTTGAGGGAGTGCCCCCCACAGCTTCTTCACTGGGCATGTCCATGCTGAAGGGGCTGGTCACAAGGCTGAGCTGCTCCCAGAGCTCACCAACAAACTTTAAGCAGCATCTAAGCTTTCAAACAGGCACATCCTCAGGTGAAAGCTCCACAGACAACTTCCAGGCAGAAGCCACTGGTTGTGCAACCATAGATGTTCATCTAGGCTCTGTTTGTGTCACTTAAACTCTCCACAGTACTTAGCACAGATACTCCAGGACCTTTTCAATCCTCCACGTAGAGCTATGTATCCTGCTTGCATCTGAGAACCTCCTGAAATGAATTTTCTTCTGTGCAAGCATCCAGAATTCTCCACAGCTGCAGCATCCTTCCATCCTACCTCACCATTGCTAAATTCCTTCCTGCCTCTTGCCAGTTGCTCCCAGCTCTTCAAAGCTGGTGCACAAGAGGAATGCCCTCTGAGTCCTGGCTTGCATGATGCTGCAACAAAGTGGGGTCTAACCAAGCTGTGGGAATGTAGGAAAACACCAGTTTCTAGGGACCTCAAACCCTGCCTCAGCTCTCCTGATGCCATTTTTGTTTCATTGACATGCTGCAAGCCAAGAGAGGTGGGAAAACTCTGCAGGTGCTTATTGGAGGAAGAGATTGGACAGGCAGGAGAGCTGTTCAGCAGGAAAACATCATCAAGTTCAATAAGGGCAAGTGTAGAGTCCAGCACCTGGAGAGCCTCTGCACAAGTACAGGTTAGGAGGCTGACCTGTTGGAAAGCAGCTCCATGGAGAAGGACCTGGTAGTGCTGAGGGACAAGTTGCCCATGAGCTAACAATGTGCCTTGTGTCCTGGGGTGTATTGAGAAAAGAGTGGCCAGCAGGTTAAGGAATGCTCTCCAGAGTCCTTCTACATTGTCCTAGTGAGGCCACATCTGGGTCCAAATCTGGGCTCTCCAGTTGAAGAGATCGGGAACTCCTGGAGAGAATCCAGTGGAAGTTACAAAGATGCTGAAGCACCTGGAGCATCTCTGTGAGGAGGAAAGACTGAGAGACCTGGGGCTGTTTAGCCTGGCAAAGAGGGTGGAGGGCAAGAGGATGGGGCTAGATCCTTTTCAGTGATGCCCACTGACAGTCTGCCCCTTTCCCACCACACACCACATTTTGCCCCCAAACACAGAGCACCTGTGTCCTGTTGCAGTCTCCTCCCACCCCAGGTGTGGCCACTTTGCCCTCCCACCCCAGGTGTGACCACTTTGCCCTCCCACCCCAGGTGTGGCCACTTTGCCCTCCCTCCCCACTCCCCTTTATATTCATCCCCAGGAAAGCAAGCCTCAAGCTTGCCCAACTGGGCAGAGGGATCCTCCTCAGATCATCCCTGGTGAGTCCTCATGATGTGCACTGGGTGAGTGGTGGAGGGGATCTAAAGGCCGGGGGGCCTGGTTGGCCCCCCGGCTAGCTAGGGCCCAAGCTTGACAGTCATTTTAACATCATCACCCACGGGTGCTGGGCTTCCTTCCTTAGGTTGAGCTCCTCTGTGTGTGGCTGAGAGTCCTGCCCCAGGCTGTAAGGTGAGTGGGAAAATGGTGTTGGTAGAGAAGGAGCTGTTTAGGCAGGGTGGAGAGGAGTGGTGGAGCAGGGGCTGCTTGGGGCAGATGGAGTGAGGGGTGGTGTAGCAGGGTCTGTTTCTCCCCTCAGATCAGATGAGGAGCATAATTTCTCCTAGGAAGGGTCTTCCTGAGATTCAGCTCTTCTAAGCTCTAAGTCCAACCATAACAAGTCTCAAACCAAGGGCATCAGCAGGATAAGATCCTCCCAGAGCACTTGAGCATGGGTGCACAGCAAAGTAGGTTCAGGTTTGGATAGCACCTTGTGAAGATGAGAGCAAGTTGCTGTCATCAGCGAGTGTGAATGGTCCTAAATGTGCTCATTAATGGCTTAGCTACCTCAGCAACTGCCTCAGGTAACCAGTTTTAGGAGACCCCATTTTTGCCTGGTGCATCAGAGAGAGGGTTTGGTAGGGTGGGGTTGTCAAGCTAGGACTTGGCTGGGAGCCTTATCAAATTGGAGTGCTTTGGGTGGAAAGAGAGCTTTAAAGCTCATCCAGTCCCCTCCCTTTGCAGTGAGTGCTAGATCATCTTAGGGCTTTGAGCAACCTAATCTGGAATGTTTCCATGAGTCACAGAATCACAGAAACATGCAGCTTGGCAAAGCCCCTCAGGATCACCAAGTCCAACCTAGAACTCTACAAGATTCATATTAAACTGTAGCCCTAAGCACCACATCCAAACCACCCTTGAAAACCTCTAGAGTAGGTGACCACTTCCCTGGGCAGCTCATCCCAGTCCCTGACCACTCTCTGCATGAAAATCTTTTTTCCTAATGTCCAATCTGAACCCACCCAGCCTCAGCTTGAGGCCATTCCCCCTTGTTCTGTCTCCAATTCCCTGTGAGCAGAGCCCAGCTGCAGCCTCTCCACAATGTCCCTTCAGGTAGCTGTAGACAGCAATGAGGTCTCTCCTCAGCCTCCTCTTCCTCAAACTAACCATCCCCTGCTCCCTCAGTTGCTCCTCATCAGATTTATTCTCCAGGCGCTTCCTCAGCTTCATTGCCCTCCTCTGGACCTGCTCCAGCACCTCCACATCTCTCTAATGTTGCTGTGCCCAAAACTGAACACAACACTCAAGGTGTGGCCTCACCAAAGCCGAGTCCAAGGGGAGTCTCAAGTTGTGGCAGGGCAGGTCTAGGCTGGATGTTAGGAGGAAGTCGTTAGCAGAGAGAGTGATTGGCATTGGAATGGGCTGCCCAGGGAGGTGGTGGAGTCACCATGCCTGGAGGTGTTGAAGCCAAGCCTGGCTGGGGCACTTAGTGCCCTGGTCTGCTTGATTGTCTAGGGCTGGGTGCTAGGTTAGCCTGGATGTTCTTGGAGGTCTCTTCCAACCTGCTTCATTCTATGACAATCACCTCCCTGCCTCTGCTGGCCACAGCATTTTTGATGCAAGCCAGGATGCCATTGGCTTTCCTTCTTGCCTGCCTGGGCACACTCAGATGACAGTGTCCAGAGCTGGGCTGGAATATGATTTACCCCTGCCCTGTAGCTCAGTGCCTGTGGCTGCCCCTTTCAGCAGGGCTGTGTTTGTGGAGCAGCAGGTGCCATGGTTACTATCTGGGCAGGGAACCGCTCCCCTTCCCCTGACAATGCAGGCCACTGAAACTTTATTCTTCACTCGGCACAGGATTAATCACTCACACATCACAGCACCAGAGAAAAGGGGCTCTGGCAGAGGGGACATCCATCCTCCTGCCCCAGGGATTGCTGAGTGCTGCAAGAAAACTGCCTGGGCCATGGGAATGTTTCACTGCTGATTGTGTTCTCACTAATGAACACCATGGAAGTGTTTCACTGCTGATTGTGTTCTCACTAATGAACACCATGGAAGTGTTTCACTGCTGATTGTGTTCTCACTAATGGACACCATGGAAGTGTTTCACTGCTGATTGTGTTCTCACTAATGGACACCATGGAAATGTTTCACTGCTGATTGTGTTCTCACTAATGAACACCATGGAAGTGTTTCACTACTGATTGTGTTCTCACTAATGAACACCATGGAAGTGTTTCACTGCTGATTGTGTTCTCACTAATGGACACCATGGAAGTGTTTCACTGCTGATTGTGTTCTCACTAATGAACACCATAGAAGTGT
Organism: Pogoniulus pusillus; assembly: GCF_015220805.1. NCBI lineage: Eukaryota > Metazoa > Chordata > Aves > Piciformes > Lybiidae > Pogoniulus > Pogoniulus pusillus. The sequence continues at coordinate 4,813,235 of NC_087282.1, read as the reverse complement.
TTCACTGCTGATTGTGTTTTCACTAATAAATATCATGGAAGTGTTTCACTGCATTGATTGTGTTTTCACTAATGAATATCATGATATTTGCTCTTCCCCCACCCCTTTCCGCATGTTCTGCCACATCCTGGGATTTCAAATCAGGGAGAAAGCCATTTGTAGTGATAAGGGAGTTTTTATGAGGCTGTGAGGGCAGGCTGAGAGTGTTGGAGTTGTTTAGCCTGCAGAAGAGAGGGCTCCAGGGAGGTGTTCTTGTGGCCTTTCTGTACTTAAAAGGGCTTCTAAGAAAGCTGGGGACAGACTTTTGGGCAGGGCCTGTTGTGACAGGACAAGGGGTGATGGGTTGATACTAACAGAAGGAGATTCAGACTAGATAGAAGTGAGCTGTTCTTTATGCTGTGGGTGGTGAGACATTGGTCCAGGTTACCCAGAGAGGTGGTAGATGCCCCATGCCTGGAACCATTCTGGGTGAGGTTGATTGGATCTCTACGCAACCTGCTCTGACTGCAGGGGGAGTTGGACTAGATGACTTTTAAAGGTCTCATTCAGCTGAAACCATCCACGATGCCTTCATTCCATGACAGTGGAGGAAATCTTTTGCTCTCAACTACCATCATGGTTCATAGCCCAGTGTGAGCACAGAGCGTTGTGACTCCAAGACCCAATTGAATCAAGTGCCAGAGGCATGTCTTGGCTGAGGGTGAGGGGAAGTGGGAAAGCAACAACGAGGAAAGGGAAGAACAGTGAAGGTTTTCCCAGGAGAACAGGTTTCAAAAGCAGAGCAGTGATTTGTTGCAGACTCCTCCATCCGGGGCTGCTTGGCCACCTGCTGCCACAGAGAGCTGGCAGGTCAGGCCTGTGTTGACAATAGAGCAATCCTCTCCAAACTCCAAGGCTTTTAGTTTAGAAGAGCCACACGTCTCCTTTTTAGCCTCCTTTAACATTAGCACACAGCAAGGTGCCTCTAAAGCCCCCTCCTCTCAGTCCTCTGGAACCTCCCCTCCTCACAGCCATGGGGAGAGGAGGGGAAGACAACCCACAAGGAGCAGGAGTGGGGCTCAGTGGAGAACAAGGAGCTGGCACAGATTCTCTGGTGACAAGCATTGTGTAGAGACCTGAATAGAGCAGAATAGGAGAGAACAAAAACTAAACCCCAACTTCAACAGTATCACAGCCAGGATCCAGAGAGGCTGCGGCAGAGCCCAGCGACTGCCGGCACTTGTAAAGCTGAGGGTAGGCTGCTCTTGTAGAGTGGGGAGCTGGCTGAGAGGTAGGGGCAGGGAGGGATGGGGAGAACTCAGGTGAAAAAAGGTTAAGTGCAGCCAGAGATTGAAGTGAGCAGGAGTCGCCCATGAGAGCAATGCAAACAGCTTGCTGCAAGGAAACCTGATCTGGGGCCATTCAAAGCGCAACCCCCCCCAGCCGGGCAAGTGCCCCCTCCCCTTCCACTCCACGGGAGCTGGCAAGGACAGTGCTGGCTCAGAGTTCATAAATTCTTCAGCAGAAAATACTTAGATACTTAATCAAGGGCTCCTCTGTTACCCCAGAACAAGTTTACACTACTGGGGAGGGGAGGAGAGGGAAGAAAAAAGCAGCTCACAACACCAAACCCTCACCCAAACTTCAAGGGTCCTAAATAAAGAGATAAAGCAGTATGACAGGACAGCAGTAATAGCTTTCAGGTGTATGTTCTGCAGAAGATTTCCAGGCAGTTGGTTTAGTTAATGGATTCTCTTAATCTTTCAGCTGTCAGCATGCAATCTATGGTCTACTGTTTCTTCCACACCGTATTTATAGGGGCAAATTCAAACTTGTATAAACAGACAGGAGTACCTATTGTTGGGCAAGAGCAGGACACAAAGGGAGCTTGTCACCAATACATCACAGCTGTCTCAGAGTCCTGCCTGAAGAAGCTGGAGTTGGGGGGCAAAGGGAAGCCAGGAGCTGGGAAGGATGCCGAGGTGTTGGGGGAGTGTGGGAAGCAGGCAATGGGCAGGGGAGGAGGGTGAGGGCTGCTCATCAGGGAGCAAGCACAGATGGCTTGGGTGCTTTGTGGGGTCCTTTGGGAGGCTGAGGGCAAGCAAAGCTCTGCCATCCTGCTGTGGGTCTGGGTGAAGAGGTAGAAGCTGTCATTTAAAAATGGGAACTGATCTGAAGCTTGAAGAATGGTTTAGGTTGGAAGGGACCTCAAAGCTCAGCCAGTTCCAAACCCCTGCCGTAGGCAGGGACATCTCCCACTAGAACAGGTTGTTCAAGGCCTCAACCAATCTGGCCTCAAACACCTCCAGGGAGGTTGTGGAGCACAGAATCACCCAATGTGATCAAAGATCACATTCTGTGCTTCTGTGCTCCACAACCTCCCTGGGCAACCTGTGCCAGTGTCTCACCACCCTCACTGCAAACAACTTCTTCCTAACATCCACTTTCAATCTCCCCTCTGCCAGTTCAAACCCATTCCTCCTCACCCTGTCATTACAAGACCTTCTCCATAGCCCCTCTCCAGCCCTCCTGTAGCCCCCTTCAGACACTGGAAGGTCTCCTTGAAGCCTTCTCTTCTCCAGGCTGAAGGGCTACAACTTTTGTAGTCTGTCCTCATAGCAGAGCTTCTGCAGCCCTCTGAGCATCTTCATGGCCCTCCTCTGGACTGGCTTCAACACTTCCATGTCCTGCTTGTTTGGGGGGCTCCAGAACTGCACACAGGACTCCAGGTGGTTTGTAACAGAATCAAGAAGGAAAAGATGGAGGTAAGGTGGTGGTGAAAGGAAGGGAATGTTTCCAGGAATGGGACATCTACCCCTTCTCTGGGTAACCTGTGCCCAGTGAGCATGTCCCTGGACAGCAGCATGGCAAGGGAAGGGCAGGCCACACAGACACATTTGTCTCCCATTTAAGGTCTGGCACACAGACACATTGCTCTCCAATTTAAAGGCTTAGCTGTCCTGCACCTTGACCAAAAAGCCCCTCATGGGAGATGTCTACATCAACTGGCAGGAGTGGAAGGAGCCAGGAGTCTGCAGTAACCTGGCTGGCAGGCAGGGCAGTCTGGCTTGCAAGGGAAACACTTCCCAGGCCTGGAAGCTCAGTTCCTGCCCTTCTGTTCTCACTCTCCAACCCTCTGTCACAGCATCACCAGCTGCTTTGAGAGATGGGGGACATCAGGGTCACTGCCCGCCGACACAGGCTTCTCAGGACCCCCAGATCGGGAAAACATCACCCAAACCCAGGGAGGGATGACAGAGTCAAGCCAGCAAGAGGTGACAGTGAGAAGATAAGGAAGAGGGCTGGAGCAGTAGGATGCCCAGATAAGGAGGAGAAAGTTGCTGAGTGAAATCCCAGCAATTCTCAGAGGAAGGAAAGGAGGGAAAGTCACAGCATCCTGGTTCCCACCAGCTCACAAGGGACGCCTGAGGCACAAACAGCTCTTGGATAGAGCAGGAGGTGCTGCGAGGCCATCGCAGGTACTTAAGAGAATCAGCTCTGCCTCTTTGGATACTTAAACCATGTAGTCCTGTGTGGAAAGGCTTCCTCTTCCTTTGCTAACTCCAGTCTGAGACACGGGAGGTATCTCACCATACCCTGCAGCTAACCTGTTCCTGGCACCAGCGGAGTGCAAAGCATCAACAACAGGCAGAGAAGAGCAGTTTCTGCTGTAAGAGCCTGGCAGAGCCCTTCTGAAGGATGCTGCCCAGCACAGGCTGGAGGTATGTTCACTGGAAAACTGCAGAATGAGGAAGACTGAAACTGCCTCCTGCTGCTGCGCTGCTTTGTGTATGCAGGCACTCAAGGGCAATGCATCGCTTGGAGTTCCCCTCCAAACCCAGCCCTGCTCGCTGCCACTTGTTTGCTTAAAAGCAAGGCTTTGCAGAAACAGTCCCCCTTGCCTCTCCATCCTTGTTCTCTCCTTGTTCTACAAGCCTCTGCAAGCTTTCTCCAGGCAGACACAGGCTTCTGCTGTGGCTGATCCAGCTTACCCCGGTTCTAACTGGGAAGCCAGTCAGAGAACCATAGAGTCATGGAATGGTTTGAGTCGAAAGGGATCGTCTGGTCCAACCCCCCTGCAGTCAGCAGGGACAACTTCAATCAGAGCCCCAAGCAACCTGACCGTGATCATCTCCATGAATGAGGCATCCACTGCCTCTCTGAGCAACCTGAGCCAGAGTCTCACCACCCAGCATAAAAGATTTTATCCTGAGATCTAGTCTGAAACTTCCTCTTTAGTCTGAAACCATCACTCCTTGTCCTGTCACAGCAGACACTGCTACAAATTCCATCCTCTTCTTTCTGACAGATCCCCTTCTGCTCCAGCCTTTCCTGCTGCTGCTCTTTCTCAGCTCTCCAGCTAATAGAGCACCACCCCTGTAGCATAATGCTGGCAGGTCTTAGCAGGAGGTTTGTGGTGATGCCTGGTGCAGGCTTGGGCCCTAAGGCAGCAATGAGATTGTCTCTCATGCCCTGTGCATGAGGGTTTTGGGTGGTACTGGAAATGCTGGGTAAGTGCTGCCAAGCTGCTGTAAGAAGAGCAAGCACAGCTCCCTGCTGCTTCCTGACCTGCACCTGCTTTCTGCCTCATCTCCCAGAGGAGTGCCTGGAGTCATCATCATCCATATGCATCTTCCACCTGGACGAGCAGGGCTGGATGGAATCAGCTTTCACTCAGCATTCAGCACTGGGCAGAGCAGCAGGTCCCAGCAGTAAGTTCCTCTGCCCCAGCACTCCCCTCCTTGGCTGGGGGCACTGGGATAGGCAGTGGATGGTAGACTCCAGCTCCCAGGCAGCCACAGTGGTTTGAATATCTATCTATCTATCTATCTATCTATCTATCTATCTATCTATCTATCTATCTATCTATCTATCTAACAGGCAGGAGAGTGGCAGGGAGACAGCACAGGAGGGCAAAGAAGGGCAGGGTAACACTGGTTCAGCCTCACTGCCACCTCTGCAGCAGAGGAACCATCCAGGAGATGCTGCATTTCTTAGGATTCAGGGAGCAGCATCCTGGTCAGCCTGGAGGCAAGAGAACCAGGTAAGATATAGCTGCAGAGGAGACAGAGAGGTTTGTGCAACAAGAGGCAGGAGGATGCTGGTCGTCAGAGGGGCAGCTAATGGTTTATTAAGAGGGAAAGAGGTCAGGGAGGCATCATCAAGCCCTGGTGCTATTATGCCACGTATCCAGCTCTGGCTCTTCCGGACACAACTCATCTCTCTCCAGGGTAATGCAGGCAGCCTCCCGCACCTGATCCCTGCATTAACACTGTCACAGGCTGATGATATTATCAAGTGAAGCGTAGCCTTTGGAGGAGACAACTTTAACCCTTCTCATGCCAGCAGTGAAGGGAGGGTGAGCCCTGGAGCATGTCAAGCAACAGGTGAAAAGGAACTTTTTGAGGGTCTGTTGGGGGGGACCTCATTGCTGGCTACAACTACCTGAAGGGAGGTTGTAGCCAGCTGGGGATGGGCTCTTCTGACAGGCAAGCAGCAACAGAACAAAGGGACACAGTCTCAAGTTGTGGCAGGGGAAGTATAGACTGGATGTTAGGAGGAAGTTGTTGGCAGAGAGAGTGATTGGCATTGGAATGGGCTGCCCAGGGAGGTGGTGGAGTCATTGTCCCTGGAGGTGTTCAAGCAAAGCCTGGATGAGGCACTTAGTGCCATGGTCTAGATGACTGGCCAGGGCTGGGTGCTAGGTTGGACTGGATGATCTTGGAGATCTCTTCCAACCTGGTTGATTCTATGATTCTATGACTGGGGGTTGGAGAGGAAGTGGAAAGACAAGGCAGAACATGATGGATGTAAACTGAAAGTCTCTCTAGCATTGTGTCTGCACACTGGTCCCTCAGATTTCTCCTAAAGGATCAGGCTGGATGAGCCTTTGCTCTCTAAATGGATCATTCCCAGAAAAATCCAGCTTCTGCCATCTCTTCTCCTTCCTGGTGCTAAACAGAGATATGAAACAACCACATTAATGTCATCCTCATGGTGATGTCATGATGCAATGTCATCCTCATGGTGGTGCCATGATGCAATTCCATCCTCGTGGTGATGCCACAGCCCTGGTCCTACAGTAACCCCTGATTCCCACATTAGGTCTGGAAGCACAGACCTGAGAAGGCAGGACTTCCCAGATGCCAAGTAGATGTGTGCACAGTTTTTTGAAGATTGGATTTGGTGGATTTGGGATGAGAACCAAGCAAAAGCAAGCTCCACCAGTTGAGTTTCCACTGTCCCTCCCTCCTCACAGGCTGCTTCTTTGGTGAGCCTCTGAGTTTCCACCTCTCTCCCACAAAATATGGGGGCTGTAGCCCATGAGCTTCCAACCCCTGGGTCCTTCCCTGAATCTTTGAGGGGTAGAAGCTTCCCATGCTGGGTGTTGGGGCCAAAAAAAAAGGATCATCAGGAATCAGCAGGATCACTGAGATGCCCCAGTCCTGCCAGGCAGCAGTGCTGCTGCAAAGTCCTCCCTGCACTGTCCCTATTGATCATCCTCCAGCTCCCTCCACCCCAGGGAGCCCACTCCAGCTCCCAGATTTGCTTCAAAGGTTTAAATTACTCTGTGGAGATCTCCAGGATAAGAAAAGCAGGAGGAGGTAAGGGCTCATCTTGGGGGAGCCAAGGAGCTGATTTAATTCCATGTTCCCATTGGAACCATTGGTTGATTTGAGGTGGGAACAGGTACCTGCAGCACAAAACGACAGCAGGTGCCAAAGCATGTGCCAGGGCTGTGTTCTGGAGGCAGCCCCACGTTTCAGCCTGCTCATTCTCACTCATTACCAGCATCTCCAGCCCCCTTTGAATTCCTGTTCTCTCTCTCTCCTTGATTTCCCTCTCGTCCTGCATGCTGAAGTCTGCAAACAACTCACTTAAATCCATCCCTCCGCTGTCCATTAAGCTTTAAACACTTGCTGCATTTCCCAGCAACCATGCAGATTATGTTACAGCCCCTTGAAACGTTGATTTCTGTTATTGATCCTACATATAGACATAAGAAAAACCCAAATTATGCAGGCCCATGCATATATTGATATAGATATTGATAGGCAGCAAGTGGTTCCCGTAGCTGGAAGGTACTGGAGGTTGATTTCTCTTAACAGAGGCATCATTGCTAGTATGAAAACTGAGACGCCAAATTCAAAAGCAGTCTCATAAGCACTAACTTGTGAATCAAGAGGCCTTTCCCCAAGGTAAAGTATTAGAGAGAGCTGCTGGGCTTGAATCTGAGATGATAGAGTAGTTCCTCTTGTACACATCTTCTATTGAGAGGTTTGCAAGTAGTTTCATGGCTTTGGAAGATCAATAAAGCATGTTGGGTGCCTAGGCACTGGCTGGGACCTGGCTGGGGACCAGCTGTGATTCTTCAGCAGGTTGGGGGCTTGGGGGATTGGTGTCTTCTCCCAAGGAACAAGCAACAGCACAAGAGTGAATGGCCTCAAGTTGCACCAGAGGAGGCTCAGCTTGGACCAGTTTCTCCTGCACAAAACTGCCTGTAGTCACCAAGAAGCTCTGAAAGTGTAAGTCTGGCTAATGACATCCCTCAGCTTGTGCAAGGAGTTTGTCTTCCTCAGCCCATCTTCTGTGGAGCAGGTTTTCTGGGAGCATCCTCATTTTCCAGTCTCTTTTAGTCAAGCTCAGGCCCTCCACGCTGGAAATCAGCAATGGAGATAGATGAAAGCTGTGTTGGGTGCTGCTAAATCAAAGTGAGAGGATTAGGCAGAACTGTTTGGCTTCTCAGTTCTGCTTTGCTGCTGTGACCACAGCACATAGTGCAACAGCTCCACTTAATCCACAAGCCAACCAAGCCCTTTTCCCAGGCAGAACTCACCTCTGCCACGGTGCCCCGAGTGCAGGATGGCTCAGGGCTGCATCTGGCTGCTGTTAGACCACACAGCAAATGAGGCATCCATCCCAGCAGAACCCTCTGGACACTTTCTCCCTTCCTGGTGCTATCCACTGCAGAGGACAATCCTGGTCACATCCTCCAGGTGCTCAGCTCTCCTGCTCAGTGCCCTGAGCACTGACTTCAAGGCAAAGAAAAACAATGGCCAATTACTCAAGGTTTACCCAAGGCTTTCTTTCTTAGAATCACAGAATGCTTTGGGTTGGAAAGGACAATTAAAGGTTGTCTGGTCCAGCCTCCCTTCAGAGAGCAGGGACATCTTCAACTACAATAGCTTTGCTTGGAGGAGAGCTTTGAGACCATCAAATTAATCCTACACAGCCAGGTCACTGCTAAACCATGTCCCTCAGCAGCACATCTACATGGCTTCAAAACCCCTCCAGGGACTCCACCACTGTCCTGGGCAGCCTGTTCCAGGGCTTGACAGCCCTTCTGGAGAAGAAATTGTTCCTCATGTCCAACCTAAATCTCCCCTGGGCAACTTGAGGCCATTTCCTCTTGTCCTATCACTTGTTCTTTGGAAGAAGAGTAAACCCCACCTCACTCCAGCCTCCCACCAGGGAGCTGTAGAGATTCAGAAGGTTCCCCTTCAGCCTCCAGGCTGAACAACCCCAGTTCCTTTAGCCACTCCTCACAAATCTTGGGCACCATCTTTACTGCCCTTCTCTGGACCTCTTCCAGCACATCAATGTCTCTTGCAGTGAGAGAACCCAGTGTTCACAGTGTGGCCTCACCAGTGATGAGCACAGGTGGATGATCACTGCTATAGTCCTTCTGGGACTGCCACAAGTCAGGCTGCTGCTGGCCTCCTTGGGCACCTGGGCACATCCTGGCTCGCGTTCCAACATCCCTAACCAGCAGCATGGGGAGAAGCATTGTGGCCCCACAAAAGGAGGGGGGGCATTTTAGGAAGCATGTGAGGAGGCCATGCCTCTAGTTAGTGAGTTTGTGGAGGGATAAATTGCCTCAAAAGATGAGCTACTGCAGCAGACCTTGGTCTAACTCCTTAATTGAGGCCCCAGCCCTTCTGCAGCACAGATGATGAGTGGGGCGACAGCAGGAGCAGATCACAGTGCCCAAGTAATGGACCTCAACAAGGGGAAGGTGAGGGTTCTCCTCACCCCTCCCTGCTCCTCTCCATCTCATCCCTCACATCTCAAGCACATTAGTGCAGGGTAATTATGAAAGATCAAAGGCAGACATTTGCAAAGGTTGCACAGGTAATGAAGCCCAGAAATCTGCTCAGAGAGAGGCTGTGCCTTTGTGCAGGGATCTCAAGGAGAGCTTTGTGAAGCCCTGATGAAACCATCTGACTGTGCTTCAGAGCTGGTGCTACTGTGATTCACTTAAAACTTGACCCACTTTTATTCTCCATATTGGCATATTTTATCTTTGTGGAAGTTGAGGATAATTGAGCAGACCCAGCAAAACTGCAACAAATGTTTTGTTTGAGCCAAATCTCTCTCTTTTTTCTCCTTTTTTTTTTTTTCAGGACAAAAGCAGTTGGCAGAATTATTTTTGTCCTAGAATGAGAATTGGAGGGGGGGGGGGGGGGGGGGGGGGAGAATGGGCATGTGCATGGCAACATGTGAGCACTGGCATGTGTGAGTGTGCTCATGGAAGGGACCTGCCCAAAGCCAAGGTGTCCATCAATCAGCTGTGCCCAAGAACCAGCTGCACCCACAGGGCAATGGTGAGCAGAAGGTAGCCATGTCCATGACCCAGCTGTGTCATAGAATCAGAGAATCAAGCAGGTTGGAAGAGACCTCCAAGATCATCCAGTCCAACCTAGCACCTAGCCCTGGCCAACCAACCAGACCATGGCACTAAGTGCCCCAGACAGGCTTGGCTTCAACACCTCCAGGCACAGTGACTCCACCACCTCCCTGGGCAGCCCATTCCAATGCCAATCACTCTCTCTGACAACAACTTCCTCCTAACATCCAGCCTAGACCTCCCCTGGCACAGCTTGAGACTGTGTCCCCTTGTTCTGTTGCTGCTTGCCTGGCAGAAGAGCTCAACCCCACCTGGCTGCAGCCTCCCTTCAGGTAGTTGTAGCCAGCAATGGGGTCTGCCCTGAGGCTCCTCTTCTGCAGGCTGCACACCCCCAGCTCCCTCAGCCTCTCCTCACAGGGCTGTGCTCCATGTCCTCTCACAGCTTTGTCACTCATGTCTATGAGCTTGAGGTGCCCACGAGCCAGCTGTGTGTGAGACAGCTGTGCCCATGAGCCAGTTGAATCCATGAGCCAGCTGTGCCCACACAGCACAGGTAGCTGCTTCTTGGGTCTTCTGCCTGTTGCTGAGAGAAAGAGACATGACCAGGAGTGAGTTTTGTCCTGAGTTCACAGGCTCACAGGATGTTAGGAGTTGAAGGGACTCAAGGAGATCACCGAGTCCAAGCCCACTGCCAGAGCAGGACCACAAAATCTAGCACAGAGGAGTTTTTAACCCACTGCCAGAGCAGGACCACAAAATCTAGCACAGAGGAGTTTTTAACCCACTGCCAGAGCAGGACCACAAAATCTAGCACAGAGGAGTTTTTAACCCACTGCCAGAGCAGGACCACAAAATCTAGCACAGAGGAGTTTTTAACCCACTACCAGAGAAGTCAAATTGCTTCATTCCAGAGCTCCAAGATTCTAACAGAGATGGGTGCCTGCCCAAGCTGTCCCAAGCAGAGTTGGTGTAGCACCAGCCCCACTCCAGGCACCAAAGGGTCCAGGTTAAGTGAACAGTGGAGGAGCAAACCCTCAAAGGCATCAGAAAGTTGCTTTCCAAAACAGATGTGCACTTGAAAAAGCAAAGCCAACACCAAGAGCCACACGTTACAGGTTGCTCAGGCTCTCTGAAATGTCACTTAAACCTCCCTCCCCTGACTCTGAGCCACAGATCAAGAGCTGCAAAGAGCAGGTTCTCAGAGTTAGTAACTTCCCAACAGCAATCCCACACCCAGCAGCTGAAAGGGCATTGCCTGGCAGCTGGAGTGGCAGGAGAGAGTCATGGCCCTGTTGTGTGCTGCCTTCACCGAGCTCCTGCTTGCAATCTGGGATTTATTGCACAGGTTATTGGGTCACACCTTCAGCATTATCTGCACCAGCAATGACTGAAGAGGAGTAATGAGCCATGTTCAGTGGGAGGAAGGCTCAGCACAGCACTGCTTTATCCACAAGGGACGTGCAGCTCCACTCATCTGGTTATTTGACCTTGGGAGCATCAAAGGGAGGTATGTTCTTAACCTAATAAAAACATCCTCTGGCATGGAAAACACGGAGTAGAAAGTGGCTGGTGTGCAGGTGAGTGGGGGAGAACTGCAGGAGAGCATTTGAAGGACACAGGGAGGAGCTCACTCAGACCTGAGACAGGCAAATGCATCAGGAAAAGAAAATAAAGGGCTCAGCTGGGATAGTTTGCTACAGTTTTCATGAGGGACTGTAGCATCTCCAGGATCATAGAATGGAATCATGGAATTGTTTGGTTGGAAGAGACCTTTCAGATCGGGCAGTGAGGAGGGGAGGGTTCAATATCAGCTTCTGTCTGCCTCAGCCTGAAACTTTCCCTCTCCTCTGGCACCTTCCTGCTGCTGTTTGCTCCCCAGAACAGCCAAGGGACATCTCTTCATCTCCATTGAGACTGATGATGTCTCAAATCCAGGATGAGCTCCTAGGGCTGAATGGTGTTGCCATGGCACCATGGTGCTCCCTGGAAATGCCCTGCCAAGGAGCTGGAGCGATGCTAACAGAACGTGGCACGTGCTGGCAGCTGCCAGGCTGAGTCCAGTGTAGCCTCAGCTCAAACCCTGGCACATCAGCAGCCAAGAAGAGAAGGCCAGGACTTGTCCTTGCTCCCCTCTTCCTCACAGAATGGCATCCCTCTGCAAGGAACAGAGGTGGCTGCTGCCAGGGCTGCCTCTTTGGAGGGGATTTAGCCCTGGCAAAGTAAACAGGGAGGCAGCAAATGCACACCTTGTAATTACTCTGCTCCACTCTGCAATTATTATATTTTCCAAGCTACAGCTGCTTCCTTCTCATTAGCAGGTTAAGAAACTTCTCCTGATAGTAACGTGGCATTTACCCTGTAATTAAGAGGCAGACCACCCAGCTCCAGGCTGCTGAGAGGGGCTTCTCCCAGCGTGGAGCAGCCGTGCTGCAGCTCAGAGGCGGCTTTCAGCTTAGCACAGAAGTGTTATCCTTGCTCCACAGACTCAGCTGGGAGTCAGCATCTCAAAGACCTCTAAGGTCACAGAGTCCAACCATCAGCCCAACACCACCATGGCCATGAAACCATGTCCCACAGTGCCATGTCCACAGGTTTCTTGAACACCTAGAATCATAGAATCACAGAGTCAGTCAGGGTTGGAAGGGACCACAAGGAGCAGCCAGTTTCAACCCCCTGCCATGGCCAGGGACACTCTACCCTAGAGCAGGCTGCACACAGCCTCAATCAGCCTGGCCTTAAACACCTCCAGCCATGGGGCCTCAACCGCCTGCCTGGGCAACCCATTCCAGCCTCTCACCACTCTCCTGCTCAACAACTTCCTCCTCACGTCCAGCCTGTACCTCCTCACCTCCAGCTTTGCTCCATTCTCCCCACTCCTGTCACTCCCTGATAGCCTAACAAGTCCCTCCCCAGCTTTTTTGTAGCCTGCTTCAGATCCTGGAAGGCCACAAGAAGGTCCCCTGGGAGCCTCCTCTTCTACAGCCTGCACAGCCCCAACTCTTTCAGTCTGTGCTCACAGCAGAGCTGCTGCAGCCTCTGAGCATCCTCCTGGCCCTTCTCTGGACATGCTCCAGCATCTCCACATCCCTCTAGTAATAGGGGCTCCAGCATCTGCTAAGATGGTGATTCTACCACCTCTTCAGGCAGCCTGTTCCTATTCCTGACCACTCTAGCAGGAAAGAAATTATTCCTAATCTTCAACCTAAACCTCTCCTGGCTCAATTTCAGGCCATTTCCTCTCATTCTATCTCCTGATACCAGGGAGAAGAGACCAAGCCCCACCTCACTCCAACCTCCACACCTTGACTACTGTGTCCAGTTCTGGGCTACTCAATTCAAGAGAGATGTTGAGGTGCTGGAAGGTGTCCAGAGAAGGGCAGCAAGGCTGGGGAGGGGCCTGGAGCACAGCCCTGTGAGGAGAGACTGAGGCAGCTGGGGGTGTGCAGCCTGCAGAAGAGGAGCCTCAGGGCAGAGCTCATTGCTGTCTACAGCTCCCTGAGGGGAGGCTGTAGCCAGGTGGGGTTGGGCTCTTCTGCCAGGCACCCAGCAACAGAAGAAGGGGACACAGTGTGAAGTTGTGCCAGGGGAGGTCTAGGCTGGATGTTAGGAGGAAGTTGTTGTCAGAGAGAGTGATTGGCATTGGAATGGGCTGCCCAGGGAGGTGGTGGAGTCATCATCCCTGGAGGTGTTGCAGCCAAGCCTGTCTGGGGCACTTAGTGCCATAGTCTGGTTGACTGGATAGGGCTGGGTGCTAGGTTGGAGTGGATGATCTTGGAGGTCTCTTCCAACCTGCTTGATTCTCTGATTCTATGAATCTGCTGAGTGGGCACAGCTGAGGAGGCCACGCAGGGTAGGGAGCAACCAGCTTCTCCTCTATGCTTCTATGATCCTTTTTCAGGTAGCTGTGGAACAAAACTACTTCAAGCTCAAGAAAACAGAATCAATGCAACAATAAAACCAAAACTCCCCAACCTGTGGTGTTAGAAATAATGAAAAGGATTTTCCATGATGTGGAGCCACTTTTCTTTCCATCAGCCACGCAGCTGCCCTTCCCCCTCCTTTAACAGCACGACAGGAACATCCTCACCGAGATGCCACCGCGGAGGAGCTGAGCTGAGAGCTCTGCAAGGGGGAAGTGCTGAGCCCTGCGTTTTGGCAGGCAGGGAGCTCCCCCCCAGGGCACCTTGCTCGCAGCTCCAGCAAACAATTTATCTGATGGATTTGGAGTTTCCCATTTGCAAGCAGGGGACTTGCTCTAAATTAAACTCTTTGTTGTTGGCAAAGCCTGTTTGCCGTGACCCTGCAGCCGCTGGGCAGCAGCGGCATGGGGCAGATCCTGCTGGCTGTGTCCCCAGCAGGACAAGAGGTGGGCTCTGAAAGGTGGGGGACACAGATTCATAGACTTACAGAATCTTTTTTTTGGTTGAAAGAGTCTTTTAAGATCATCGAGTCCAACTGGCAACCCAGCACTGCCAAGGCACCACTAAGCCATGGTCCTCAGCACCACATCTACACAGCTCTGACAAAAAACATGTGGGGTGGGAACTCTACCCCTGGCCTGGGCAGCCTGTTCCAGGCCTTGAGAAGTCTTTTTAGGGCAGAAATTGTTCCTCATGTCCAACCTGAACCCCCTCTGGCACAACTTGAGGCTGTTTCCTCTCACCTTTTCACTTGCTCCTTGAGAGCACCTCACCACAACCTCCTTTCAGGGAGCTGCAGAGAGTAAGGTCTGTCCTCTGCCTCCTCTTCTCCAGGCTGCATAACCCCAGCTCCCTCAGCCACTCCTCACAAGATGTGTGCTGCAGACCCTTCACCAGAGGAGTCCAGACTCCAAAGCACTTCCAGGAAGGCTGTGGCAGTTCCCAGCCGTGGCCCTGCAGTGCCCACCTGCGTTTCCATCCCCTGGATGCAGCACACACGTGCAGGCAGCTGCACTCTGGTCACCATCTGTGCAAAGAATGGAGCTGCTGAGACAGCTCAGGACCTATGGTTGAGCATCTCCTATTTAAGGGGCACATCTAGAGAGGGCAAGGTACAAAGGCTGAGCCACAGATGGAGCAGTTTTGACCTCGATCCTAATGAACCTCCCCAGCCAAAGTCACTTTTAATTCATTGATGAGCAAAGGGCACTTCTCAGCCCGAGAAGTTCAGAGCATCATCTCACCCTCACGTCATTTCGTGACACTCCAAGGTCTGGCCAGTGCAGTGTACTTGGGAAGGACTTAGCTGCTACTGCTGAGTTCAGACTGTGGCACAACTTGACACCTTTAATTACAGGAAGCTGAGCTGGGCTGCAGATACAGCAGCATATCTGGAGTGAGATCCTATCAGTGCAATCAAATCCACCCCCAGAGCACCAAACAGGGTCCATGGTCAGAGGGGAGCAGCCAAGACCCTTCTGCCCTGCAGCAGGAGCAAGAGCTTGGGCTGCTGCACACATTTAGCTGCCTCCCTGCAGCTGCTTTCTTTTGGCTCAAGGAATAAATCTGGGAACAGCTTTACCTGCTACAGCAGTCTGCAAAATAAAAAGGGAAGGAGCAAACATATTTAAGCTCTTGCTGTGCTCGACAGGAGCAGCAGAACCTGCCTCTGCGAGTGGAGCTGTGCAAGCCAAGGGAACAAAACAAACCCTTCCCAGGAAGAAGAGCCAGGAGGTCTGTGTCCTGACGCTCACCTTGGCTGGGCTGGAGCCCTGCTGGGCTTCACACCTTGGATTGGCACAGCTGGAGCGGAGCAAACACGGCAGCAGGGTAAGCTGCCAGCCATGCAGAGCTTCGCACACTCTGCAGTTGACCACTGCTTTCAATATCTCAGCCTGAAAGTGGGATTGTTGGATGAATAACCTTGCCCAGAGGACCCAAGGCCAGGAGCCAAAAGCTGTTCCTCTACTGCTGGAAAAGCAGAAATAAATGCAAAACAAAAAAGGGACAAAATGTCCCTGGATTTCTTCTCAAGTTCACCTGGAAAAATGGTGATGGATGATCTTGGAGGTCTGCCTTAGAATCATGGAATCAGCCAGGTTGGAAGAGACCTCCAAGCTCAGCCAGCCCAACCTAGCACCCAGCCCTAGACAATCCACCAGACCATGGCACTACGTGCCTCAGCCAGGCTTGGCTTCAACACCTCCAGGCACAGTGACTCCACCACCTCCCTGGGCAGCCCATTCCAATGCCAATCACTCTCTCTGACAACAACTTCCTCCTCACATCCAGCCTAGACCTGCCCTGGCACAACCTCACACTGTGTCCCCTTGTTCTGTTGCTGCTTGCCTGGCAGCAGAGCCCAACCCCACCTGGCTACAGCCTCCCTTCAGGTAGTTGTAGCCAGCAATGAGGTCTGCCCTGAGGCTCCTCTTCTGCAGGCTGCACACCCCCAGCTCCCTCAGCCTCTCCTGGTTTGTGCTCCAGGCCCTTCACCAGCTTCATCTCTTCCAAGCTGGTCAATTCTATGACACTGCAAATCAGTGGCCACAGGCACTCTCTGAAGCATCACCTCTAAAGACCATCTAGTCCAACCCCCCTCTCTGGCAGGGAGTTTGGACTAGACGATCTTTTAAGGTCCCTTCCAGCCCCTATGACCCCAGAAAGGATGGAGTGACTCCTGGGGCAGGGGGTCCAGCAAACTCCCTCACCCCTTCCCCTTCATCTGGGCGGAGGAGCCCAGCCCATACCCTCAGGCAGAGCCCAGAGCACAGGGAAGGCTTGGAGCAGGAGTGCAGTACCCACGGGTGACATGTGGCCACCCCAGGAGCTGGGGCAGAGCCCACAGCAGGTACCACGGAGGGGCTCCAAGCCGTGGCGCGGTGGGATGCGGGGAGGTGCCGGTGGCAGCGCTGGCTGCAGAAGCTCCCTCTCTAATGGGACATTTCCCGTGTTATCCCAACAGCTCCGGTTTCCAGGCACTTTATCACCCACCTAGCAATCGATGACAAGCCTGGGTGACCCCCTGACCTGGAAGTATAAATTGGCCCTAATTATCACAGCAGCTCGTGGTGTGCTGGGTGCTCTCGCCGGGGCTGGAGCTGGCAGCAGCCCTGCCCTCTGACCCTGCTGCATTTCTCTTGGGTTAGGGCTTTTCTCTTCATCCCAGTCTGCAATTCCAGCTCCTGCCTTCTCTTGCCAAGCCTCCCTGGCACATTTGAGGCATAGGAGGTTCCATGAGAACCTGAGGAAGATTTTTTTTCCCTGTGAGGGTGACTGAGCACTGGAAGAGGCTGCCCAGGGTGGGTTGTGGAGTCTCCCTCTCTGGAGATATTCAAGAACCATCTGGATGTGTTCCTGTGTGATCTGCTCTGGGTGATCCTGCTCTGGCAGCAGGGTTGGACCAGTATGCCCAGGTGGCCAAGAAGGCCAACAGCATCTTGGCCTGTATCAGCAACGGTGTGACCAGCAGGAGCAAGGAGGTGATCGTGTCCCTGTAGTCAGCACTGGTGAGACCACACCTCGAGTACTGTGTCCAATTTTGGTCCCCACAGTATAGGAGGGACATTGAGGTGCTGGAGCAGTGCAGAGAAGGGCGATGAGGCTGGGCAGAGCTCTGGCAAACATGGCCTGTGAGGAGAGGCTGAGGGAGCTGGGGGTGTTTAGTCTGGAGGAGGCTGAGATGGGACCTTATTGTCCTCTACAACTACTTAAAAGGAGGTTGTAGTGAGGCTGGAGCTGGTCTCCCAAATTACTAACGATAGGACAAGAGGAGATGGCCTCAAGTTGTGTCAGGGGAGGCTTAGGATGGCTGCTGGGAGGAAGTTCTTTCCTGAGCAGGTGGTCAGGCACTGGCACAGGCTGCCCAGGGAGGTGGTGGAGTCACCATCCCTGGAGGTGTTTAAAGGGAGAGTGGATGTGGTGCTTGAGGCTATGGTCTGGTGATGAAGGATGCTGGGATGAAGCTGGGATGGCTGATCCTGGTGGTCCTTTCCAACCACAGTGATCCATAGTGATGAGATGTTGTGCTGAGGGATTTGGGTTAGTCAAGGGCTTGTCAGTGTGGAACTAATGATTGGGCTCAATGAGCTTGAAGGTTGTTTCCAACCTAAGAAATTTTGTGATCCTGTGATCTTTCAGGATCCCTTCCAGCCCCTGGCATTCCATGATTCTACGATCTGGGAACCACTGAGAAGCGTGCCAGGGTGCTGCTGGTGGCACAAGCCTCTGCTAGGCAGAGCAGGGTGGGGAGGAGGAAGCCAGACCGTTAAAGTCTTGTCTCACCCTCCTGGGTTTTATTTCCAACCCTCAGAAATGCTGCTCATTTCCTTTGTCTTCAGCCAGCCCATCCTCAAGATGAGGGTAAAGGACACCCCTCACAGGCATGTTTAATTAAAGATGCTTGAGGAGCCTCAGATAAATAAAGAGGGGCCCCAATAGCATGGAAATACTCTGAGGAGTGATGGGTGCCCAGGGAACCGAGGCAGGTTCCCTGGGGAGACCCAGGGGAATGCTGTGGTTTCTCCCCCATCTCCTTCCCAAGCCCTTGGCATTTGTTTAGCCCCAGGCTCTATCCAAGGTAAACGAGGGCCATCGGACCCTGCCACCTCTTCCCACTCCAGTTGCCAGGGGCTGCTGAGTGCTCTGGCAGTCGAGCAGCCCTTGAAAGGCTCCTTTCACTGTAATTAGACATGTAAAAATGAAAAACCGAAGGAAAAGAATTTATGCATCTTCTAATAGCCCTCAAGTGTCCATCCAGCCACAGACTCTTTCTACTTCTTTTTTTTTTTTTTTCCTGGGCTTTTATTTGGAGAGTTGCTATAATTTATGTCATGCAATTAGGTTTTTGTCTGCAGGCTCTGGGAGGGAGCATGAGTGTGGAGCAGGAGAAGGAACTCGGAGCCTGGTGAAGAGGCAGAGGCGCCAGCATGTGCACCTCTGCTCATCCCAGAGAGCCAAGAGCCCTGCCTGGGGCAATCACAGATCCAGGATTCACACCAGCTCAGGAATGCCCAGCTTGGAGGGCAGAAAGTGGGTCTGAAGCAGTCTGAAAAGTATGGACCAGAAGAATGATAAAAGAGGGGAGTGAACAATCCCACAATGGGATCCAGTTCTGGTGGGAATTGTGCCCATTCCTGCAGAAAGCTGGCAGAGGAGGGCGGCGGTGGGCACCGGGTGGGGTTAAAGCCGCATCCTTCGGCAGTTGCTAAGTAACAGTGTCCTGTCCTCAGCATCACCGTCCTCAGCATCACCCATCTGCTAGAGGACAGGCTGGGATCAATCCTGCCTGCTCAGCTGGGACTGAGCATCTCGCTCTGTGCAGGGCAGGGAGAAAAAGGGACCTGCTGGGGAAGGAATTGGTGAGAACATCACAGAGCGCCTGGGGCTGAGCCATCACTCCTGCTGGGGAGGGCTGTCAGAAGCGAGGGGTTGTTTCTCTCCTCATTCCTCCAGACAGGCTCCTCCAAACACAACAAGGCAGTGTTTTTCAGCCTGCCTGCAGCAGGATAAACCCAGCAGATTGAGCCAAGCAGAGAGCAGCACAGGCTTCCTGCGCCTATTTGCTTAAAGCCATGTGAAATCTGGCTTCAGAAACACCCACGACCCACTGCCTCTTTCTTTGCACAGCAAAGCCCTTCGACTGGGATCCCCCAAAGAGGGTTTTTTTAGCTCAATGGCCACTTTATACTCAGTGCATTGCCCGTGGCCTCAGAATTTGCAAGCCAAGCTGGCCACGTACTGCTCCCCCAGCCCCTCGATGCCTGACATCCACAACCCCGTGGCCACAGACAGCTAGGGACGGTGGCCATGGCCTCCTGCTTGCCTGGGGCTGCCTGCTGGGGAGGCCAGAGGAGATTTAATGAGCAGAGGTGGGAAGAAGGGGGAAAAAAAAAACCCCAAGCAAAGCAGGACCATTCAGAAACCTCTCTGCCAAAACATGCACACTCAGCAAAAGCTGTATCTGGGGTATCAGCAAAAGTAATCACAGCCCAGATTGTGCCGGGCAAGGCAGATCCCAGGGTGCAGGAGGCCCCTTATCTGCCCTAGACCTGCTGAGTGACTGAACAAACACAGGCCCCTGCTTCCCTCCCTTCCCCCCCCCCCACCCCAACCCAGCCCCAGAAGCGAGTTCCTCCCTGCAGCCAGAGCTGGATTTTCCTGCAGGACTGTCTCCTCTGAAGCCAGGTCCAAGCCCCCATTTCCCAGCACAAGGAGGCTGCAGGCAGCTGCACCGAGTCCAAGCAGATGTGAAAGGCAGATGATGCTCCCCGCTCCTGCCTGGTTGTCATCTCGCCATCAGAGGCAAAGCATCACCTAATCCGACACGCAGATGGTGCAGGAGGACTTCCCCTGCGCTCAGCTTGCCACCTCCAGTGGCACCTCCCGCCCGCCCCCCTCCCCTGTGTCTTGTCACAGGTCACCAGCACTTGAGGGGAGGCCAGAGGGGTCGTGTTGGAGATGTAAGTTCTGGGTGTAAATGCAAACTGCGCTGGAAGATCCTTCTGACACGGAGGGCAGAGGAGATAAACGCAGCTCCCGGGCAGCTCTGCCGCTCCGGGGTGGGGAACTGCAGCACCTCCCAGGGGTCCAGTCCAGGGGGGGAAGGAGGGAAACATTTTAGTAAGGCAGAAATTGGGTCAAATCCCCTTGATTGTCAGAGTAAATGGGACAGTGTGTACCTTTTATTTACCTTCCTACAGGGCAAATGTAGTGAGCATGTAATAAATCATTCCTGCAGCTGCTGGGCAAGCCTCCTGCTGCAAAGCCAGCAAAATTCATGCATGCTAAACCTGCCCTAATTACAGCTCCTGCTCTGCTCTCACTCCTCCCAGCTCCTTCTTCCACATCCACTTGCTTGCTTATCACTCCCTCTGTCTTGCTCCTCCTTTTCTCCATCTGTTCCTTCCTTGCCCTTTGCTATTTACAGAGGGACTCCCTGGTTATTGTCAGCTCCACTCCTGCCCATGGGAACATGGGCTCCAGCATGGATAATGTCAGCTGGGATCTAAGTGACCACCATCAGTCAAGATCCAATGGTTTGGAAATGTCCTGGATCCCTTTGGGAGCTCACAGTCCTGCTGATGCATCCAGACTTCCTTTGTGGCTGTTGGAGCAGAGGTCATAGAATCATAGAATCAATCAGGGTGGGAAGAGACCACAAGGATCACCTAGTTCCAACCCCCCTGCCATGGGCAGGGACACCCTAGCCTAGATCAGGACACCTTACCCTAGATCAGGTCTCCTCTTACTCAAGGATTCCTAAGGAAACTCTCTGTTTCTTTGGAATGGCAACAGGATGGGGAAGGAGCTCCTGGGGAGGTGACCTCTCATGGGGAAGGAGATCCTCTGGAGGTGGCCTCCCATGGGTGCAGAACCAGCTATTGCTGAGACCTGAGGCTTCTCACAGCACTTCAGACACCAGAGCAATGAAGCTGTGCCCCAGGAGAAATGACAATAGACTTAAATTGCAGCAAAAACGGATCCAGATTGGTGTTTACTAAAAGCCTTTCTGTGGAGAGCAAACCTCTGGAGCAGATTGTCTGGGGCATTGCCAGAATTCCCAGCACTCCCATCTTGTGGCAGCAGCAGATGAATAGATGTTGGGAACCAAGTAGGAGGAACTGGTCCTGCCCAGGAGAGGGGTGTGGGACAGGATTGGGGGGACCCCCATAGACTGCTGGGGAACAGCCCTGAGTCCTTCCTTCTGGGGAAGGCTGGTGAGGAGAAACCTGGGGCTGGTTCTCAAAATCAGCTTCTTGAGCAAAGACAGGATGGAAACAGTGACATTTAGGAGGTCCCCAGAGCAGTGGGGAACAGGCAGAGAAGCCACCACAGGGCACACTGCTGAGCTCACAGCATCCACTCATCCCTGATTCCAGATGAGCTTCTAGCCTCTGGCTCTGAGAAGTGGTACTGGGACACATCCTAGAGCACCCAGGTCATGGCAGCACAGTGGGCCCTAGGCAGATGCATTGACCAAGGGATGCAGTGAGCATCATGTCATCAGCAATGCTTTCTCCAGTGGGTATGCAGCTGCAGGCATATTCCACAGCAGGAGGAGTTACCTTAACCCTGCAGACAGCTAGAGGGAGGGGGGCATGAACTGGAGGCCCCATCCCTGGAGGTGTTTAAGACCAGGCTGGATGAGGCTGTGGGCAGCCTGCTCTAGGGTAGGGTGTCCCTGCCCACAGCAGGGGGGTTGGAACTGGCTGCTCCTTGTGGTCCCTTCCAGCCCTGCCTGATGCTATGATGCTATGAACTGCCTCTCAATGCTTATTGATACCTAACGGGCAGAGGTCAAGAGGACTGTGCCATTCTCAACGGCGCCCAGCAATGGGCAGTGGGCACAAACTGGAAGCCAGAAGGTTCCATGTGACCACGAAGAGAAGCTTCTTTGCTGTGAGGGTTCTGGAGCCTTGAAGCAGGCTGCCCAGAGAGGTCGTGGAGTCTCCTTCCCTGGAGAGATTCCAAACCCACCTGGACATTGCGACCCTGAGTGAAACTACAGATGAATGACCCTGCTGGAGGAAGGGCTTGGACTGGATCTCCAGAGGCTCCTTCCAACCCCCACCGTGCTGGGATTCTGTGATTCTCTTGTTTCTCTGCCCCCCCCTAGAGCTGTATCTCTCAGCTGTTACTGCTGGGAACAGCCGTGCACCATGTGTTGAGCCCTGCCTCTTTAACTGTGGGGACCTGGAGGTCCTTAAAATAACCCTGAAGAAACAAACAAACAAACAAACAAACCAACCCAGGCCAAAAGCAAAATCCAGAACAGGCTTATTCCAGTCTTTTTTCCTCCAGCAGAGTCTATTCAAAGAGAGGAGAGAGGATGACACAGTGGGCCAAGCTAAACACCCCTGCAACACACTGCAAACAATAGCTTCACAGAGCAGGGAGCCAGAGGGAACCGCTGTGGTCATTTGCTCTGACTGGCTGCAGAACACATGCCATGGCACTTCCCAGAATTCATTGTTTAAAACTAGGCAAAGGCGTGCAGAAAAACATTCCCTCCTGATTTGGAGTGCTCCAGGGAGGTTGAATGAGCTGCAGAAGGGCACCAGGGATGAAGGGGTGGGAGGGGGGCAAGGGGGGAAGGTTCTTTCTTTAACGGGTTTGAGGACACTGTGTGACTGGAGTGAAAACCTCATTGACTGGAAACAGCAGTTGCAGGGAGATGGAAAATGTTTGTACATTTGGGCTAGGACCAGGCTTAGCTGAGCTGGGTATTGCCAGCACCAAATGCTTGGGCTCTTCACCCTGAGATTGATCCTGTGAAGGAGGAGGAGGAGGAAGAGGAAGGGGGCAAGTGAAAAATGCCACCATCGAAACCCCAAAAGGAAATGCTCTGTTGGAATTTGGGGGGTGCCTCCTCCCTGTGCTTGCTTCCATTCTCCATCCCATCTCAGCTGTGATGCCAACAAATTGTATTTGTTATGCTTTCATGCACAAATGCACTTTAGGAGGCATTCAGAAGAGTGTGACCAGCAGGTCGAGGGAGGTTCCCTTCCCCATCCACTCTGCCCTACTGAATCACAGAATCAAGCAGGTTGGAAGAGACCTCCAAGGTCATCCAACCCAACCTAGCACCCAGCCCTGGCCAATCAACCAGACCATGGCACTAAGTGCCCCAGCCAGGCTTTGCTTCAACACCTCCATGGATGGAGACTCCACCACCTCCCTGGGCAGCCCATTCCAATGCCAATCACCCTCTCTGCCAACAACTTCCTCCTAACATCCAGCCTATACTACTGAGGCCACATCTGGAGCACTGGGTCCAGTTTGGGGGTCCCCTGTCCAAGAGGCACAACTACTGGAGAGAGGCCAGTGGAGGCTAGAAAGATGTTAAGAGGACCTCAATATCTCTGTAAAGAGAAAAGGCTGAGAGCCCTGGGGCTGTTTAGCCTGGAGAAGAGCAGCCTGAGAGGGGATCTGATCAATGCTGATCAACAGCTAAAAGGCAGGGGCCAAGAGGATGGGACCACTCTCAGTGGTGCCCAGTGACAGGACAAGGAGCAGTGGGTACAAACTGGACCTCAGGAGGTTCCATCTGAACATGAGGAAAAACTTCTTCTCTGTGAGGGTGCTGAAGCCCTCCCTGCCCAGAGAGGTTGTGGAGTCTTCTTCTCTGGAGAGATTCCAAACCCACCTGGACATTGTGATCCTGGGCAATCTGCTGTGAGTGCCCCTGCTTTAACTGGGGGATTTGGCTAGGTGAGCCCCAGAGGTCACTGGCAACCCCCACCATGTCCATTTTCTATTCTCTGGACAGTCTGGCAATGCTGGAGAAGTCACCATCTGAAAGCAGCCACTGTTTGCCCAGAGATCCATGAGTCCAACTTCACCCTCCCTCCTAGCCTATGACTTCATCCAAACTAAGCTCCAGCCAAAATATTTCCTCAACTGAAGGGGAAGAGGAATTTTCCCTGTACCTTAGGAATCTGGACATTGCTCTACAGCTCAGGCTTTCTCCACAGCTCAGCAAGTCCTGGCGTGACGAACTGATGGAGCCGACACAACCAAATCCCTTCCAGCAGGGCTGAGCAGTGTCCAGGTAGGGGTAAAGCCATGTGCCATGAGGTGAGCAATGAGGCTGTAGCCTTGCATGTGCTAGGAGGAGGCAGGAGTGTGCCTAGGTTGCATTTTGGATCTTCTTTTCCCCGAGCTGAAGCGATGTGCTCATCCCCCACTTCTGCACAGCAGGACCAGAAATGGGAGAGAAGCCAATTTCCCTTCCAGTGTGTCTGGTTGGATGAAAACGAAGGAAAAAGCAAAAGGGAGAGAAATCAAGAACACAGGGCAGCTCTGACAAATCAAAGGATGAAGAGTGGGCAAGAGGAGGCAGGCTGAGGAACAAGGAGGTTAGGAGCTGCTGCCAAACCACTGCAAACCCCGGCCACGAGATTATACTTGGATGAGGCTCCTGGAAAAACCAGCTGAAGGAGGGAGGCAAATCTGGCCAGGGATTAATGAGCTCTGAAATCCACTTCCACTGACAGTGCCCAGTGGCTGCTGGAGAGGAGAGCCATGCCTGAGTCAATGTGCTGGGAGAGGTGTAGCTACTAATCCAGTGGCAGGGAGCAAGGCAGACAGACAGACGGACGTCGTCCAAACCACGAGATGCTCCCCAAGCCCTTTCCCACCGTGGCTCAGGAACCTGCTGGCCCTCTGGCCCCAGGGTTCAGCTGACCCCAAACTCAGCAGGAAGGGTGGTTTAAGGCTGGAGGAGCAGAGCCAAGAATCTTGCTTAGCAGGATTAATGATGGGCATGAGGCATAGCTTCACCAGAGGTCAGGGTGTGTGAGCATCCATGCATGGACAGGGAGAGGATAAAAAGCCTGGCTGAGGTGGGACCTAGAAGCTTCTCCTTAAGGAACCCCTCTGCAGTGAGGACAGGCTGAGATGGTTAGAATCATAGAACCATAGAATGGTTTAGGTTGGAAGGGACCTCAAAGCTCAGCCAGTTCCAAACCCCTGCCGTAGGCAGGGACACCTCCCACTAGAACAGGTTGCTCAAGGCCTCATCCAAACTGGCCTTGAACATCTCTAGGGAGGTTGTGGAGCACAGAAGCACCCAATGTGATCAAAGATCACATTGGGTGATTCTGTCCTCCACAATCTCCCTGGGCAACCTGTGCCAGTGTCTCACCACCCTCACTGCAAAGAACCCTTTCCTAACATCCACCTTCAATCTCCCCTCTGCCAGTTCAAACCCATTCCTCCTCATCCTGTCATTACAAGAGCTTGTCAATAGTCCCTCCAGAGCCCTCCACATCTCTCTTGTGTTGCTGTGCCCAAAAATGAACACAACATTCAAGGTGTGGCCTCACCAAAGCAGAGTCCAAGGGGAGTCTCAAGCTGTGCCAGGGGAGGTCTAGGCTGAATGTTAGAAGGAAGTTGTTGTCAGAGAGAGTGATTGGCATCGGAATGGGCTGCCCAGGGAGGTGGTGGAGGCACCATCCCTGGAGGTGCTGAAGCAAAGCCTGGCTGGGGCACTTAGTGCCATGATCTGGTTGATTGGGTAGAGCTGGGTGCTAGGTTGGACTGGATGATCTTGGAGGTCTCTTCCAACCTGCTTCATTCTATGATTCTATGTGAAATTCTCTCTCCCTAATCACTCCCCAGACTCCACAAGCCCCAGAGCCCCACCAAGTCTAGCTGCAGGAGGGTTCCCTGTGAGGACCAAGTGGAGACAAGCAGGGACTATGAGCAGGATTTCACAGTATCACAGTATCATCAGGGTTGGAAGAGACCTCACAGATCATCAAGTCCAACCCTTTACCACAGAGCTCAAGGCTAGACCATGGCACCAAGTCAGCCAGGAGCTGGTTCTGGCAAGGGAAGAGCCTGCACATGCAGAAGCAGCTTCTCAGCTAGGGTAGGATCCAGCTGCTGGGGTGGATGAATTCAGGAGCTCATGTAAACAGCTTTGAGGACAGACAAGGTTTGAAAGATGCAAAGGCCAGGCCTAGCAGTAATTCCTCAGCAATAACAGCCCTGAAGCAGGAAAAAAAAATCTCTTTAATTAAAGGAAAACCACTAAACAGCAGCCCTGGTTTCAGAGAAACAACCATTGAAAGCCCACCACAGCCAAGGAAGCCAAAGGCCTTCCCCACAAGCCCTGGGCAGCTTCCAGGGGGCTGATGGGTGTCAGATGCCCATCCCATTTGCAAACACATCAGGCTCTGGGGTTAAAGACAGCAATCCCTGAGCCTTGGGTAAGAAATGTCAATGTTGGAGCTGCCTTCCTCACCCTGATGAAAGGGAAATGGATCTATTACTATTTTTTCAGTAAATGTTTTTGCTGGCTACAGGACTTGCTGGCTCTTTAAAGGCAAGTGAGTATTTGGTTCCTGTGTGCTGGGAGCAAGAGGTGAGGTGGGAAACCAGGGCTGGGATGGAGCAGAAAGCCAGGCAGTGACAGGCTGGGGAGCAAAACCTACCCTTCACTGCTCAGAACCTTCCCTGTCCTTGTCACCAAGCTTGTGGATGCAAATGGAGGCTCTCAGAGCAGACAGTCAGCAACAGAGGGGAGCAGGGTGGGCCAGGGCTAAAAATCCCCTACCCTACCAGCTTTTAGGGGGCTCATCATGGGCACCCTGCTTTAGTCAAGCTCCAGGATTGACTGACTCAGGGTAGATACTTTCTCATCTTGCTGGGGAACAGATGGTATTTGGTGATGGAAACTTAACTCATTCTTACTACCATTTTTCCCTTGCTGGAAGATCCTTTTGCCCCATGGTACTCACCTGCAGACACTCCCATCACAGAAAGCTCACCTTTGTAAGCATGGCCACAGCAAAATATTTGACAAGCAGCCCTGACATGCACATAGACCTTTAGGACACACAGGCCTTTTTTGAGCTCTTTATTTTGTAGACTTGTAATATGGTTTGGGCTGGAAGGGACCTTTAAAGCTCATCTAGTCCAACCCCACCCTGCAGTCAGCAGGAACATCTTCAACTAGATCAGATTGCTCAGAGCCCCACACAACCTGGCCTAGAATGGTTCCAGGAATGGAACTTCTACCACCTAGATGTCTGGATTAGATGGCTTTTCATAGAATCATAGAATCAACCAGGTTGGAAGAGACCTCCAAGATCATCCAGTCCAACCTAGCACCCAGCCCTATCCAGTCAACCAGACCATGGCACCAAGTGCCTCATCCAGTCTTTTCTTGAAGACCCCCAGGCACGGTGCCTCCACCACCTCCCTGGGCAGCCCATTCCAATGCCAATCAATCTCTCTGTGAAGAACTTCTTCCTAATATCCATCCTATACCTGCCCTGGCACAACTTGAGACTGTGTCCCCTTGTTCTGTTGCTGGTTACCTGGGAGAAGAGGCCACCCCCACCTGGCTACAGCCTCCCTTCCAGCCCGAACCATTCTGTGTTTTCTGTGACTCTGCCGTCACTCACAAATGAGATAGCAGAGAGGAGAGCTTGACCCAAGCAAAGTCAGCCAGCAACTGCAGGGGAGAAGTGATGGCAGTGCCCCTGCCAGGCTCTGAACTGCTGCTCTGTGCATTCAGTGGTGCAGAGCAGTAAGTCACCTGCTCACCCCTGCACCCGTTTGACCGCCTGGAGGCTGAGGAGCAGGGACATTAAAAGGCTTGTATGAGGCAGCCAAAGGCTGGTTTGCCCAAGAAGGCATTAGAATGGCAGAGCTGAGGTTTGAGTCGAGATCCTGTGAGCCTTGACTGCAGGAGCCTCCTGGATGCATCTCTCACGCTTGAATATTGATGGGAAATCAGTGTTAACATCTCAGCCGGGGAGCCTGACAAGCCTCTATCCAGCTGCTTTGCATCCTGGCCTGGGTATCCACACGGGGCTGCTGTGGGCGAGCGTGAGGAAGAAAATTAAACGAAACCTCAGCTGACAGACCTGACAGTGGCCTAATTTGGGTAGGCAACACGCCCCGGGCCATGCCTGCAGCGCCGGGAGAGCAAAGGTTCCTAAATGGTCGGAAAAAAAACCCTCAATTCTGCTCTTTGGCCCCAGGAGACTCGAAGCCCCGGGAGCTCCTCGGAGTGCTTCCCATGATGCGGGCTGCGCCGCAGCAGAGCCGGGTGGGAGCAGTCCGAAGGGAGCCGGCTGGGCTGTCGCTCCCAGCCGCTCATCACTCCCAGCTAATTGCCGCTGACGAATGGGTGCGTGGAGCTTGCGGGACAAAGCCCCATCCAGCGGCGGGTCCCTCGGGAGGGTGGGATGCAGATCCGCTTTGCCGGGACCATCCTCCAGGGCATCATCCCGCAGGCCGGCCGCTGCGGCTGGTACCGCCTCCCGCTCCGCAGCCCTGCGGGTCTCATCCGTTAGCTCTGCTGCCATCCATCCGCAGGCGCCGTGTCCTCCCCGCGCCTCTTAACCTTGTGCATATTTTTAAACGGTGCCATTTCCTCCAGCTTGCACAGCGTTTTATTTGTTCTTTATAGCAGCTCGGGCTGCAGGCTGCTCGGAGAGGAAGAGCTGCTGCTGGCTGCGGGGAGGGGAGGGAGAGGAACAGGCTGGCTCTCCAGGCTGTAACCCTGCCTTTGACATTGACTCACCCGAGGGCCGAGTGTCCCCTCTCTGCCTGTAAAATGGGGATGGTCGTATTCACCTGGCTGCTGGAGGAGCTGGCAGGGTGCATTAAACATCCTGGACATAAACCTGCTTCTGTTTTTTACCACTTTTCTACTGCAAAAGTATCACAGTATCACCAAGGTTGGAAGAGACCTCACAGATCATCAAGTCCAACCCTTTACCACAGAGCTCAGGGCTAGACCATGGCACCAAGTGCCACGTCCAGTCCTGCCTTGAACAGCTCCAGGGACGGCGACTCCACCACCTCCCCGGGCAGCCCATTCCAGTGTCCAATGACTCTCTCAGTGAAGAACTTTCTCCTCACCTCCACCCTATATCTCCCCTGGCACAGCCTGAGGCTGTGTCCTCTCGTTCTGGTGCTGGCCACCTGAGAGAAGAGAACAACCTCCTCCTGGCCACAACCACCCCTCAGGTAGTTGTAGACAGCAATAAGGTCACCCCTGAGCCTCCTCATCTCCAGGCTAACCAATCCCAGCTCCCTCAGCCTCTCCTCGTAGGGCTGTGCTCAAGGCCTCTCCCCAGCCTCGTCGCCCTTCTCTGGACACACTCAAGCATCTCAATGTCCCTCCTAAACTGGGGGGCCCAGAACTGAACACAATACTCAAGGTGTGGTCTAACCAGTGCAGAGTACAGGGGCAGAATGACCTCCCTGCTCCTGCTGACCACACCATTCCTGATGCAGGCCAGGATGCCACTGGCTCTCTTGGCCACCTGGGCACACTGCTGGCTCATGTTCAGGTGGGTATCAATCAGTACCCCCAGATCCCTCTCTGTCTGGCTGCTCTCCAGCCACTCCGACCCCAGCCTGTATCTCTGCATGGGGTTGTTGTGGCCAAAGTGCAGCACCAAAGTGTCATGTTCAGGGCAATAAGTGCAAGAAATGCTCACTTAATGAGCATATCTGAAGGGGACAACGCTCCAGTGCCTTTGGCACACCTCCAGAACATGAAGGGGAGTTAAAAGGAGGCTGCAGACAGACTGGTTACAAAGTGCTGTAGCAATGGGATGAAGGGCAATGGTTTGAAATGAGGAAAGAGTAGATTTAGATTGGAGGTTAGGAACAAGTTCTGCACCATGAGGGTGGTAGAACACTGCAACAGGTTGTCCAGGGAGGTAGTTGAGGCCCCACCTCTGGAGATATTCAAAGCCAGACTCAACAGGGCTCTGGCCAGCCTGCTCTAGTGGAAGATATCCCTGCTCACTGTACAAGGGTTGGACTGGATGATCTTTGGAGGTCCCTTCCAGCCCAAACCATTCTGTGATGCTATGGCAGAGACACCAATCATGAAGCCCAAGGCAGAAGTGAGTGTTCTCCACATCCAGGGGTCTGAGCTAGCCTAACCTCAGTGTGAACATTTGCTCCTCACAGGGCTGTGTGACTTACAGCATCGCTTCCATGTCAGTGAGAACCAGGAGCTGACAACACTCCCTGGCACAAGCTCCTCTCCTTCCAAAGAAAGCTGCAAGAGGATCTTTCATACTTTGTGTTAAAAGAGGCAATGAAATCTAGACTAGATAGAAGGAAGCAGTGTTTTACACTGAGGATGGTGAAACACTGTCCCAAGTTGCCCAGAGAGGTGGCAGATGCCCCATCCCTGGAACCACTCCAAATCGAGTTAGATGGGGCTCTGAGCAACCTGATCTAGCTGAAGATGCCCCTGCTGACTGCAGGGTGGGTGGACTGGGTTCCTTGCCACCCAAACCATTCCATGACTGCAGGAACTCATCTGAAAGCACACCTCATCCTGAACACCACAGCAGGTTCTCTCTCATCTCACTCTTCATCACCATGGGCTCCTGACAGAGCAGGCAGGGCAGGCACCAGCTCCAACTCTCTGCCGTCGCTAGAAGCAGCACCTCACAGCAATGAGGGAGTACACAGCATGGTCTTTCCAGTCAGAATTGCTCTGCCCAGGGTTTTGGGTATTTTTTTCTACTGTGCAACACATCCTCCTGTCTGCAGAGACCTGCTGGGCAGGCTGCCTGGGAGGCACAGCACTGGCTGGGCCCATGCCACCCTGGCACAAATCCTGCAGGGATGCCAGCAGCACACCCAGCACTTTCTATGCCACTGTGACTCTTTCCTTTGCACAGCACCAAAATCAACACCTATGCTGGCTTTTAATGAGTTCTGGGCTGCATCTTGGGGATGCAAGAAGGGAGCTGAGCCCTTCTCCCACCCACAGCCAGCAACTTCTGAGCACTGATGAGGCTAAGGTAACCCTCAGGAGTTTTACCTTGATTAGATATGAAAAAGCCATCACCCAGACAGCTCCTAGCTGTGTAAAACAAGCTGTGAACTCAGCCCCTAAACTTGCACAGCCTCTTGAGCCTTCTTTAGCACCATGGCACTGGCAAGGGTGCAGGTTTTTAGTGGGTTACTAATTACATTTTGATACAACCTTTACATCTCTGTCTGCGAGCTGCTGTGTTGTGAATTCTGCCCCAATGGTTCCCTTTATGCCACCTCCTCCTCCTCCAGCCAGAACGTGGGGTTAAGGACCAGGCTGGAGGCAGGGAATGCAGCACAGGACTTCCCAGGAGACAAAAAGGCAGATTTCTGCGTGGTGGCAGACCCCAAAAAGCAAAGCTGGAGCCAGCCCAAGCCAGCTGGTCAGCCTGAGGAGGAAGAGGAGCTAATGGATCCCACTGGCTCTCACTCAGCAACAACCAACAGCGATTAACAGCCAAGTGTGAGAGACTAATTGGACATTTAACCTAATGCTGGCACAGGAGGCCTGGTGCTGCAGCTGAAAAGAGGCAAGAAAGATTCACTCCTCAGCTGCAGGCACCTCTAATATGCCCTTAGCTGTAACCAGACCCACCCCAATTGCACCCTGTCTTCCACGGATGATTCTTGCCCTGAGGGATGCTCACTGTGGGCCAACACTTGGATTAGGTGGGTGGAGGGATAGGGGGAAGAGAGGAGCTGCCAGGAATAAAACATCCCCTGATCTGGTTCTGTTTGTCTTTTTGGGTAGTTCTTCTCCTGGCTGTTGTTTCTTTTCTTCTTAATTCTTAGAGGAAAAATGGGTTTGAAAAGAATTAAGCTTTCCCTGCAGTGTTCAAACCACAGCTGTAACAGCATCAGCACCCTCATGACAAGGCAGGAGAGAAATCTGTAGTGACAGGACAAGGGGTGATGTTTTAAACCAGAAGAGGGAGATTTAGAGTGGATGAAAGGAAACCATTTTTCACACAGAGGGTGGTGAGACACTTAGGTTGCCAAGAGAGGAGGAAGATGCCTTGTCCCTGAAAACATTCCAAGTTTGGCTGGAGAGGACTCTGAGTAACCTGCAGTAGTTGAAGATGTCCCTTCTGATTGTAGGTGGGATTGTACTGGAGAGCCTCTAAAGATTCCTTCCCACCCAAACCATTCCATGATTCTATGATCAGTCCCTTCCATGAGCAGAAAGCCAATGCAACCGTGACTTCTTGTGTGCCTGAGGTGTGTCCAAGGCATGCTGATCTTGTTTGCCATGAGTCTGGAATCATGGACAGCACCCCACAGCCACAGCTACCCCCAGCCTCAGAGCTGAGAGCTGCAAACACAGGGAATCCACAGAAGATTTAGGGCCATGGTGCCTCTTCCCATCATAGTCACAGACTATGATGGTGCCTCTTCCCATCATAGTCACAGTCCCATAAGCCTGATGGTCTTGGGCTGTCTGATTCCCTAGTCCATAAGCACTCTCTGCATAACCACTCCAGCATTCCCATCACAAATAAGCATTCACTTACTCTGCTCTCATCAGACCCCATCTGGAGTCCTGTGTGCAGTTCTGAAGCCCCCAGCACAAGCAGGACATGGAACTGTTGGAGAGAGTCCAGAGAAGGGTCATAAAGATTCTCAGAGGGCTGCAGCAGCTCTGCTCCAAGGACAGGCTGAGAGAGTTGGGACTCTACAGCCTGGAAAAGAGAAGGCTTTGAGGAGACCTTGTAGTAGCCTTCTAGTATCTGAAGGGGCTACAGGAGGGCTGGGGAGGGACTCTTGACGAGGTCTTGTAATGCCAGGATGAGGAGGAATGGGTTTGGACTGACAGAGGGAGATAGAAACTGGATGTTAGGGAAAGTTTCTTTGCAATGAGGGTGGTGAGACACTGGCACAGGTTGCTCAGGGAGGTTGTGGCTGCTCCCTCCCTGGAGGTGTTCAAGGCCAGCTTGGATGAGGCCTTGAGTGACCTGTTCTAGTGGGAGGTGTCCCTGCCTATGGCCAGGGTTTGTAACTGGCTGAGCTTTGAGATCCCTTCCAACCTAAACCATTCCATGGTTCTATGATCCAGGAGAGCAGTGTTCATGTCCTGTTGATCAGCAATGGCAAGCTTCTTCTGGGAAAATGCCCTCAGGTAGCACTGAGCTCATCTTCCTATGGGCCTTTCTTTCCTTGCTGGCCACAGAGCATCCTCCTCCACATGCCACCTCCACAGCATTTGCCATGCCCTGTATTCCAAATCTGGGCTCTGCCAGCTGCATTCCAGCCCTTGCACACGCCGGGGAGTGGGATGGAGGCTCTCATATGAGCACCAGGCACATGCTAGGGTTTCACTGGCACAACCTCACTGGAGCCAAAGCTGCTGATGCCAGCACATCTCCCAGGCCACCAGCCAGGACCACTGCAGCATCAAACAGCACTCTGACCTCGTCCACACTCTACCCTGAGTCTCCATCTCAACCTCCTTGATATTCTCCCAACTCCAAGTCAAACTCTGGGATGGGAGCAGCCTGTACACATGGCTATGTATGTCAGGGTTTGGTAGTTTCAGGCTCCCAGCCTAGCAGACAGGAATGAAAGACAGAGACAAGCCTCAGCTCCAGCCCTGGGAAATGCTCTCCTGATGGGTTACTCCAACGCCTCAGGCTCCTCAGAGGGATGTCTGCTCAGGCTCATAGTGCTTCCTCTCTTTGAGAGCCACCACTCCAAGTGGGTTTGCCCTTGGCTGCTGTTCATCATCTCAGCAGCCAGCCCAAAGCACAGTCTGGGATTGATTAAAAACTACCAAGTGGTTCCGGGCAGGACTAAAAACTTGCAGACAACAAAAAGAAGGGCCAGAAGGAGACTCCATCCTGCCCTTGTCCAGATAAGGTGCTCAGGCAGCAGGGATCCTTGGCTGTCCCAGGTATGGAGTCATGAGCTCTTAATGCTTCACAGACCCTGCAGGTCCATATATCAGCACGCCTTGCCAAGGCAGCTTGGCTAATAAGGGTGATTTATGCAGCGGTCACTAATGGCTGACCTGGGCTCCCATCAATCTCTCCTGGAGGTTTCTGAGGATCAAGGGAGATTACAGCTTTACTGCCATAAATATGGGAACCTCTGCAGTGCCAGCACCACCACTCCAGCGAGGGGAGAAGGGAGGGAGGAGGAGACAGCCATGCTTGGTCAGCCAGCTGACAAGCTGCAGGCAGGGTAGCTCAAGCTGCCCACTGGTCTCACCAACAGCTGTGATGGTGCCCAGCTGCATGCTGGCAAAGCTAAGGCAAGGGTAGCAGGACCCATCTTGAGGAGCAGGAAAAGCCAATGCTGAAGACACCCCAGGACACCTCTAGCTCCCTTCTGTGCTGAGGTGCCGTGATGCTCAGCAGGTATTCCACCTGGGATGCATTCTGTGTGATCTGCTCGAGGTGCTCCTGCACTGGCAGGGGAGTTGGATTTGATGACTTTTCAAGGCCACTTCCATCCCCTAACCTTCTGTGATTCTGTATCTCTGAGAGATTCCAAACCTGCATGGGTGTGATCCTGGGCAACCTGCCATGAGTGGCCCTGATATAGCAGGGTGGGTGGACTAGATGATTCCCACAGGTCCCTTCCAACCCTCATCGTGCTGGGATTCTGGAATTCCAAGAGTCTGTGGCTATGCCAAGGCAGCCAACCAGCATGCAGGGGTTTTGCTCTTCCAACAAAACATCCTGAGCCAGCACAATCTTTTCCAAACTGCAAACAGCAAAGGAAGGGTTAACACAACCGCAGCTGAAAGAAAGGTGGAAATGGAGATAAAAGAGGATAAAAGGGCTCTCAGGAGGGGTCAGCTTGAGAGGAAGAGAAACAGAGGAGAGAAAAGAATTTGCTTCCACAGAAACCCCAAAGGGTTGAAAGAATTTGTGAACTGAAGGGCCAAAAGGAAGGGGCATAACCTGACCGAGGTGGCACATCCCCAGGAGGCACAGTGACTGTGCCACCCAGGTACTGCCCTGTGCGGGTGTGAGTACAGCCTATTTCCTAGTGAGAGATGCCTGAGGAGGAGGAGGGGGCCAGCCTTATTGCTGGGGCAGAGCAGGGGGCAGGCAAGTCTGTAGGGGGCAAAAGACAGCAGCAACATCTGAGCCGTAGAAGCTACAGCTTTCTCCTTGGGCTGTGATCATTAGTCAGTAGACTGGCTGAAAAAGAAGCGAAACTGGGGACATTTAGGATGCTCCCAGCTCTTCCCTTTTCCTCTCCACTTATGACTGACTCCTGGGCTTGTTGCTATGGGGAGGAAATGAATGGTTCCCTAGATGGATGGGGAGGAGATGTGCTTTGCTAGGGGACCGCTGTTGCTCACAGCAGAGCTAAATTTGGCCTGATGGACTGGGAACGAATGCGACTCCAGGGAGGCAGAGTCCTGCTTTCAAGGTGATGCCTCTGCCCTTGAAAACACCACTTGGAAGGACAAAAGCTGCTGCTGAGGGGCCACATCCCAGCCCACTGCACTGTTCAGGGCATCGCTGAGAAATGGTGAGAACAAACAGAAGCACTTTAGAACAGAACTCCTGGACAGCTGGCAGTGAGGGCAGCTGTGATGGATGCAACACCTCCATCCGAGGCTCCCTTCTCAGCTGAGCACCACAGGCGTGGGCCATGGGCTCTTCTGGCAGGGCTTTCTCCTTTTGGCATCCTTATCCTTCCTGTAGAATATGTTAAACAGTTAGCAGAGCACAGCACTGGAGCTGGCCTCTGCCATGCCAGGCAGGAGGTTTCAGCCGTCGGGAAGCGATCACTTCCCTGGCACCAAGAAGAGTGAAATATGTGCTGAAGGAGAGGATCCAAAAAGAAAAGAAAGAGAGAGACAACTTTGTTGTCCCAGCCAAATTTTAGCCTGCCAAATCCCACTTCTCCAAAAGGCTGCCTGCAATTGCAATAAATAACCACAAAAAAACCAACCCCCACAAACCAACCCCAACAAAACCCAACCCAAAACCCCAACACCCCTCCCCCAAATCAAAACAAGCCCCAAATCTCTCCCCCTTCCCTTCCCTTTCTGCAGTGGGCTCTGCAGACACCTGCCACAGCCACTGCCTGGCATTGTTGGGTGAATTGATCTCTGCGTCGAGCTTGCACATTTGTCTGTGCAGCTCATTAAGATCCAGGCAGATGAAAGGCTGCAGAGAAATGTAAGATCATTATCGGTATCAAAAGAAACACAGAGCGCGGCTGCTAGAGAGGCAGATTTGTTTCCATGTAGAAAGCTGTTCAAAGTTCTCTGAGAAGCCCTCTAATAAGGTGGCTGTTAGAGGAATCAACTTCAAGAGCTTCTCTCACGCTGGGGAGAGCTTCCAAGGAACCCTTTTGACTTTCACGTCTGTCGTGAGGATTTTCCTTGCTGCTTCTGACATAGCTGAGGGTGGGAGGAAGAGAATCCTGCCTCCCAGCCCTCCTGACTCACACACTGCTGAGGACTGTGATCGAGTCAGAGAGTTGTTTGGGTTGGAAGAGACCTTCAAGATCATCAAGTCCAACTCTTAACCCAGCGTTGTCAGATCACCACTAAATCATGTCACATCTACGTGGCTTTGAAACTCATCCAAAGATGAGGATTGTACATCTCTGGGCAGCTTGTTCAGGTCCTTGACAATCCTTTTGGGGAAGAAATTGTTCCTCATATCCAACTTCAACCTCCCCTGGCACAACTTGAGGCTGTTTCCTCTTCCTGTCACTTGTTCCCTGGAAGAGGTGACTGGCCCCCACCTCACTGCAACCTCCATTCAGAAGTTGTAGTTCTTGCCAGAGAGAGTGATTGGCATTGGAATGGGCTGCCCAGGGAGGTGGTGGAGGCACCATCCCTGGAGGTGTTGAAGCAAAGCCTGGCTGGGGCATTTAGTGCCATGGTCTGGTTGACTGGATAGGGCTGGGTGCTAGGTTGGACTGGATGATCTTGGAGGTCTCTTCCAACCTGGTTGATTCTATGATTCTCACCCTGAGTCTCCTTTTCTCAAGGCTAAATAAGCTGCTTTGGTGGAAGATGTCCCTGCTCACTGCAGAGGATTGGTCTAGATGATCTTCAAAGGTCTCTTCCCACTCAAACCGTTCCATGATTCTATGGGGACAGGTTCAGTCCTCGACAGTCAGTGCCAGACAGACACCACCACTGTCTCACATCTCCCAGCACTGCATCCCAGTCACGACAACAGAGCATGGAGTCTCACTTGCCACGGGAGCTCCAAGAGGTGCTTCACTCGTGATCGCAGCCCCTCCACACGCAGCCTGCAAAGAGGAACTTGTTGGTTTAAAATAGACTCTGGTTCCTGCACTTGGAGGTTGCCAGTGCCAAGCCTCAGGCTCAGAGCTGGCTGCTGGGAATCAGGAAGCAGCAAATCTGTTCCTGCCCGGAGGAAGCAGAAGAGTTAAACCCACTGAAGGCACCATATTTTTCCAAGAAGAATCAGTTCTTCCCACACAGGGTCATTTCTTTCTTGAAACCAACCTCCCTTTTATCCACAAGAAAATCTGCTCATAATTATAAAGCAAGGAAGATGAGGGTTCTGGAAATATTCATTTGCAGCTGAGCCATTTTCACCCTGGCACAGGCAGAGTGAGCCTTCCCCGCTCCCATCTGTTGCCTTCGCGCCGAGCGCGGCGGCGGTGGCGATGCCAGCCAGGCTCTGCCACCCAGCGTAGCACGCTTGGGAGGGAGAACATGACACCCCCGTGGTGGGCTGAGAAGAGGGAGGGGGGAGTGGATGCCACAGAAGTGGGCAGGACATGGAGCTTGTGTCCTGCCCAAGATGTTTGCCTTACGCACAAACAGCTTGGCACCACGAAGGGCAGGGGGAAGGGGGAGGAGGAGGCATCATCTGAGCTCTGTTAGGGATGTCTGATGGTGCTGGGTTTAATAGAGCCCACAGAGCTTGGGCCTAGACCTTCTCTGCAGGAGATGTCTGCAGTCATAGTGGCATTCTTGGGCTAAAGCTGAGCAGCTTGGCCCTTCCTGCCCAGCATCTCCTCTGGGCACTGAGCACAGGCGCTGGACTCGTTGCTCCTTCTGCAGGGAAACCTCTAAAACTTCTCCCCATCATATCTCTCCCTCTTCCTTAGCTACATCCCATTTACATTGCCATGAATAAATCAATCTGCTTCTTGGTGCCTACACCTTCAAATATTTATAGACTGTTATTGTACTCTTCACTCCCTCCCTATACACACATGCCCTTTCCTTTAAGCGTCTCTCCACCAAACCATGTATATTTAGTTCTTTTAATCCCTCCCCATAAATCTGCCCTGATCCACTCCCTGCACTGGAGCCATTTATTTTTGTTAATGAGAGGCACAGCTGAGTGCACTGCAGAGGATGGTCATGGCAGGGGCTGTTGGCATCTTCCTCCTTGGCATGGTGCTCGAAGATCACAGCTCAGACATGCTCAGGCTGCTCAGGGCATCTCATAGGTTAGAATCACAGAATCGTTTTGGTTAGAATCATAGAATCAACCAGGTTGGAAGAGACCTCCAAGTTCAGCCAGCCCAACCTAGCACCCAGCCCTAGTCAGGCAACTAGACCATGCCACCAAGTGCCTCATCCAGTCTTTTCTTGAACACCTCCAGGAACGGACATCAAGTCCAACCCTTAACCCTGCACTGCCAAGGGACCACTAAACTATGTCCTTCAGCACCACATCTACACAGCTTTTAAATCCCTCCAGGGATAGGGACTTTGAGCAACCCCCTCCACCTCTCTCCAACCTTCTTCTGGGGAGTTGTAGAGAGCAAAAATATCTCCCCAGAACTTCCTCTTCTCCAGAGTAAACAACTCAAGTTACCTCAGCTGTTCATCACAAGACTTCTGCTCCAGACCCTTCACCAACATCTCCTGGGCATCTATTGTCATAGACAGCTCTGGGCTCCAGCCAGACTTCTGCTTTCTACCCTCTTTGTAATTTGCATCTTCTCCCCTCCCCCCACCTTGCATCTCCCAAATGCAAATGACAGGAGCAGCTCACAGACAACTTGCAAATCCAGAAATCAGCTATTTCTGGTGAGTGAATTTAAACTTCCTCTCTTATTTGCAATTTGCCTGTGAGTAGCTCACCAGCATCAAGGAGCCAGAAGCTGAGGAAGGTTGCAAGTTCAGCTTTAGATGCATACACCACGTGGGGCTTTTGCTCCATCTGCAAGTCCAGAACCACCAGGATAGAAGCTTAGTCCTCCAGGCCTCCATGCTCAGCATCTGCCAGCCGTGTTTCAGGCTCTCCTGAAGCTCAGCTGCTGCCATGGGCATGGGCTAGCAGAGCAAGCTCCTGAAACTCAGCTGCTGCCATGGGCATAGGCTAGCAGAGCAAGCTCCTGAAGCTCAGCTGCTGCCATGGGCATAGGCTAGCAGAGCAAGCTCCTGAAACTCAGCTGCTGCCATGGGCATAGGCTAGCAGAGCAAGCTCCTGAAGCTCAGCTGCTGCCATGGGCATAGGCTAGCAGAGCAAGCTCCTGAAACTCAGCTGCTGCCATGGGCATAGGCTAGCAGAGCAAGCTCCTGAAACTCAGCTGCTGTCATGGGCATAGGCTAGCAGAGCAAGGACCCACAGTATGTGAGGTCCAGGCTGACCTCATAGCATCACTCCACACTCTGAAGCTGGGTACTCACAAGCCAGGATGGGGATGGATGAATGAAGAGGATGGAATGTGCAGCAGTCCCTGTCAGAGCTGTCTGCCAAAAACTTCCCTTTCTGTGAGGCAAATGTCCTCAATCCACCTGCAGCTCCTGACCTCTACCTCTCCCTGAAAAAAGAAACAAGCCTCCAGCCCCTTCATTGCTGAGACACCTTCTGTTTCCCCCAGCCCCCCAGTACTTGCCCACTTCTCTATTTCCCACCCAGCTGGAGCTGCTGCTTTGTATGGCTGGGCAAACCCTCGCTCAGCTGGAAGTCCCTGTGAGACTAAAACAACTTCACTCCCATCACAGCAGTTTCCATGATCCTCTGCACATTCCAGGCTCGTAGCAGAGCCCACATCAGATGGACTCTTGTTCACCTCCAGGGTGATGATGATGAAGAAGTGTTTCTCCCCTTTGCCTGCTGCCATGGGGAGCTGGGATGTCTCTTAGCTGTGTCCCAGGCTGGGGCAGGGGAGATGACATGGTATCCTCAAGGAAGGGGTGCACCTCAGCCGGGACACAAGGTGCTCCCTGCATTCCCAACTTCCCAACCACAGGGGCTGTGATTATCCTTTGGCCCTCACACAAATTGCTCATTTGGCTTGGAGCTGCAGCTCCCTGGGTCTAGAATCAGGGCTTAAATCAAAGAACTCCCCTGGAGGGCTGCGAGGGAGAAGGAGACAATTAGATTTGAGCCCTGAAGTTTTACAAGTCTAATAAATTTCCTGGTAGCCTGGGGCCGCCGGGCTGCCGTGCAAGAGCCCTCGGTGAATGAAAGCAAGCATTCCTCAAGACAGGAAGCCACACCGGCACAAGGCAGGGCTGTCTGCGGGGGGATTGACGCCTCTGACCCCCTGCCTGCTGCCGCTGCCTGCTCTGCAGCTGGGCTGAGCACTGGGCACGGAGACAGTATCACAGCATCACAGTATCATCAGGGTAGGAAGAGACCTCACAGATCATCAAGTCCAACCCTTTAGCACAGAGCTCAAGGCTAGACCATGGCACCAAGTGCCACGTCCAATCCTGCCTTCAACAGCTCCAGGGACGGCGACTCCACCACCTCCCCGGGCAGCCCATTCCAGTGTCCAATGACTCTCTCAGGGAAGAACTTTCTCCTCACCTCCAGCCTAAATTTCCCCTGGCACAGCCTGAGGCTGTGTCCTCTCGTTCTGGTGCTGGCCACCTGAGAGAAGAGAACAACCTCCTCCTGGCCACAACCACCCCTCAGGTAGTTGTAGACAGCAATAAGGTCACCCCTGAGCCTCCTCTTCTCCAGGCTAACCAACCCCAGCTCCCTCAGCCTCTCCTCGTAGGGCTGTGCTCAAGGCCTCTCCCCAGCCTCGTCGCCCTTCTCTGGACACGCTCAAGCATCTCAATGTCCCTCCTAAACTGGGGGGCCCAGAACTGAACACACTAAACTGGGGGGCCCAGAACTGAACACACTAAACTGGGGGGGCCCAGAACTGAAGACAAAGACCCCACAGCCCACGCTGCAACCGCCTCGACTGCACAGCCAGCAGTGACATTCCTGTTTGTCCTGCATCCCTCTGCTTGCTCTGCCCATCTGCAATGGCCTCAGGGCTGATGGGTGGCAGAGGAGAAGAGGAAGGTCAGAGCCAGCAGTGTGGAGGGAAGCAGCTGGCTGCTCGCTGCTGGAGACACTGAGAAATGAGCATCTTAATTGTGCTTCACGCAGCACTGCTACAAAAAGGGTCATAGCAGAGAGGTTACAGAGGAGCTGGCACCTGAGGGGGACAGGGCAAAGCAGGCCTGGGGGGAGAAAGTTTCCCTCACCAAGTCAGATTACCCCCAAGGTCCTACACACTTTGGAAGGCACAATCCAGGCAGTGGCTGCTCACTGCCCTGCCAGATCCATAGAATCACCGAAGGGTTGGGTTGGAAGGGACCTCCAAAGGTCAACTCTCCTGCAGTCAGCAGGGGCAGCCTCCACTAGATCAGGCTGCTCAGAGCCTCGTCTAGCCTGACCTTGAATATCTCCAGGGATGGGGCCTCAACTACCTCCCTGGGCAACCTGTTCCAATGTTCCACCACCCTCACGGTGCAGAACTTGTTCCTAACATCCAATCTATATCTGCTGTCGTTTCAAATCATTGCCTCTTGTCCTGTCCCTGCAGGCCTTTGCAAACAGTCCCTCTGTAGCCTTCTTGTAATCCCCTTCAGGTACTGGCAGGCTGCTGTTAGGTCTCCCTGGAGCCTTCTCTTCTCCAGACTGAACAACCCCAGCTCCCTCAGCCTGCTCTCATAGCAGAGGTGCTGCAGACCACTGATCGTTTTCATGGACCTGCTCCATCAGGTCCATGTCCTTCCTGTATTGAGGGCTCCAGAGATGAACAGAGCAGTCTAGGTGAGGTCCTAGCAGAGCAAAGCTCTTCTCTTCCAGCCAGAAGCTGAGACACATCCCACCTTAACTTCAGCAATGCTAATGAAGAAGTTGGAGAAGGAAACTCCCTCTCTCCAGGAAGCAGAGGGAACCCCTGCAGCAAACCCTCTGCTGCTGCAGCCAAGCTGGTCCTCCAGCTGTGCTGGGGAGGGTTTATAGGGAGGGTTTATGTCTCCTCCCTCGGGCAGGTGAGATGGGAGTAGCCATGGGAGCACGTAGCCTGGCACAGCAACCTGCCTGTGCTTGCTTGGGCTCTGCACAGGGCTGAGCCCCTGGGCTGCTGTGCCACATCTACCTCGCTGTGACAGCACAGGAGGATCTGAGGCAGAGACAGGTCGCTCAGCAAGGACAGAGCCATGTCCAGCAAGCTCTGGGCAAGGAGGTCAGAGTCATAGTGGAAGGTAAACATGAAGAAAAGCCTGTTGCTCCCTGGGAAATAGCCTTCTGTGCTGCCTGACACAGATGTGGTGGCATCAGCTGTCCCCTGACACGGACACGGTGGCCCCGGTACCAGCACCTGCCTGGAGAGGAGCAGGAGAAGCACCTGTGCCCTTCCCTTCCATCCCAGGGAAAAGCCCTCAGCCAGCATCAATGCTGCCCACCAGATCAAACCACTCCTTGCCGCTCCAGGGGAAGCTCCTCAGCTCCATCTCCCACTTTTCTGGTTGCCTCCAGTGTTCATTTAACACAGCATTGCCACAGAGGCCACATTCCTCTGACACGATGTAAAACGTGCTTTATGCTGCCATCTCCACCCTGTCTTCTCAACTAAACCTTTTCCTCTTCCAGTTTGAGCTGGACACACTGTGCTGGGGATTTGCAGAGAGAGGGCCATAGAATCAAACAGGTTGGAAGAGACCTCCAAGATCATCCAGTCCAACCTAAGATCTGCTGAAGCAGCCACTCAATGCTAAACCATCACTCATAAAACCTGGAGGTCCCTGTGAGTCCTTCAAATGTGTCACCAATGACCATAGATCTCCATTTCATGGGGGGGCCTCTCTCTCCTTCCTCTTCTCTTCCCTCTCTCCTGCAGTGGGCTGGTGAGGATGAGGAGAAATGAAGGTGACACAACACTGGAGCAGGCTGCCCAGAAGGGTTGTGGAGTCTCCTTCTCTGGAGGCATTCCAAATCCTCCTGGATGTGTTCCTGTGTGACCTGCTGTGGCAGGAGGGTTGGACTGGGTGATCTTTTGAGTTCCTTTCCAACCTTTAATGTTCTGTGATATGTCAGGAAGTGAGCACCCAGCCCTGCTCTTGTGGAGTGGGACAGAGCAGGTTCCAGTAAGGTCTGT
Source organism: Pogoniulus pusillus (assembly GCF_015220805.1). Classification (NCBI taxonomy): domain Eukaryota; kingdom Metazoa; phylum Chordata; class Aves; order Piciformes; family Lybiidae; genus Pogoniulus; species Pogoniulus pusillus. The sequence goes on along the minus strand of NC_087282.1, from coordinate 4,770,098 downwards.
TACCCCCAGCCAGGCTTTACAATCAGCCTCAGAGTTTACAATCAGAGTTCACTGGGCAGGAGCTACATCAGGGATCATCCATCCATGACTTTGCAGGTTGCCTGCCCAGTTAGGCATGGTTGGGGAGGGTTACCTTAAGGCAACAGGTATAACTGTGAGCATCTGAGGCAGAGAATCATAGAACTGAGGAGTCACTTTGGCTGACAAGAAGATTCTTGAGATTGTCAAGTCCAACCCTTAAGCCAGCACTGCCAGGTCACCACTACACTGTGTCCCCCTGCACCACATCAGTACAGCTTTTAAACCCTTCCAGGGATGAGGATTCCACCACATCTCTGGGCAACCTGTTTCAGGGCTTGACAACCCTTTCAGTGAAGAAATTGCTCCTCATGTCCAAACTAAACCCCTCCTAGCACAGCTTGAGGCTGTTTCATTTCATGCTATTACTTGTTCCTTGGGAGACTCACCTCCACCTCCCCCCAACCTTCTTTTGGGGAGTTGCAGAGAGCAAGAAGGTCTCCCCTGAGCCTCCTTTTCTCCAGACTAAACAACCCCAGTTGTTTCTCATATGGCTTTCCCTCTAGACCCTTCACCATCTCCATAAGGACTCATAGGGGGGTGACAGGACCTCTGTTTTTCACCAAATTGGACCCTGCTGCAGTGTAAAGCAGAAGGAGAAAGTACTGGCACCAACCCCAGGAGCAGGATAGGACCAGATGGTTTCACTCTTTGTGTCTTCTAGACTGGAGGGGGTTTTAATTTGGCTTTTTTTCCCTCTCTTTTACATTCCAAAGGCAGGGTGCAGGTGGGGAAGGAGCAGGTTATGCAAATGCTCCTAGACAGCTTTACCTGCAGTCGTCTTGGCAACACAGAGCAGACATCAGGATGTGGGCAGGGCAGAGGGCAGTGGAGCACAGGGTTCCTCTGCCCTCTGGGGGCAAACTGCTCAGTAGAGGTGATGCCCAGTTGAGTATCCTCACAGGGCCCCTGGTTCCCCAGCTCAAGAGGACCAAAGCTCAGCAGCAGCTCAGATCAAAGAGCAAGCAGGTCAGGAGGAAGTCTGATGGTTGCTTTTAATGTCCTGAGCACACTACCAACAAATATTGTCCTGGAGAGCTGTGTAACTGGTTAATTGGCACAGGGAAGAGGAGAACACTAAGAGTTTAAGAGATTCTGAATTACATCTGGGGGTGAAGGAGGCAGCAGGCTCAGGGGGTAATTCATCACCAGTCAGACTTTGCAGGGCACCCACCGCAGCCAGCACTGCAGCCCAGGGAGCTGGCATGGGGCTGTGGGATGGGCAGAGCCACATACCTATGGGACACAGGACATAGCATTTCCACTCCAGATCCATCCTTATCAGAAGCAGCTCATGGAGGATGTCAGGGAGATGCAGTGTGTCCATCTCTTGGTACAAGTGCTCCTCCATTCAGCTCACTCATCAGGGTTACTTTAATTTCTCCTGTTCCCTCTCAACAGCTTGAAGCAAACATCCTCTGGTCACTGCTGCATCCCTCTAATGGGACCCATCGTTGGGAAAAGCTCTCAACATCCTCAAACCAGCCAGAACAATGGTCCTGTTAAATGGGATGAGAAGTCTCCAAAGGGAAAGCTAATGCTAGGGCATTCATCCCAGGGAACCCTGAACTCTCCTCAACAGAGAGCAGCAGAGGGGAGTGGGTTGAGAGAAGACCCTTCCTGGTGGTGGTTCTCCAAGGGCTGCAGAGGAGACTGGTGCAGAGGTGAGCTGCTCTGGATGCAGCTTCTCCCAGGCAGTGAGCACTGCCCTCTGGACACCCCAACAGCCCACAAAGCATCTCAGAGACTCTCTGTCATTTCCAGCCACCTAATTACAAGGTTGTGCTTCCCAGTACCAATGAAAACAGAAAAGCCCTTCCAGGAACAGAGTCCAGTCCCAGCTCCCCTGCTTGGAACCTTTACCATGATCTTGTTTAGGTGTTTTGTATCCAAGATGTGAGAAGTCGGCAAGAACTTTTTAACCCTAAAGGTGCCTTTGGTGCAGCTCTGCTGGAAGTGGCTGTGGAGATACTTCACAACCCAACATTAGCTCACATCCTGTTCCCATCCCCCTGCAAGCACTGAACCCAAACAAACAGGCTGCCTGGCTACGGGAACCACAGCCCTTCCCTGCTTCCAAGGAGGAGCACGATGCTCGGGGGCATGTCACAGGGCAGCTCCCTCCACCTGCCCATGACGTTCAGGGCAGGACTCACACCTCTGACCTGGATGTGAAGTTGTTGCCAACCTCATCACCCACTGAGTAAGGTGAGGAGCAGCACGGTGGAGGAGCAGCACGATGGAGGAGCAGTGCAGTGGAGGAGAAGCACAGTGGAGGAGCAGCAAGGTGGAGGAGCAAGATGAGCACAGCCACTCAAGCCAGCAACACCTGAGCTTTCCCCAGCCCAGCCCCGGCTCCCTGGCGCTTGGTGACCTACTGCAGTGGAGGCAGTTTGGTGGCAATTAGACACATCCTCATTTCCTGGCGAGCGACTCAAGAGCAGGGCTGGAACTTTGGGCCCTTTCAATTAGCATTTTGCTCTCTAGCGCTAAGCGGCTATTAGAGGTGCTCCAAGCTGCCACCCGGGGCCCTCCCAGCCCATCTGAAGAAGCATTTCCCTTTCTGACCAGAGTAATTGATGTCCTATTTTCCCTTCATTCGTATGCAGGTGGCACGGGAAGACCAGAATGATGTGGAGCTGACAGAGAGATGGAGCAGCAGGCTGTCCCCTCTCCCCTTGTTGCTTGCCACCAAGCTGAACCCACCACACTGGCTTTGTTGGAGCTTTACTGGTCCCAGCTAAACCCACAGATCTGGCTTTTAGGGCTCTGGAGCCAAGCCAGCAGCTTCTCCATCCCCGTGTGGTGCTTGCTTTGACACTCAGCTCAGACACAGTGAGAAGGAGACGTCTCCATCCTCTGCGGTCCCTGGCGGGGATTTGGCTGCATCACTCTTGGTGTCCCTCCGGTCGCAGGGACTGTAGGGATGTTTGTCTGCATGGCCTCAGCAGGGGTAGGCTCCCTAAATGGGGGAAGGGCCGAAAAAGCAGGGACTCCCCTGCCAGGGCAGCCCTGTGGAGTGCACAGACCACACATGGCTACACCTCCTTGTCTGCTGCCAGCTGCTAGGACAGGCTGAGAACCTCTCTAGCCTTGGGAGTGACATATCCCAGGAGACAGAGGCAGGATGCATTCTTCTCCCAGAGCAGAGTTACAGGGCCTGGCTGCCTGGAGGTCCCAGTTCAGCATCCCACCAGCGCTGAAGGTCAGCAGGTCCCTTGCAGAGGTCCCTGTGGGTTTTACAAGCCCTTCTTCACAGCGAGTCACTCCACTTGCTGCCAGGATGGTGCTGCTGGCAGCAGGGAACCCAGCCAAGCTGGATGGAGCAGGGATGCACCACAGAGAGGGAGCAGTGATGCAGGAAAGTAGAAGCCCTGGAGCTCTCTCCCTCTTTGCTCCCAGGGAACAGTGACTGATGGATGTATTAGGCTCAAAACAGAGCAGGCAAGTCCCCAGACATGTGTGGATCAGGAACATGACACAGGGAACACTGATGACACTGACAGCCCCAAGCAGACACCTCTCAACAGGGCAGGGAGGAGGAAGGGAAGGGCCAATGATGGAACAGGTTGCCCAGAGAGGCTGAGGATTCCCCCTCCCTGGAAATGTTCAAGGCTAAGCTTTGAGCAGCCTGGTCTAGTGGAAGGTGTCCCTGCCCATGGTAAGGTGGTTGGAGTAGATGGTCTTTGAGGTCCCTTCCCATCCCAACCACTCTGTGATTGCATGAATCCGTGGAGAGCACAGCCACTGCAGGGCTGCTGGTGCCGTCTCCAGCCCGTGTGTGCGGGGGTGGGCAGCCGTGAACTTTATTGCTGCTTAATTCTTGTCTGCGGACACGTCCTTGGCACCGGGCGTGCATGTGTGTGCCTGCCCGCTCGCCCTGCGCTCCGTGCTGCAGGTCTGGCCAGCCCCTGCGCTCCCTGGGCTTGGCCCCGCAGCCTGCTCCTGCTGCCTCCTGCTGCAGCTCTGAGTCACAGCCAGCGGCGGAGCAGGTAGGGCAAGGCACGCTGCTAGCTGCCCCTCCTCCTCCAGCCAACACCTTTGGCCAGCTGCAGGGGGAAAGATGCAATTGCTTCAGGGGTGCTGGGGCAGGCATGGGAGGTGTTGCAGTGTGCTCCTGGCCTCATGTGAGTGTGGTCTGCATCGTGGAATGGGGAGGAAGAGTCATAGAAACATAGAGTCAGTCGGGGGGACTGTGGAAGAGACCACAAGGATCAGCCAGGTCCAGCGCCCCCCTGCCATGGCCAGGGACACCCTACCCTAGAGCAGGCTGCACACAGCCTCAGCCAGCCTGGCCTTAAACACCTCCAGCCATGGGGCCTCAACCACCTCCCTGGGCAACCCATTCCAGCCTCTCGCCACTCTCATACTCAACAACTTCCTCCTCACCTCCAGCCTGAACCTACCCATCTCCAGCTTTGCTCCATTCCCCCCAGTCCTGGCACTCCCTGAGAGCCTAAGAAGTCCCTCCCCAGCTTTTTTGTAGCCCCTTTTAGATCCTGGAAGGCCACAAGAAGGTCACCTGGGAGCCTCCTCTGCTCCAGAAAGAACAGTCTGTGCTCACAGCAGAGCTGCTGCAGCTCTCTGAGCATCCTCCTGGCCCTTCTCTGGACACACTCCAGCATCTCCATATCCCTCTTGTAATGGGGGCTCCAGAACTGGACACAGCACTCCAGGTGGGGTCTCAGCAGAGCAGAGTACAGGGAGAGAATCACCTCCCTCAATCTGCTGGACACATCTAGTTAAACACCTCACTAAAAGTCCTTTAAAGGTCATCTAGTTAAACACCCCAGCAGTCAGCAGGGACATCTTCAACCAGAGCAGGCTGCTCAGAGTCCATCCAATCTGATCTGGAACGTTTCCAGGGAAAGGGCATCTACCACCTCCCTGAGAGAGCAGGGCCAGGGTTTCACCACTGTCAGTGTAAAATATTTATTCCTTATATCCTGTCTAAATCCCCCTCTTTTAGGTCAAAGCCATCACCCCTGCCCCTGTCACCACAAGCCCTGCTCAAAAGTCTGTCCCCGGTTTTCTCACAGGCCCCTTTAAGTACTGGAGGGCCACCAGAAGCTCTCCCTGGAGCCTTCTCTTTTCCAGGCTGAACAACTCCAGCTCTGTCCTCACAGCAGAAGGGTTTCAGCCCTCAGATTATTTCTGTGGCCTACTCTGGCCCTGCACCAACAGATCCATGTCTTTCTTGTGCTGACACTCCAGACCTGGACCCAGCACTGCAGGTGAGGTCTCAGCAGAGTGGAGGGGAGGGACAAAATCTGCTCCTGCTGCCCATGCTGCTGAGGATGCAGCCCAGGACACAGGTGGACATGAACACATGTAAGTGCACATGGAGAAAAGCTTCTGCCATGGTGCCCAGGGTATGTCCTGAGATGAAAGCACCATGTTCTCCTTCCCCCAGCTCTCAGGAGCCAGGTGGTCTCCCTTCGACTGACCTCCTCATACCTGTGCTGCATATGACCAGGGGAAGGCATCCTCAGCTCAGCCTCCTTTTCTCCACCCCAACATACATGAGACAGCACTCAGGAGGTGCAGGAAATGGAAGAGGAGCATCCAGACTTGTGGCCACTCCTGACAAAGCCCCAGAGCATCTCAGAGATGTGGCCACATGGCTTCTTGGGGCTCTGCTGGGAGCATGAATTCATTTGGGAGCATGATTGCATTTTTTGGGGTGCTTTGAAAGTCATTAAAAGAGATGAAGGAAGGAAGAAAAGGCAACCAAAAAAAAATTAAAGGAAGGATTATTAGCAGAGCTGGGAGGGAATTCCCCAGGGAGAAGGTGGCTCTGGTGCAACAGGCTTAAAATCTTCTCTGAACTGATCTGCATAACCAGAGGCTGAAGCACCAGAGTTTGTCTGAGCTTCCAGGCACAAGGCATTGCCAGAGCTCCACGTGCCTCTCCTTGCCCTGGGAGAGAGAACAAGTTCTGCCTGCAGGAAAGAAGCCAGGACCTGCCAGGACTTCCTCAGGAGGTGAGAAGCAAGGATGAAGGCTGAGACAGCAGTCCTGGTGGGCAGCAGACCACCGTGCACGGTGAGGTTGGCTGCTCGGGTGGAATTTGGCAGGGAGCATGGAAACTGCCCCGCTTGGACGAGTGTCTGAGATGTGTCTGGATGAAAATCAGTGCCAGGATCACTCAGACAAGTTGTGCTGCTGGGGTCACTGCACAGTCTATGGCCTGTCTCTTGCCCGGGGATGTGTGCTGAGGAAGCAGAAGGCCCTGGCTGCACTCCAGGAATAGATAAGCTGTTTAGTTATAGGATAACTAGATTAACCAGGCTGTGTGGGGACAACAGATCACTGCTGCTAAGCCAGAGATGTGGGACTGATATGCCCCTTGGCCCTGATATGGGAAAGCAGCAGGTTCAACCTGGAACATAAAGGAAGGTGGGAGAACTTCATTGCAATGTCAGGAGCAGCACACATGTACCCAAGGACCTAACTGACACCTTCCATGGCAGCTCACCAAGACAGAGAGAAGTTGTTGGCTACCTAACCCATGCCACACCATGTCAACCCATCCATCCCATCTCCCTTCCCTGGCAAGGTGGTGTCTGTAGCACAGACCTCCTGAGAACCCAGGTATGACCACCTTTTGCAGCAGAGCAGCAGTGAAGATGTGTGGCAGGGTGCAGGGAGGCATCTGCAGCCACACTGACACCAGCTGAGCCACATCAGCCCACACTGAGTCTCCTGTGCCACAGCCCATCCCAGGCAGATGGACATGCCTCAGCTGCTCCAACTCCTCTTGTCCATCCTATTTCCAGTGCCACCTCATCATTTCTTGCACTCTTGCCTCCTCCTGCATCCCTAGATGAATATTCCCAGCTCAGTCCCTCTGTGACTGGCTCGACCTCAGTTGCTGGGTTTCAGACACCCTATGTATTCACTAACTGCTCCTCAGGCTTCATCTCTCTCCATGGCTGAGAATCTCCCCTTGCAGAAAGAGATTCCATTCCTCCCTGGAGGGAACTGGTGGCCTAAGTGACCTGTCTGGCTTTGCTGCTGACCCTGGATAAGGCATTGAATGTCTCTGGTTCTTTGCTCATCTCCTGAGTCCTGGAAGCATCACTTCCAGACCTGATGGACATGACCTGATTAGTTAATGCTTGGTGTCTGCTTGGTATACATTGTTCAAGGTGGTTACCTGAAGGCTGAGGTTGGAAAAAGATGAGATTTTCCTGACTCATAATGAGTCCCAGGGAAGGGAAGAGCACACAAAACTTCCTAGAGCCATAACAGCTTCCTCAGGATTAGCTGGAGAAAGGGAAATGTGCTCATCCAGGGGACAAGCAGCTGCTGAGTTAAATGAAAGCACTGAAGAAACCAATTTTGGGGGTGTAATTTCTCACTTGCATGTAAGTGGTACTTACCCTGCTAATTGCTTATACTCAGAGCAAGCCATGCAGGCTGTTTTCACTGCTCTCCAGAACCCAGGAGCTGTGTGCTGGGCACATAGGAGCTGGTGATCCCTCCTGCGTGGAGGATGAGCTGAAGGTCACCTCCTCCCCCAGGAGAAAGGAGCATCAATGAGGTTGCTCCTTCAAGAGCTGCCTCCGATGTGCCAACCTCATGCCTGTGCTCTCAGGACATGGTCTGGCTGACATGGGTTAGGCTCACCTTGGCACCCATACTCGGGCATCCATCAAAGATGGCATTTTCAGGCCACCTCTTTTCCCACCAGCTTTACTGTGCAGCTTGCCAGGGCACTGGAAGTGCAGTGATGTAAATGGGACATATTTTGGAGGCCAACAAGTGAGGCTGAGCTTAAACTCACAATCAAACACTTTAATCACTCCTCCAAAACTCCTCCTAAGGACATGGTCAGCAATGGGTTCATTCTCCTACCCCCAGGCTTCTGGATGTCCTTCAGCTTGGTGGATTGGTGCCTCTTGATGTCCCTGTTGGCTCCAGGCATGCTGAGACCAGAACCCAACCAGTGTGTCTTAAGATCAGATTCATTTTGGCTTCAATAGTGAAGCAATGCCTCATGTCATGGGAGAAGAACCATGGTGTGGAGAGCAGCTCAGAGAATCATAGAATCAGCCAGGTTGGAAGAGACCTCCAAGATCGTCCAGCCCAGCCTAGCACCCAGCCCTGGCCAATCAACCAGACCATGGCACTAAGTGCCCCAGCCAGGCTTGGCTTCAACACCTCCAGGCACAGCCACTCCACCACCTCCCTGGGCAGCCCATTCCAATGCCAATCACTCTCTCTGACAACAACTTCCTAACAACATCCAGCCTAGACCTCCCCTGGCACAACTTCACACTGTGTCCCCTTCTTCTGTTGCTGCTTGCCTGGCAGAAGAGACCAACCCCACCTGGCTACAGTCTCCCTGCAGGGAGCTGTAGCCAGCAATGAGCTCTGCCCTGAGCCTCCTCTTCTGCAGGCTGCACACCCCCAGCTCCCTCAGTCTCTCCTCTCAGGGCTGTGCTCCAGGCCCCTCACCAGCTTCATTGCCCTTCTCTGGACACATTGCAGTACCTCAACATCTCTCTTGAACTGAGGAGCCCAGAACTGGACACAGCACTCAAGGTGTGGCCTTAGCAGTGCTCAGTACAGGGGAATCACAGAATCACAGAATCAGTCAGGGTTGGAAGGGACCACAGGGATCATCTAGTTCCAACAACCCTGCTATGGGCAGGGACACCCTACCCTAGATCTGGCCAGAGGAAGAATAACCTCCTTTGTCCTGCTGGCCACACTGTTCCTCACACAGGCCAGGATGCCATTGGCTCTCCTGGCCACCTGGGCACACTGCTGGCTCATGTTTAGCTACTATCTACCAGCATCCCCAGGTCCCTCCCTGCCTGGCTGCTCTCCAGCCACTTTGTCTCAAACCATGAGATGCAGAATGGACTTGTAGAGATGGAAGAGGTGTGAAGGAAGAGGCAGAAACATGATGCTGCCTCAGCTGCTTCCTGGTCCATCACATCCTACTTGACTTTCTCAGCAGGTTTCCCCCCTTCCAGCCCCTGGCTGCTCTGGAGTGTTTTCCTTGCACCAAAGACTTCTCCACTTTCCCCACAGCACGTAATAAGGCGACCACACAAACCAGAGGATGTGAGTCGGAGCGGCTCCGAGCGCACCGGGCAAATCTGATCCTGCCAGATTAGGGAAGGCATTAACGAGGCTTTGAGCCCCTTGCCTGGGTCTGGGGTTTATATATGGCCACGGTCACCACTCTGAGAGTGACAGTGTAATACATCAGGGCTGCCAGCCGCAGCCCGCGGCTCCCTGGCACCCAGCCAGGCAAAGGTAATTTTGTGCTGAGTGATATCAGAAGTCGAAATGAGCCCCACATACTTGGGGTAATTCCCAGAGGCTGTAAAACACCTCGGCCGTCTCCCATCCAACATTTATGTGTTTTGCATTAAACTTCCCCCCAAATTAGTGCTAAGTGCATTAAAGTTGTAAAAACAGCCTGCCTAAAACCCCATTAAATGCTTAAATATACGGGTGCGGTGTAGGGGGATCTATAATTCAGGTTTGAATTCAAGAGCCCCATAAAGCTCAGGTCCTGCACTGGGAGCGTGGAGCCCTTTGGAAGGGATGCCCTGGCCTCATCGTCAGCTCCTAGAGCAGCTTCTTTCCCAACAGGGATTCCTTTGAGATGTCAGATGTTGCAACTCTATTAATACTCTCGCTGGAGCATCGGATGCAGACAAGACAGGCCACGGGGGATGGGAGGAGGGAGGTGGAGTGGAAGCCTGCAGGCTTGGATCGGTGTCTCACCATCCCAGCATGTCTAGGGGATGCAGGGTGGAAGAAGGCCCCGGGGGGACTGGAGCTGGCCCAGGGCCGGCTATTGTCAGGAAGCAGAAATGTCCCTCCTGCCCCGGCTGCTCGGGATGAAGCTGCTGCCAGCCCAGAGCCTGTCAGCACACTGGCAGGAAGCTTCACGGGGACCTTCTCCCCCAGCATTCACCACTCGGGTTGGAAGGGCTGGTGGAGACCTTCCCAGTAAGGCAGCGGATGCTGAGGGGGCCTGAGGCACCCAAAGCAGCACTTCCCAGTCCCCTCCAAGCTCTCCAAGCATGTTTCATCCCCTCAAGATGCTTAGCTAGACCCAAAATCCCTGTGCCACCGGAAACCTGGCACTGAGCCTGAGTTTTTCATTTCATCCCATCTCCTCTGGCAACCCTCTGTGTGTTTGGTGTTTACATCCCAGGGTGCCTGGATACTGTCCCTCCTCGACCACACTCATGGAGCTTCCCAGCGCTTCCCGTCATTGGATGACATCTTCCTCATGGTGCTGTTTCCACCACAGGCTCTCCCAGGAGCAACAGAGCAGCTCCCATAGTCTCTGCTCACACACTGAAGCCTGGAGAGGAGGCTGCTGCTAACTAGCTCAACCCTAACCAGCTCCCCTTCCTGCCTGGCAAAGCCCACAGGGCTCCTCCATGCCAGGCACAGACTGTTAGCAGTGGGCAAAGGGCTCTGGGCATGGTTCTCTGCTCAACCCCTGAGAGGCTGCCTGGGTCACCAGGCTGGCTACTGCATTTTCATCTATTTCAGGCCACAGAAGACCATCATCTGTGTGAACCAGCCGTAGCAAAGACTGAGAAGCCTGAGGACCAAAGTGGCCAGCAAAAAGCCTACAAAGGAAGGGATGGGGGCAGAAGGCAGGTGAGCCTGCAGGTAGCCACAGGGACCCTGGCAGACAGGAGGAGCATGCAGGGTGGTAGGATTGCAGGACACCTGGGTGCTGTGTGATTCCCTCAGCACCCTGCAGCAAAACTGAGCCCCCACCCACCTGTGCATGGCTCATGGCAGCACTGGGTGAAGCCAGCCTGTCCAGATGCACGGTGGCACTGGCAGGAGCAGCCCCATGGGTCGAGGGGAGGGGAGAGAAGGGAGGCTTCCTCGTGTTTGCTTTTCTCATGTGTTCCCAGAAAGATGGGCATCTCTTCCAGGTTGGCTCCCAGCTGAAGTGAGCTGGGAAACAGGCAAACAGCTATGAAATCACTCAGTCTGAGGAGGAAATGGCTGTGCCCCTCTGGTGTCCTTTCACAAGGGAGCAAATTATCAGATCAGCCTCCAGCTCAAAGAAAGCAGTCAGAGGGATGAGGACATAGATTCAGCTGCAGTTAGTCAAACTCCACAGGCTCTGTCCAGTGACCTCCATTGCTCTCCTCCCACCACCATGCATCCCACACCCCCCACCGTATTCACAGGCCACTCAGAACTCAGATTGGTGTCTTCCAATCTCATCCCATCCCAATCCATCCCATCTCATTCTATCCCATCCTTACCATCCCATCTTATCCTATCCAACCCCATCACATCACATTTGCATCCCTTCCCATCCCTTCTATCTCATCCTTCCTATCCCATCCCCTTTCCTTCTATTATCCTTATTCCCTCCGCCCCCCAGCATCATTCCCTTGCTGTGCTACTGCCACCACAGGAGAAGCCAATCAGCAGCACCCAGGATGGCTCCACAGCCAGGTCTGATGGGCTTATGGTCATCATCCCCTATGCTTACTCTCAGAGGAACCTGTCTGCTTTTATTACTGTCACTTCCCAACCCTCTGGAAACCTTCCCAAGATGTACTTACAGAATTACTGTTTCTGCTCTGAAGAGAAAACAGCCAAAGCCTTGTTACAACTCCTAATGTTAACATCTGAATGTAAGGATTAGCCCCTCACAAAGGGTGACCTGTTTGTTTAGTGCTGGTTCCACTTGTTTGAAAGTGAATTTCACAAAGTCTCTTTCCCTTCTCCTGTATCCTCCTGGCTCCAGACCTTCAGGCTCCCACCAGGGTTGGGGGCAAGCTTTGGCCACCCAGAGTTTTCCCTGCTGGAAACACAGTTCTCCAAACCACACCAAGACTGAGAGTTCCCAGCTCATCTGCAGCCTTCCAGCCCACCACTGGTTGCACTGGAAGCTCCTGGGGGTGAGTTCAGCATGAGATCCAACCAAAACTACAACTACCTGAGGGGAGGTTGTGGCCAGGAGGAGGTTGCTCTCTTCTCTCAGGTGGCCAGCACCAGAACAAGAGGACACAGCCTCAGGCTGTGCCAGGGGAGATTTAGGCTGGAGGTGAGGAGAAAGTTCTTCCCTGAGAGAGTCATTGGACACTGGAATGGGCTGCCCGGGGAGGTGGTGGAGTCGCCATCCCTGGGGCAGTTCAAGGCAGGATTGGACGTGGCACTTGGTGCCATGGTCTGGCCTTGAGCTCTGTGGTAAAGGGTTGGACTTGATGATCTGTGAAGTCTCTTCCAACCTTGGTGATACTGTGAGACTGTGTTACTGTGAAAACAATTCCAGCATCAACAGGAGAAGAAGTGGTCCTGATCCTAGGTGAGGGCTGGATGACTGACCCCAGCAGAAACAAGATGTGGTGCCCTCACTCTCTCTTGGTCCCAGCAGTGAGCCCATTTCAGTGGTTCCAAAGCTATCCAAGCCATAACCAGGCAAGAGACGGACAGGAGCAAGTCAAGAAGAGATTTCCCTCTAGTCAGCTGCAGCTGCATCACAGTTTTCCTGATGCTGAGCTGCAGGGAGCAGGGAGATTGAGGAGAAAAGGGCACAAAGCTCCTCCAGATCTGAAATCAGGACCACATCGGATCCCTGCATCCTTCCAGACCATGCACATCTTGCTCCAAGCACGAAGCCTCTGAAGCTTTGTGACCAACTGAGTTGGGTTTTCTTCTGGGGAGAAGCCACATTATTTATAAAGGGTAGGTAAAATATTGATGTTATGAGCTGGTTTGCCTTGTTGGCTTGAAAAATTAATAGGACATTAACATTTAGGGTTTAAAAACCGAGCTGGAAATTAAACAATGGTCAGATTTGTGGTGGGAGCAGTGTGGCAGCAGGAGCATTTATGGCAGGCCAGACAAATGAGCCCACCACTTCTCTGCCAAAGCCATGAGGATCTGAGGGTATTTTTATGCCCTGAGAAGGAGGGAATGATTTAAAATAATAACAAAAATAAACATTGGTAGTTAAGGACAACCCAAACAAAGGCAAAGGCATTGATGTCATACTTAAAAAAATACAGGAGACTTCAAGATAAGCTTTTAGAGTGGTCAAATATAGAAGCCAATTATGCCAACAGAGCCCCTGCAAGGATTCCTCTGCAGAGTCCCCTTGGTTTTGCCCGCTTTAAGGCGCTGATGATGCCTCCTAGAAAACCCTGGTCAATAGTTTGGTCTCAAACACAGCACTTCTCTTGGTAGGATGGAAACAGAGACCAAACTCACCTTTGGTGTGGTTGCACTTAGTGGTTCACCCCAAAGTTTGGGGGGGGCGATTGTCTCAACACCACCACCTCCCAGCAGCTCCTCCATTCTCTCCACTGCCACCATCCCCAGGTGAGGCTCAGGCCAGGTAGCAGCTTGTAGGACTTTCCCATTGGAATGGGCTGCCCAGGGAGGTGGTGGAGGCACCATCCCTGGAGGTCTTCAAGAAAAGACTGGATGGGGCACTTAGTGCCATAGTCTGGTTGATTGGTTAGGGCTGGGTGATAGGTTGGACTGCATGATCTTGGAGGTCTCTTCCAACCTGGTTGATTCTATGATTCTATGATTCTATGACTTAAAGAAATAATAGAATCAGTCAGGGTTGGAAGGGAGCACAAGGAGCAGCCAGTTCCAACCCCCCTGTCATGCCCAGGGACACCCTACCCTAGAGCAGGCTGGCCAGAGCCCCACCCAGCCTGGCCTTAAACACCTCCAGGGATGGGGCTTCAACCACCTCCCTGGGCAATATTGCATTCTGCTTCCTTCCCTACAACTTTTCCAAGCTTCAAGAGTGGTGGTGCCAGAGGTCCACAGTTGGGTGGAGAAAAGGTAGAGTCAGAGGAGGAAAAGGAGAAGGTGGCTTTTGGATGGTTTCCTCCTGCCCTAGAGACAAATCTTTCTCTTCAAGACGCTACATGCCGTGACCTGAAACAAGCCCTTGAGTCTGCTTTGACAAAAGAGGCAGAAAAGGGTGAGTTAGGAGGAAGAGCTCTTCTCATGGGGATAAATAACTAGTTGAGTAACCCTGGTTTGAGCAACTCTACCTAATAACACTCTTCCATTAATGCTTAGTGTCAGCTGAGTCACTGGCAGCAGTCTAACAGCCTCCATTTTCAAGAGCAAGCAGCGATTTTGTGAGCCTGACTTGATGGCACTTTGAGAGCAATCACTTCCACGCACTGCCTGTGACAGGCAGCTTCAAAAGGTCTGGGGGCAGGCACCCAAAGAGAGCCCATCTGCTCTTCAACTGCTGGGCAAGCCCTCCTTCTGAATCCAGGAGTGGTTGTGCAAGAGCAGGCTTGTCCATTAAAGTGTTAGCCCTACCCATGGCTGTGAGAGCCAGGGTGAAAGGGCTGAGATGGAGCAGCCAGCTGGGGAAGGGAGGGGGCGGATAATGGACCTTGCAGAACACCACAGAGGAGAGAGGCTGCTGAAAGGCTGAGATTGGGCTTGATAACCTGAACCACCAAAGGGAGCAAACCACTTGCTGGCAGCAATAACGACGGGATGGAGGAGGTCGGGAAGGATGGTCATGGATGGGATGAAGGAGGTCGGGGTGGATGGTTATGGACAGGATGGAGGAGGTTGAGGTGGATGGTCATGGATGGGATGAAGGAGGTCAAGGTGGATGGTCATGGATGGGATGAAGGAGGTCAGGGTGGATGGTCATGGATGGGATGGAGGAGGTCAGGAAGGATGATCATGGATGGGATGGAGGAGGTCAGGGTGGATGGTCATGGATGGGATGGAGGAGGTCAGGGTGGATGGTCATGGATGGGACGGAGGAGGTCAGGGTGGATGGTCATGAATGGGATGGAGGAGGTCAGGGTGGATGGTCGTGGATGGGATGGAGGAGGTCAGGGTGGATGGTCATGGATGGGACGGAGGAGGTCAGGGTGGATGGTCATGGATGGGATGGAGGAGGTCAGGGTGGATGGTCATGGATGGGACGGAGGAGGTCAGGGTGGATGGTCATGGATGGGATGAAGGAGGTCAAGGCAGATGGTCATGCTGGTAGACAGGCTGAGGTCAGGGAGCCTAGGCAAGGCGTGGTGGCAGAGGAGTTGCCAACCTCCCTTGCTCCTTTGGCATTCTTTGAATAGCTAAAATAATAGCACTAATCAGCTCCAAAGAGAAGACGCTGAGGTCATCCCAGACAGCGCCTGGCAGGGCTGAGCTTCGTTAGACTCATAAAACGAAGGCAGCAGTTAATTAGGCCCCAGCATGCCTTAAAAGGCATTTAGCCCAGCAAGCCCTATAAAAGGCATCTCTGTCCACGGCAGGGCTCCTCTCCATGAGGTGGTTTCTGACACAGCGCTGTGGGAACAGGCTATTCCTGAACGGGAAAGGAGGTCAGGGAGCTGAGGGAGGGCAAGCGCTGAGGCAGGCAGGTGAGAAACTGAGAGAGAGGAGGGAGGGGGAGAGGAAGAGAGGGAGAGAGGGAGGGGGAAGAGGGGGAGACAGGGAGAGAGAGACAGAGAGGGAGAGGGAGGGGGAAAGGTAGAGAGAGGGAAGAGAGGGAGAGAGAGAGAGAGAGAGAGAGAGGGAGGGGGAAAGGTAGAGAGAGAGAAGAAGGGGAAAGAGAAGGAGAGGGAGGGGGAGAGAGAGAGGGAAGAGGGGGAGAGGGAGAGGGAAAGAAAGAGAGAGAGAGAGAAGGAGGGGGAAGAGGGGGAGAGGGAGATACAGAGAGGGAGGGGGAAAGACAGAGGGAAGAGGGGGAGAGACGGGGAGGGGAGAGGGAGAGAACCAACTGCATGGTCACACCAGCACAGACAGACAGCAGCCTGCAGAGGCTGAGGCATCGAAGTGAGCTAGGAGAAGATCAACGAGGGAGACTTAATACTCCTCTAGAAAACTTCTTCACCAAAAGAGTTCTCTGGTCTCTTCTGCCAGGCAAGCAGCAACAGAACAAGGGGACACAGTGTGAAGTTGTGCCAGGGCAGGTCTAGGCTGGATGTGAGGAGGAAGTTGTTGGCAGAGAGAGTGATTGGCATTGGAATGGGCTGCCCAGGGAGGTGGTGGAGTCGCTGTGCCTGGAGGTGTTGAAGCCAAGCCTGGCTGGGACACTTAGTGCCATGGTCTGGTTGGTTGGCCAGGGCTGGGTGCTAGGTTGGAGTGGATGAGCTTGGAGGTCTCTTCCAACCTGCTTGATTATGATTCTAATCTCAAGCACTGGAACAGGCTCCCTAGTGAGAGGGTTGAATCACCACCCCTGGAGGTGCTCAAAAACCCAGAGATGTGGTGCTGAGGGAGAGGGTTTAGCAGCAGGTCTGTCAGAGTCAGACAATGGTTAAACTTGATGATCTTAAAAGACTTTTCCAACCAAAATATTCTGTGATTCCAGGTCTGTGCTGGGCAGTGGCCAAGTGAAGCAGCCAGCAATGATGGCTTTTGTGATGGTTTCAACCCTCCAACACTAGTCATGGTCAGAGAGAATCATAGAATGGTTTAGGTTGGAAGGGACCTCAAAGCTCATCCAGCTCCAACTCCCTGTCATAGGCAGGGACACCTCCCACTAGAACAGGTCACTCAAGGCCTCATCCAACCTGGCCTTGAACACCTCCAGGGAGGCTGTGGATGACAGAATCACCCAATGTGATCATAGATCTATGATCTATGATCTATGATCTATGATCTATGATCACATTGGGTGATTCTGTCATCCACAACCTCCCTGGGCAACCAGTACCAATATCTCACCACCCTCACTGTAAAGAACTTCTTCCTAACATCCAGTTTCAATCTCCCCTCTGCCAGTTTAAACTCAAGAAGAGGAGAGGCCACCTGTTTGCTAGCCCAAGCCACACAAGGAAGCCCAGGAGGAATGCTCTAGGGCCACCACCAGTGCCAGGACCTCTTCTTTTGCTGCGAGGGCACCATGAGCAGCAGCTCACTGCAGCTCTCCAGCAGAAGTGGTGCAGTCCAGTGGAGGAGCAACCCCACAGGCCAGGCTGGGCAGTGTCAAAGAAGCCTCTGCCTAAATTGCTTCGTTTCATCTATTGTTGAGCTGACTACGTTGAAAATGGAGCATGTAATTGTTTCCCCGAGTAGAGCCCAGCACCACTAAACGCTGGTCTGCAGCTCTGCCATCCAGCAGATATTCCAGCTGGCTGGAGATCCTCTGGGATTGGCTCCACGTCACCATGGTTACAGACTGTCCACAGCTTTATTCCTACAGTTAATTAAAAAGCCTGGTTTAGGAGGTGGCTGTGCCCAGAGCTACGATGCTGTGCCAGTCCTTCCCATGCCAGCCCACCAACTCCACAGCTCTGCTCTGCCAGGTGGGCACTAGGAGATGCTACTGGGCATGAGCATCCCATGCATGGGGCTTTTAACTGGGTATTTTGGGCTGCAAATGGAAAAGTCAGCCCCAGGTGAGGGTTTGCATAGGGGATTGTGCTGCTTCTCAGCATCTTGTTCTTCTGCCATGGAGTGGCAGAGGCAGTCCCCAAGAAGAAGCAGGTCCTCTCCACTGTCGTTGGCATGGAGGGGACTCAAAGGAGCTACATGGCTCTTGCAGAAGCTTTGTGCCCTCAAAAGTCTGAGTTCAAAGCCCAAACCAGCTGATAAATGGAGGCTTTGCTATCCTAGGGCATGTTTTTAGCAGCAGAGCCATGAGACCACCCTCAAGGCAGGGTGATAGAGAGAGAAGATCCCAAGGAGAGTCTGGCTCTAGGAATCCAGGGCTTCAACAGAGCAGAGAGAGAAACACACACAGATTGGCTGCCACACATCACACAGGAGGTCCTTCCACTGCTTCCTTCAAACACATCACTGGTGGCCCTTCCAGTGCCTGAAGTTTTCCAAGATGAAGCCCTCTGCCCAGAGAAAAAGCACCATGCCCCATGGCTGCCTGAGGAGGCACAGAGGTGAGCAGCTGAGCATGGCCTATGAGGAGAGGCTGAGGGAGCTGGGGGTGTGCAGCCTGCAGGAGAGGAGGCTCAGGGAAGGGAGGGAGGAAGGGAGGGAGGGAGGGAGGGAAGGAAGGGGGAAGTGAGGAAGGAAGCAAGAAAGGAAGCAAGATAGCGAGAATGAAAGAAAGGAAGCAAGAATGAAAGCAAGAAAGAAAGCAAAGAAGCAAGCAAGAAAGGAGGAAAAAAAAAGAAATGGAGGGAGGGAGGGAGGGAAGGAGGAAGGAAGGAAGGAAGGAAGGAAGGAAGGAAGGAAGGAAGGAAGGAAGGAAGGAAGGAAGGAAGGAAGGAAGGAAGGAAGGAAGGAAGGAAGGAAGGAAGGAAGGGAGGGAAGGAGGGAAGGAGGGGGGAAGATACAGAAGGGAGGCCTGCACACAAATGAGGCTTAATTACAATAATGGTATGTAGCTGATTATCAAAGCTAACATTTAGGGCTGGATCTCAGATACCATCTGGTGCTTTACAGCAGGCTGGGAAGGGCCTGGAGCAAACCAGCTCAGGTTAAATTACTCAGAATGCTGGTTGTGCCAGGGGGCCACCCTAGCATCTCCTCTGCTCCTTCTGCCTTCCAAACCCACCCCTCCAGGGCTGGAATCTTGGGAGTTGAATGCCAGCAGCTCCTCTGAACCCTTTGACCACAACTTGTGGGCCTGTGCATGGTATCCAGGTTCTTCCAAATGCAAAATCTGCATTGCATGAGAAGTTCAGTGCTTGGGATTTGTGCTGTCTGCTCTATGAAAGAGAATTTTTGAATCCTTTTGTCAACAGCTAAATGTTTCAGTTGACAAAGTCAATGCAGGAGGAGGAATTATAAATATTAGATTAATTGTATTGTATGGAATTCATATCAGACAAAGATCCAAGGAGTTATTTTTTTGCTCCTGTGAAAAATGAAGCAAGGGAGTTAAAGTGATTTGTTCAGGAGCGTTAGCCTCAAAAACTTTGTCAAGCCCAGCTCACTCCCAGGCAGCACTTTGCCTTTGATGAAACTGCATTGCTCACTAGAAACCCAACCTGGCAGCCACTCCAGCCAGCTCCACTCAGATTTACAGAGTTAGATTGCAATGAGCACCCTCAAAGGTCATCTTGGCCAACTGCGCCTGCAGGCAGCAAGGACACCTCTAGCTAGAGCAGGCTGCCCAGGGCCACATCGAGTTGGAGCTTGAATGTCTCCAGGGATGAGGCCTCAACCATATCCCTGGGCAGCCTCTTCCAGTGCCTCACTGCTCTCCTTGTAAGGAACTGTCCTGATGTCCAGCCTAAATCTGCCCTGCTCCCTGGGCAGCCTGTCCCAGTGCCTCACCACTCTCCTTGTAAAGAACTGTCTCCTGATGTCCAGCCTAAATCTGCCCTGCTCCCTGGGCAGCCTGTCCCAGTGCATCTCCACTCTCCTTGTAAAGAACTGTCTCCTGATGTCCAGCCTAAATCTGCCCTGCTCCCTGGGCAGCCTGTCCCAGTGCCTCACCACTCTCCTTGTAAAGAACTGTCTCCTGATGTCCAGCCTAAATCTACCCTGCTCCAGTTGTCCCTCATCTTGTCACTACCAGCCCTTCTACAGTCCTTCTCTGGCCTTCCCCTAGGTCTCCTTCAGCTATTCAAATATAGATCTCCCTGAAGCTTTCTTTTCTCAGCACAAGTCTCTCAGCATGTCTCCATAGAGGAGGTGCTCCAGACCTCTGATCATCTTAGTGGCTCTCCTCTGGACCCTCACCATCAGGTCCATGTCTCTCTCTTGTGTTGGGGCCCCAGAGCTGGCCACAGTACTGCAGGGGAGATCTCACCAGAGCAAAGCAAAGAGGCAGAATCCCCTTTCAAATTGCTAGCCACACTTCTCTTGATGCAGCCCAAGATGCACTCAGCACAGTCTGAGCACTCATAAAGAAACCAGAGTGATCCTTGCAGAAGCTGGATTTCTTGTGAGGGCCTGTGGAAGCTCAAAAGTCCCCTCCCCCACCCAGGTCTGCTCCTGGGGGTCACACACTGCATCCTTATGATAGTTGTGGGAATCTACTGAGCTCCATCACCCGGCAGTGTTGTGTTCATCCCATCCTCATGAAGGTGAAGCCTCAAAGACCATAGAATCACAAAGTAGTTTGGGTGGGAAGGAACATTTAAAGGTCATCTAGTCCAACTTGCCAGGAACACTTCTATTAGAGCAGGCTTCTGCTCTAGCCTGACCTGGAAAGGTTGCAGGGGTGGGTATCTGCCACTGCCCTGGGCAGTCTAGCCCAGTGTCTCATCACACTCAGTGTAAAAGTCTTCACTTCTCTTTCAACTCTCACCATGCTGAGCTTCTTGTGCTTGAATCACAGAACCACTGCATGTCAGGGTCTGGAAGAGACCTCAGAAGATCATCCAGTCCATCCTCCCTGCCAGAGCAGGATCACCTAGGGCAGGTCACACAGGAACACATCCAGGTGGGTTTTGAATGTCTCCAGAGAAGGAGATTCCAAACCCCACCCTGGGCTGCCTGCTCCAGGGCTCTGTCACCCTCACAGGGAAAAAGTTTTCCCTTCTGTCACAGTGAAAATGTTTTCCCTTCTGTTCCCATGGAACCTCCTCTGCTCCACCTTGCACCAACTGTCTCTTGTCCTATCATTAGACAAACCCTATGAGGAGAGGCTGGGGGTGTGCAGCCTGGAGAAGAGGAGGCTCAGGGCAGACCTCACTGGGAAAGTAAAAGGAGGAAGATGAGGGAAAAGAGAGAGATGGAGAGGAAAGGAGAATGTAGGGAGAAAAAGAAGAGGAGGCTCAGGGGTGATCTCATTGCTGCCTACAACTACCTGAAAGGAGGCTGTAGCCAGGTGGGGTTGGGCTCTTCTGCCAAGCAAGCAGCAACAGAAGAAGGGGACACAGTCTCAAGTTGTGCCAGGGGAGGTCTAGGCTGGATGTTAGGAGGAAGTTTTGTCAGAGAGAGTGATTGGCATTGGAATGGGCTGCCCAGGGAGGTGGTGGAGTCACCGTGCCTGGAGGTGTTCAAGCAAAGCCTGGACTGAGGCACTTAGTGCCATGGTCTGGTTGATTGGCCAGGGCTGGGTGCTAGGTTGGGCTGGATGATCTTGAAGGTTTCTTCCAACCTGCTTGATTCTCTGATTCTATGACCCCTGAGCAGAGCCTGGCTCTGTCCTCCCAACACTGCCCTGCGCATCTTTACCAACAGGAATGAGGTCACCCCTCAGCCTCCTCTGCTCCAAGCCTGTCCACACAGACAGATGTTTGCTCCCACCTCACCCATGTTTCCCAAAGCCCCTTCCAGGGGGCCACCTACACTGCTTTCCCCTCTAGTCCCCCCTTCAGCCCTGGTGGCTGCTGCTAAAATCAGTGAGGAGCTTCTGTCCATTCTGTTCCTAATAGGTCCCATTTTTAATAATGATGTTTTTGCAGCAATTTCAGCTGATCATGGTGTCACAGGGGGATTGCTGGGAAGGGGCAAAAAAAGAAAAGGCCTCTAATCCCTTTTAATAGATTCCATTTGACAGCAAACGTGTCTCAAGGTTCATTCCCCAAGGCCCCCGAGGTTTCGGTGTCACTCGTGGCTGACCCCGGTGGGGTAACAAGAACTTCTCCAGAAGAATGCCCCAGTGTCCATCTGGCACTGTGCTCCCTCCCCTCACTCCCCTTTCCCACTTCTCTGCTGCTGGGGCACCCAGGGAAGGTCTGGTTTGGGAGGTCCCATGAGCCTGGTGTTTTATTTGCTCTTTCCACCCTGCTGGACATGAGCTGGGGCCGAGGTTGGAGGCTCCTTTCTTTGCAGATGAGGAGGTAGGGATTTTTCTCTCCAGCTCTGCTTCTGGAAAGAGGAAAACCCTCCTTCTCCATGCTCAGAAGATGAGAGCAACAAGGGGGAGCAACTGTTTGCAGAACAATGCCTGCCCTGAGGGGTTGGTGAGAGCACCCAGATGCCCATCCCTGTGATCCTGTTCCCAGCTCACCCCTGGATGGGCATGACAGGGGCAACTGCAGCAGGCATAGCAACCTGAAGCCTCTCAGCCTCTCCAGAGCTAGCCTGCCTGACCTGTATACATAAATATCCCAGCAGCACCTGCTGAAAGGTGCCAGACAGCACGTAAGGAAGCTGCAGGTCCAGAAATCATTTGACAGGGAAGCATAATTGGCAGCTCTCCTGCAGCATGGCTGGGGCTGGGAGCTAAGGCAGCACCCTCCAGCCTCCAGCGTGTCCTGCTCCAGGCAGGGAAGTGCTGGGAGCTTCAGGATGCATCCCTCAGCACCTCGCAGGATGGGACCAACAGGAAGTGAAAGGGGATGTGGTGTGATGGATGTGCCCTATGGACAACCTCTTGCCTGGCCAACTGCCCTCCATGCTCCAACTCTGCCTCACTGCCCCCCACTATGATGCTCACTGAGCCCAGAGGTGGTCTGCAAATAACCAAGGCATCCCTGCCTGGCTGCCAGCCCTGACCCTAGTCAGCCTCCAGCCCCTGACCCTTGGTCCTCCTTGCTCCCAGCTCTCCTCCCCATTCCTGTCCACAACCCTGGCCAGTTCCTTCCCCTCCTTTCATCCTGCTCTGAGGGAGAAGAGAGCTCTGTGTGTGTCCAGGGCACTGGAGGAGAGGTGGGGGGCCAGGGGCATGGCTCCCCTGGCAGAAGGGCTAGGGGGCAGGAGGAAGGGCAGAGCCCTGCTGTAGCTCACAGCTAAATGCTGCCTTTCACCCCAGCATTCCCAAGGAAAGTAATGAGAATAATTAAAGGTAATTTCATATATTTCAGCTTCAGTGTGTAAAGCAGACAGGGATGGGGGGAAGGGGGTGTCCAGCTTCTCACAGAGCCCTGAAGCTGAGATGCCTGTGAACAGCAGGACCTGCTGCCAGTCCTGTTTTCTATCCTGGGGCCACATCCTCTCAAGCCAGACCTGGCTGCGTTTTGGGGCTCACCTGGGAGACAGAATCCCACAGCAACTTGAGTGATGGTCCCAGGGGAAACTTTTGCCTTCAAGAGACCTGTGCTGGAAGTGCCTGAGCATCCTGCACTAGGGTTACCCAATTTCACAGGTGAAAAGAGGTGCAGAGAGGGGTGAGCATCCCCAGAGCTGTGCTTTGCACACCCATCCCTTGCAAAGGGATCAGAGGGTGATGCTGGCTGCCAGCTCGGATCAGTCCTGGCGAGGTGGGGCTGTGCCTGCAACCCATCCACGGGCTCATAGAGACTGAGGACTATGGTTCTGGGGAGCGAGCTCCCCCCCCCAGATCTACATCAAGAGCTCCCAGGCACTACCACCAGCCTTCATCAAACCACCTGGCCCCAAGGAAAGCAGCTGGAGGAGCTGGAAGAGGGACTTTAATGGGTGGTTATTTACACAAAAACCCCGGACTGAAGGGACCTAATTGGCTGGTGATGATGCTGAGCTGGGTAATTAGGAGCCCATAAACCACACAGGTCACAGCTCCTCCAGCAGTGCATTCAATCACCACTCTGCAAGCCTTCCTGCTTCTGAGTCAC